>NC_057863.1:388716811-389018896 GCF_019393635.1 Dromiciops gliroides
TCCTTTAAACGTTAAAGAGATAGTATTATTAGGCTTCCCAGTCCTAGAAGATTTGAAAAACAGTGAATTATCCATTGCATTTGCCATAAATGAAATGCTTCATTACTAAAAGTGAAATCTTTCGCTAAGAGGCACTTACAAATAAGAGGATTCTAATTACACTAGTTTAATTACAGAGAAGTACCTTTTTATTTGCAAACACCCCCCCCCCATCCTCCAAGTCAGCATAGGAACCTTAGAAAGTAGAAGATGCATACTTGACAAATTCTGTGTTTAAGAGTGAGGATGAGTGGCTAACAACCATGTTCTTTAAATGGAAAATTAAAGTTCCTTAAATCTGTGCACTTCTAGAAATATTAAATGTTCCAAGTTATTTTAATCAAGTTAATACTGGGGTAGAAGATTTTTAAATGTTTTAAGTTTCCTGGCATTCATTCATTCATTTCTAATATTTCAGCAGTAATTTTCTTCCCATAGATTGGTTTTCTATTTAGCAAACCAAATTTGAACATACTGTTTCCTGCAAATTCAATAGTAGCACTTTATGTCATGCTTAACTACTGACTTCTTTGGGGGAGGCGGGGTAGAATTCTGGAAAAGGAATTTTGTTGAACCACATGTAGCATTTTAAAATCTTATCCCCAAATGCTTGACAATATTAGTTTATAATGTATTGAATATCTCCAAAAGTCAATTGATATAATACTAGTTGTCCACCTTTCAACAATTTAATACAAAAACCACAAAGGGATTCCCCTTGCTGAACTCTGGGTTCTCTCAGCTGCAGACAGGCTTTGTTTACTATGAACATTTCTGCTTTGCATTATTTTGACATTACATAAATACCTGGAAATATGTATTTTTTGTACTTGTAACTTATTTTAGGTTTTGATAACTAAAGATAAGTAGATAATGTACAACAGTACAATTAAGAAAAAAAGTCCTAACCCTTTTTACTCTCGAGGCACATGCCAAAAAAATGGGGCGTAAGGGGTTAAAACAGTTTACATTAAGCTGTTTCATTTTCTGCTGTATGTTAGAACATATCTTCTATAGACAAACAAACTGCCCAGCCCTACAGCATCAGGACGCTGCAGTTACCATCCATGTTATCTTATCAAATAAGAAAAGCTAGTCTTTATTTTCTACAGTGTAGGCTTAATTATGGGACAGATATTTCACTGTATATTTAACAGTGATCTCATTTTAAATAGTAATTTTTGAAAAGAGTATTTGTGTGTAGAAAATGTTTAGGATTTTGGTTGGTTTTTGCTTTTTGTTTTCCTGGTGCTAGCCTATGTGTAAATAAGGAAAAAAAGAAGCTCATCTATATCCTAATCGTAGCAGAAATTATTTCCTGATTACAATAAAGAATTTGATGTTTTTCCTCCCTGTTTTTGTTTCTCTGATTCCACTGAACTGGACATTTCCTAATGACTGTTCCCAGTTTGTAAACTTATGATTTCAAAGCTAAAATAAGTTCTCTGGATCTTTATATTAACTTTTTTTTGATGACTTCGTATTATTGCAAACCCCCTCCCCCCCATACATATTTGTATTCAGAGCTTATCAAATAATTCCCTATGGCAAAAGAGCAAAGGGTTCAGTTGAAAAATGTATAAACTTGAATTTGGTCAACACTGGACAATATAAAATTGTCATCGTGCTTTTTTTCACTGCAGCTATTTACTGTATGCTTTAAAAGGGGCTTGTGTATTTTGTCTTCATCTCAGCAAAGATGAAAGCTCTTGCCATCAATACAACAAAATAATCTACAGAATACCAGCAGTTCCCAGGATGAAAATGCTAATTTTCATTAACCAATATTGTTTTAGTCTTAAGAAAAACTTCATTATATCATGTGAGATGCTGTTAAACATTTTGTGGCTCTTATTTAATTTCTGTTGAGAAATAGTTGTTTAGGTAAAACTTGAAAATAAATATAGTTGTGAAACTTAATTGTTCAATTGCAAAATAAAGATGTGCTTTAGTAATTTAAAGTTCAGACTTTTGGGGCAGTTATTTTGTGGGAGATTTGAGGGCTTTGTTCTGGCAGTGTTCATAATCATTAACTTTTTGTCTCTTGGAAGGGATCTAGAGGGAAAGTGTGATAAGTGTGAATTTGGTTCCTACTTGTTACTGGCCCAAGTGATTTCTGAGTTTTAGGATAGGAAAATGGTACAAGAAACATTTAATTAGTAGGATTCATCACAGTGATAAGATACTATTTCATAGGCGTTCATCAGTAATTAAACTATTTCTTTATACCCAAATTATGTCAAATATATAGTACTCAATACAAAGTAAGCAATATTTTTTGTTTCTGAAATATCCCACTGGGCACTATATAACCCAGTAGTAGCAGAACATGTGAGGAGCCCTCATCCTTACTCTGTCCCCACTCCCGGATAGTTGATGAGCCCTCATTCCCACCCCTGAAGAAGAGAAGCCATAGCCCCCCTCTTCACTCTGATCATCAGCCCTACTCATTCACAACACTAATAGCCCTTTCCAGGTTGCTCCAACCATTTCATTATAAGAGCATAATTGCTCACATAACTTTTGATTCCTTGAGCCAGGGAATCACTAAATACAGTCAATCTGGTAAAAATCCCTATGATACTCTGGTATTGCACTCTTAAGAACCATTGGACCTTACCATTAGCCCTGCTCTTTATACCTTTCCCCTTCTAAAATGATCTTGGTTATTTGAACTTTGGAATTAATACATAAGAGGACTAGAAGGCGTAAAAACTGGTAAAGAAATATAGTAAGGGAGGTGGGTGGGTTTTTTTTTCCTTAAGCTGAATTATAACCAGAATAAATGAATAACAGACTCCCAAGAAAAAAAAAAAAGGTCTGTTGCTTGTCATAGAGAAAGACTTTGACTATGAGTCGAGTGCTTTGACCCAGCAACAATAAGGCTGGTTAAGGAGCCTGTCAGCCTCAATCAGTAGGCATTTCTTAAGCATTTACCATGGTCCAGCCACTGCTAGACATTGAGGATTCCCAGAGGTGAATGAGTGCCTTCCAGGAAACAACACATGCTGAGACACAGAAAATGGAATGTCCTGTGTGAGCAATGATATGAGGACCAGTTTTATTGGACCACAGTGCATGGCAGGGAGTGCCATACAATCATCCTGACAAGGGAAGCCAAACCCAGGCTTTCAAAGCCAAAGATCCCTATAGATAACAAGGCACTTGATCCTAGGGGCAGTCAGGAGCTGCTGTGGTTTACTGTGCAAAGAAGTGATATGGTCAGCCCTGTTACTCTAAGAATAACCCTTTGACAGCTGTGTGGAGGAAGGGACGAAGACAGAACAATTGGGACACTACTACAATAGTCCAGGCAAAAGAAAATAAACACAAATCACTAATGGACTCAGATCATCCTGAATAAGAAATGTGAGGAATTCTGATAAGGCTATGCCATTGGATATCCTCTTCCATAAAGATTTGCCACATTCATTCCATTTAACTTACTTGAAAATTTTGTAGGCTGGAAGAATGCTGAAGTCTTGGCATCACAGGTCCAGACCAAAAGAAAGAATAGTACTCTCAGAATCAGAAAGACATGAGGTTAATTCTCATCTTTGACACAATTTGACCACAGGCAAGTCATTTGGCATCATTGAAATAACTTAGTTTCCTTACCTGTGGAGAATAGCTACCTGATGGAGTTTGCTGAGTGATAGCTGTTAACACATTAACCTGCTTCTATCCTGTGATACATCCACTGAGCTAAGGATGTGGGGGATGGGGAGAAGCAGGAGAGAGAAAGATAAGGAACAAAATCTCAAATATATGCAGTGTTTTGCAAACTTCAAAATGCTTTATAAATGTCATTTTTAATAGAAGGGTAAATTTATGCACATGTATGACATTGAATTGCTTTATTGCATAGGGAGGATTGGGGAGGGAGGGAGGAATAAAATTTAGAACACAAAGTTTTAAAAAATCAACGCGATTTTTTTTTCTTTTCTTACATGTAACTTGGGAAAAACTCTAAATAAAAAAATTTTTTAAGGAAGGGTAAATTTGATAACCTGAATGAAATCTCATTTTAAAAATCAAACTGGGGGGCAGCTAAGTGGTGCAGTGGATAGAGCACCGGTCCTGGATTCAGGAAGACCTGACTTCAAATCCGACCTCAGACACTTGACAGTTACTAGCTGTGTGGCCCTGGGCAAGTCACTTAACCCTCATTGCCCTGCCCCCCCCCCAAAAAAAATCAAACTGGAACTTGGTTAAGGTTTGGCCTGAGAAGCATAGCCAGCAGTGTGCTGATAAATGTTTAACAACTTCTGGGTAAGGATTGGGAAATGGAATTGTACCCGCTACACACTTTTAATTTAATCTATGTTACTAACATTTTCTTACCCCTTAAGTCTAGACAACAAAATAATAAATTAAATATTATTAAATATTTAATTAAATAAATTAAATAAAATAATATGCCCTGATTTGTAAATGCTTGTCATGGTATAAAAACACTTGAAAATTTAATCTACTCCAGGGCAGCTAGGTGGTGCAGTGGATAAAGCACCAGCCCTGAATTCAGGAGTACCTGAGTTCAAATCCAGCCTCAGACACTTGACACTTACTAGCTGTGTGACCCTGGGCAAGTCACTTAACCCCCTTTGCCCTGCAAAAACAAAAACAACAACAAAAATCCTTTTATCTACTCATTCATGCTGGCTTGGTTGGGGTAGAGAATTAAAATCATCTTTGTATGAAAAGTTCAGTCCATTATTATTTCTGGGGACATTTTTATTCTTAGTGGTAAACAATGTCACAAACCAAAGAAACATTTCTAATGTTGACAGTTCAGATATCTGCAATAGTTTGAATAGGAGAAATATTTGTGGATTATTATGTCTTCCAATCATGATTCAAATTTATATCCTACCTATAAATAGCTCTGGTGTTCATAAAAAGTTGTGTGAAAAACTTAGATATATAAGGGGATCATAGAACAGATTTAAAGCTGGAAAGGACCTTAGACAATGTATAATTGCACTAAAGCGGGATTTGTGATTGTCAAGTTATATAAAATTACCAACATAGTGAAAACTGTTCATTTTTAAAATGACCAAAATAAGCATGCACCAGAGTTGATTTACTCTTGACTTTTTGTTTTCAGTGTCACTGCCTTTAATTTTTGTTCCATGATTTTGTTGGCAAAGGTTGGTTATTGAGGTATTATTTTTTCTCTTTTAATTGCATTCTTATGATCTAGGAGCTTTTTTTATACATGACTAGATTCAAAATTCAGGAACTCAAAAGAAACGTGAGATGTGCAAATTTAGAGACAGCTCCACTCCAAATGTTCACATGCACTATCTGAATTAGGTTTGGGGATTTTTTTGTTTTTTGTTTTTTTGTTTTTTAGTGAGGCAATTGGGGTTAAGTGACTTGCCCAGGGTCACACAGCTAGTAAGTGTTAAGTGTCTGAAGCTGGATTTGAACTCAGGTACTCCTGACTCCAGGGCTGCTGCTCTATCCACTGCGCCACCTAGCTGCCCCCACATGCACTATCTATGCCTGATTGTGGTAGAACCTTCTGAGTTCATTTGGTCTGATAAGCCACAGGTAGACATGCTGTATCATGACCCTGAAGTGGTCTCATTTTGGTCAACAACAAACCACTGGTACTGATCCAGTTCAAGTAATTTCTGTAAGTGTTAACCAAATGAAACTGGGAGCAGGGTATATTAAGAGTAGAAAATTTTCTCTGCAAATAGGGTGAAAGCAGGTTATACCAAGCATGTTTAAACCACCATCATAATCTATTCATTAATCTCTGAAGAATCCTTCATTCTCTTCCTGCATTACCCAAAGACTAGAAGTTAATGGCACCAAACTCTCATCATTTCTTCATTGTATGAAGATTCAGATAATTGGCCAGGACCTGGGACTTAGAACACCAGTCAGGAGAGGAACTAAACCTCAGTCTTCCAGCTGCCAGGCTGTGCAATCAATACCTAGGGCCTATGTGAACTAAAAGAGCTTAATCCTTCCTTAATAGGGACAGCATAACAGCACTGTTAGTCCCAGCAGATGGTAGCAAAGAGCATCAAGCTCTCCTCAGTCCTCTTAAGGCTGAATATCTGAGGACCAGCAGATGGTGGTAGAGAGCTGCAGCTCATTGGACACCACCACTAGATCTTTAACACAGACTCAGACTGTGCTGCTTAGCAGGTCGGAGAATGATGATATCATTAGAAGATAGCAGTAGCTTTGCAAGGCAGTTTTTAATTGTGAACTGTTTCTTGTCCTGGCAACTCTTCAAGGAAAAAACCAAACTATATTAGCTCTCTTCTAATGTAGAATAATGAGACTGCGTATGTAAACAGACCACAACAAATCCATCCATCTGAATATAGTCAGACTGCAGATGGATTGGGTGCAAAATAAGACATTTTTTGACGCAGCCAATGAGATTGTTTGTTTTGCTTGATTAATATTTGTTACAAGAGTTTTCTGGTTTTTTAACTGGAGAGGAGGGAAGTCAGAAGGACAGACATTTTTTGTTCATTTTTTTAATGAGTGTAGTCACTTTTAAAAGTCTATTTTTTTCCCTTCTATGTATGCTTACACCATGTAATTCATAGATTTAGAGCTTGAAGGAATGTCAGAGGTCATCTAGGCCAGGACTTCTTAAACTTTTTCCACTCAGGATCCCTTTTCACCCAAGAAATGTTTATGGGACTCCAGGCATATATGTATATAAAATAGGTATACATAACCTTTTATTACTTTTTTTTGTTTAGAATTTTATTTTCCAAATTACATGTAAAAGCAAATTTTGACATCAATCTTTTAAAACTTTGTGTTCCAACTTCTCTTCCTCCCTCCCTTCCCACCCCCCACCCCAAGAACTCAAGCAATTCAACATAAGTTATACATCTCTACATTAGCTAGGTTGTGAGAGAAAACAGATAAAAACAAAACTTCAGATTAAGGAGTTATCAAAAAAAATGTTTCAGTCTATTTTCAGATACCATCAGTTCTTCCTCTATAGATGGATTGCAATTTTCATAAGTCCTTCAGAGTTATATTGGATCATTGTCTTATTGTAAATAACCACATGCTTCCCAGCAGATCATCTTTACACAATTGCTGTTATTTTGTATACAGTACATTTCTCTCTGCCTCAGTTCATATGGATCTTTCCAGGTTTTTCTTATAGCATTCTGTTCATCATAACTTTTATATAGTACCTTAAGTTTGATAAAGAATTTTCTTCATGATAGCCCAGCAGAGTAGGTACCATACGTTTTGACATTGTAGTCAATGATCATAACTATTTCCCTCCATCCTATTCCCTTCCAATGATATTTACTCTGTTTTCTATCTTATTTTGCCCTATCCTCCTCAAAAGTGTTTTGCTACTGACTGCCCCCTCTCCCACTCTACCCTCCCTTCATTCACCCTTCCCTCCTTATCCTCTTCCCCTCCTAATTTCCTGTAAGGTTAAATAGATTACTCCTCCCAATTGGGTGTGTATATTATTCCCTCTTTGAGCCCACTCTGATGAGGTTAAGGTCTTTGAGCTAATTCTGTTTTCTTACATTTTTCTTCCTCCTTCCCTCCTCACCTCTCCCTATGAAATCAAGCAATTCAATATATGTCATACATGTGGTGTTATGCAGAACATCTTCACCTTCCTCGAAAGTGTTTTGCTTTTTACAGCTCCCTCCCCTAAACTTCCCTCCCCTTCTTCTCCTCTTCTCCCCCCCCTTATCTCCTTCCCCACCCACTTTTCCACAGGGCAAAAATAAATTGCCATACCCACTTGAGTATGTATATTATTCCCTCTTTGAACCAATTCTGATGATAGTAAGGTTCACTCAATGCCTTATTCCTTCCCCCTCTTCCCTTCCCCTCCATAAACTTTTTTCTTGTTTCCTTCATGTGAGCTACCTCTCCCCTTCCCCCTCCCCCAGTCTATTCCTCCTACCACTCAACCCTATTTTAAAGATGTCATCATGGATTAGCTAGGTGGCACAGTGGAAAAAGCACCAGCCCTGGACCCAGGAGGCCCCGAGCCCAAATCTGGTCCCAGACATGACACCCCACCCTGTTTGCACCACAAAGAACAAGGATAAACAAAAAATGAATGCTTTACAGATTCCATCCCTTCATATTCAATTCAGACCTGTGTCCTCTGTCTTACTGAGAAAGTTCTTATGAGATGGAAGTATTATCTTCTCATGTAAAAATGTAAACAGATTAACCTTTTAATGTCCCTCATGGTTTCTTTTTCCTGTTTAGCTTTTTATGCTTCTCCAGGGCCTTGTATTTGAAAGTCAAATTTTCTATTCAGTTCAGGTCTTTTCATCACAAATGCCTGAAAGTCCTCTTTTTCATTGAATTCCCATTTTTTTCCTCTGAAAGATTACAATCAGTTTTGCTGGGTACATGATTCATGGCTGTAGTCCCAGTTCCTTTGCCCTCTGGAATATCATATTCCATGCCCTCCAGTTCTTTATTGTAGATGTTGCTGGATCTTGTTTTATCCTTATTGGAACCCTACATTATTTGAATTTTTTTCTAGCTGCTTGCAGTGTTTTCTCCTTGACCTGGGAGCTCTGGAATTTGGCTATAATATTCCTGTAGGTTTTCCTTTGGGGATCTCTTTCAGGAGGTGATCAGTGGATTCTTTTGATTTCTATTTTACCTTCTGCTTCTAGAATATCTGGGCAATTTTCCTTTAGAATTTCTTGGAAGATGATGTCTAGGCTCTTATTTTGGTCCTGGTTTTCAGGTAGTCCAATGATTTTCAAATTATCTCTCCTGGATTTATTTTCCAGATCAGCTGTCTTTCCAAGGAGATATTTCACATTGCCCTCTATTTTATTCATTCAATTGGATTTGCTTTACTCTGTCTTGATTTCTCATAAGGTCACTAGCTTCCATTTGTTCAATCCTAATTCTTAGGCAACTATTTTCTTCAGCTTTTTTATCTCCTCTTCCATTTGACTTTTCAAGCTGTTGACTTTTTTCTCATGACTTTCCTGCATCACTCTCATTTCTCTTTCCATTATTTCCTCCCTCTCTCTAAATCTTCCTTCTATCTTTCCTACTTTCTCTTCAAAGAATGAAATGATTCTGCTCACAGTGAGCTTACATTCTAATAGAGACAACAAAAACATTAAAATATGTTTTGATAAAATACATAAGTTTATCATATATGTACATATATATCTCAAATATAAAAAAAATAAGTACAATGACATACAAAGTAGTTAAATACAAGACAATCTAGCAGTTTGGGGTGGGAGTGGGGGAATGGATCTTCAGGCAGAAAGAAGATGGTGCCTTAGCTGCATCATGCCGTGACTGTTAGGCTGAGGTAAGGACGGAGCATGTTCCAGGCACTGGTGGTAGGCTATATAAAGGCATGGAGAAGGGAAATGGAATATTGTGGGAGAGCAATGTTCAAGGAGGCTGAAAAGTTAGATTATGTAGGGTTTTAAAAACTAAACAGGGGCAGAGCCAAGATGGCAGAAGAAAGACATTAAACACACAGAGCTCTTGATACAATTACCCCCAAAACAGCGATAAAAGAAGCCCTGGAGCAGAAAAACCCACAAAAATACAGGCTGAGATTATTTTCCAGCCACAGACAGATTAAAGGAGGCCATGCTGAGCTACCGGTAAAGTCCAACCCTGAGATCTCGCTGACAGAGACCCCAGGCACACCACACTGGAGGAACTTAACTCCCAAACCTCCAAATCAGCTGCAGCACCAGCGTCTTCTGGAACTGAGTTTGTGGTCAGGTAAGAGGGCTGAAAACAGCTGGCCGGGGCGGGGAGGTGGGGAAGTGCAGGGGTGTCTATGGGAACCTGGGAGGAATTCAGCTGTCCCTCCCCAGTGGGGAACCAGGAAGAAATCCTGAGCAGGCAGGCTCATCAAAGCTAAGAACCACACCACAGAAAGTTTTGCTGGTTGGTTGTTTAGTAAGTAGGCTTGAGGTTATCTTCAGACCAGAGAATAGGCCAGGCAGGAGAAAAACCTGCCCTCCCTCAAACCAAACCACCTGGGACCCTCTGAAGCAGGGGACAGCAGTGTAACCTTTTACTATTGCCAGATTTTTGTGACACTCCACATTCAGTTACACAACCCCCATACGGGGTCTCAACACATTTTCTTTCTTTTTTATTTTATTTATTTATTTTTTTTTTAGTGAAGCAATTGGGGTTAAGTGACTTGCCCAGGGTCACACAGCTAGTAAGTCTGAGGCCGGATTTGAACCCAGGTACTCCTGACTCCAGGGCCAGTGCTCTATCCACTGTGCCACCTAGCTGCCCCTGTCTCAACATATTTTAAGAAGCTAGGATCTAGTCCAACACTTTCACTTTGCATTGAGGAAACTGAGATCCAAAGAATTTAAGTAGCTTGCCCAAGACCACACAGATAGTAGCAGAACCAGGGTTCAAATTCTATAACTCCAAATCTAGTACTCCACGTGTCCCTTCACACATTCTCTGCCCACACCCCTTCCAAGTATATTCCTGGTCACATGTATTGTCAACATATGTGCACTGTACCTTTAGTTATGTTGGTAATTTATAGGAAAGTATACCCTGTATGGATGGAAGAATCTTTTTTCATTGCTTAATTTGCTTTGCTATTTGTTTAAATGTTTTTTACTTTTAAGAAATGTGTGCTTGGTTGGCTTGGTAAAAATAACTATGTCGGGGGCAGCTAGGTGGCGCAGTGGATAGAGCACCGGCCCTGGAGTCAGGAGTACCTGGGTTCAGATCTGGCCTCAGACACTTAACACTTACTAGCTGTGTGACCCTGGGCAAGTCACTTAATCCCAACTGCCTCACTAAAAAAAAAAAAAAAAAAAAAAAAAAACTATGTCGGGGGCAGCTAGGTGGCAAGTGGATAAAGTACCAGCCCTGGATTCAGGAGGACCTGAATTCAAATCTGACCTCAGACACTTGACACTAGCTATGTGACCCTGGCAAGTCACTTAACCCTCATTGCCCCGCAAAAAAAAAAAAAAAAAAGAATGAATGAATGAATAAATAAATAAATATATCAGTAGAGACTTATGAGCTGTGCTTTTGGAGTGAACACTAAATCACAAAGTGGCTTAAACTGAGATTTCTGAGGGTTATCCCATGAAAACTGGCCCCATATTCTCATATAAAATGAGAGGCTAGGAATAGGACATTTTAAGCTTCAAGCAACACAACGCTAGATCTAGAAGGACCCTTCCAAAGTCCAAGTCCACCTCACTCTCTCCCCTCATTTAACTGATCAGGCCATTGGGGGGTCAGAGACATTTAATAACATCCCCAAGATCACACCATGAATTAGTAAGTAGCAAAGTCAGAAGTAGAACCTAGGCTTCTTGTTCTTGTTCTTAATCTAGAGCATCCCAGCCCTTAAATTCTACCTGCCTATGAACCAAAATATTGAGTCTTTAATAACATATAAGCATATGTTAAGGAATACCCAATAATATTTTAAAATATAAGCTTGTTATCCCCTGAAAACTGACTTGATCGGTATGGTCCCAGCCCCCCACTTCAGCCTCTAATTTGAGTGGGACTATCAGAATTAACCTTCCTCTCACCTCTATTTCCCTATCTCTCAGCACTACTTCCCTGTTCCTCTCATTTCCTACTTTTCTCCTTATTAGATAGTTTAGAAAATACTCACTTTATTGGCCCTATAGATAACAGGGCAGTCACCAATTAGCAGCATACTAGCTCTTTGTCTCAGATGATATATCATGGGGCTCTAGGCCTTCAGCTTGCATATGGCTACTCTGCTATGTACTATGCTTGTCAGGCACATACACTGAGTCTGTCCCTGCTAATAGCTATTCTCCCCTTTCCCACTTGTGAACAGCAATGAAGTTGATTAAATCTATCTGTGTGGGATGACACTTTCCATCTGGATTCCCCCATACTATAAAGTCTTAATTTTATGCAGAATAGCAGCTAAAACTATGATATATCCATGTGACAACACTGTCCTACTCAAATTCTATCTTTGTAAATAAGAGTTCTTCAGCAGAGGTGACCTGCTGACTCTGGAGTTGGCTACCTTTCTCACCTTCTTACCTGTATCTGAAAGGGGGTAGTCTAGAGCTGAGGATTTGGTATCAGATGACATGGGTTTAATTCCTCACTCTAGGACCTACCACCTATATCACTTTGGGCAGACTTCCTTGACCTTCAAGCAGTGATTATCAAATTTTCTTTTTTTTTTTTTTTAGTGAGGCAATTGGGGTTAAGTGACTTGCCCAAGGTCACACAGCTAGTAAGTGTTAAGTGTCTGAGGCCGGATTTGAACTCAGGTACTCCTGAATCCAGGGCCGGTGCTTTATCCACTGCACCATCTAGCTGCCCCGATTATCAAATTTTCAATACTATTCCCTAGATACTAAGACTAGGACAACATTGAATCTCCTTTTACCTCAAGGAGGAGCTCAAGTATTCCAGCCCAAATATGAACCAAAAAGTGTTCCAGCCATCCTCAGAGCACTCTAGTTTAATAGATAACCTTTGATCTTCAATTCCTTTCATTACTGCGACCTTCCTGGTTTAAATGTTGGGTTTCTTTTTTTAATATGAAGTTGAGAAGTACTTCTTTCTTCACAATCCTTCAAGGGAGAAAACCAAAATATATTAGCTCTGTAATGCAGAGTGATAAACAAAGATACTTGAACAAAGCCATCCAAATGAGTATAGTCACCTTACAAATAGTCGCCTCGAAGGCTAGGCACTTTTTTCTCTAGTGTTACCATTGCTTACAATGTTCTGGGAATGTTTCTTTGGAAACAACCTGAAGATCAATTGATAAGCCACATGATATTTGCTTTTACTAATTTTTTATTTTAGATTAAAAATAAAAACCTCAGGTTTTAGTTTTCTTCCATTTTCAATGGGTGGGATAGGAGGTAGAGAAGGCAGATTTTCATTAATTAAAATATATTTAATTTTAAAAAAAACCCATGGTATTCCCCAGTTTGGTAACTCAACAACTTGTTCATAGAACTTGATCCCAGATTATTGTTGTTTTTTAAATTTTTTCCAAAAAAAAATCAAATCCTACTTCAAACGATGAAAGTTTGCCATGATGAATGATCTTCGGAATGGTATGTTGTGGTTTGCAGATCATCCCAACGGGAGTTTACAAAACACTTTGAAAATTAACAGTATCTTTTTAGAACAAATTCAAAGCTTCCTCAGGTTTCTGCTGTGAAAAGATCAACCCATCAAAAGTATGAGATCTGAACGGTTTGTTTAACAACAAAAAAAGTGTCATTGCTTTGTGTTTCCTATGACCCCTAAAACAGCACTTTGTGCATGATGCTCTATAAATAATGATTGGTTGATTGACCAATCAATTGATTAATTGGTTAATCAATTAATTGGTTAGAGATCATATTACCATAATGAATGAAGTTACTGAATTCTGATAGGGCTGTCTGCTTCGTCAGCACAAGGCCCTTCTGCTCTGAAGTCATTCTTGCTTGCAGATGTAAGAATTTGAATCTTGGAAGCAAAACCAGGACACATTTTGGGAGTACTTAATGTCTAAAATGCCCTACTAGATATATAGATATCGATATAGATATCGATATCTATATCAATAGATAGATAGATAGATAGATAGATAGATAGATAGATAGATAGATAGATTAGATAGATAGATAGATAGATAGATAGATAGATAGATAGATAGATAGATAGATAGATAGATAGATAGATATAGATATATATCCTGAGAAGGTTTCATTTGTAGCCCTGAGTTAGATAGCAAAGCCAGGGATAGTGTCTCCAAGTGCTACCTGAAACAGATTACAATGTAACTGGGAAATATTTAGCAAAATTAATAAATATACAATAAAAGATAAGTAACATTAATTTTTTTTTAGGCAATGGGGGTTAAGTGACTTGCCCAGGGTCACACAGCTAAGTAAGTGTCAAGTGTCTGAGGTTGGATTTGAACTCAGGTCCTTCTGAATCCAGGGCCGGTGCTTTAACCACTGCGCCATCTAGCTGCCCTGTAACATTAAATTTTAAAACTTAAGTTGAAGGGGCAGCTAGATGGCACAGTGGATAAAGCACCGGCCCTGGATTCAAGAGGACCCGAGTTCAAATTCTGCCTCAGACTTTGACACTTACTAGCTGTGTGACCCTGGGCAAGTCACTTAATCCTCATTGCCCCACAAAGTAAAAAAGAAAGACAGGAAGGGAGAGAGAGAGAGAGAAAGAAAGAAAACTTAAGTTGATATGGGGCTGCTGGGATCTCTGTGTATAATGACCCCCAATTCTATTTGAGTTTGAAATCACTAATCTAGTCCAAACCTTCTAATTTTGCAAATAAGGAAACGGAGGCCCAAAGAATGATAATGACTTGCTCAAAGTCATCTAGCTAGTCAGTTAGTGGTCTTTCTAGTACTTGCTACCTCCTGCATGGCTGTTAGGCATTAGTTTTCAGTGTTGTTAAGGGGGAAAATGACAGTTTATGTTCCCACCCAACCCTTTCTGAGTATCCCTCTTCAAAATTCTCTCTCCCCTTCATCTGATTTCACCATCCAGTATAGAAAGAAGCAATAAATGTTGTCAAAGTTATTTTCCTTATATGCAGATCTGACCATAGATCTGACCTACTCAATAAATTTCAGTGGTTTCCCATTTCCTCTAGGATAAAATATAAACTTCCTTGCTTAGCTTTTAAAGACTTTCATAATCTAACCTCACAGCATTCCTCTTCCTTCAAAATGCAGCTAAAGCAGCACCTAGGTGAAACCTTTCCTTAATCCCTTCAAATATTGGTACCCTTCCCCTCACATTGCCAGCAGTAGAGGAAGCTAGGTGACCCAGCAGATAAAACCCTGGACCTGGAGTCAGGACAAGTTTAAATGTGACCTCGGACACTTACTAGCTGTGTGACCCTGGGGAAGTCACTTAACCCCTGTCTGTTTCAGTTTCCTAAACCATAAAATAGGGAAAATAATACCACCTACCACCTTGGGTCTTTGTGAGGATGAAATGAAATAATATTTGTAAAGCACTTAGGACGGTGCCTGGCACATAGTAGATGCTTAATAAATGTTTATTTCCTTTCTTCCTCCTACCTAAAGACTTTGTATTTATTCTCCTTGTATTACATACACACACAATATACATATATACATATATATTTATTTATAAATGTCCTACTCTCTCCCTCAGAATATAACCTCCTTACAAATAGGATTTGTTTCATTTATTATATTTCTTTTTTTTTCTTTTTTTCTTTTTTTGGGGGGGGCAATAAGGGTTAACTGACTTGCCCAGGGTCACATAACTACTTAAGTGTCAAATGTCTGAGGTCAGATCCAGGGCTGGTGCTTTAACCATAGCACCACTTAGTTGCCCTTCATTTATTGTATTTCTATCCTCAGCACCTACCAAGGTTCATGGCACATATTAGGTGTTTAATAAATGTTTATTATTACAATTGAATGAATGAATAGAAAATAGAAAAGCATTTATTAAGTGTTTACTCTGTGCTAAGAGCAATGGATGCAATTAGCAAAGCAGTTGTCAAGGAATTCATGCTCTAATTGGGGGAGGTAACACATATGAGATCAGTTGTAGGGCAGATGGCAAGACCCAGAAGTCCAAAGGCAATACAAGCAGCAAGCCCTGCAGGTTCTTAGGATGAATTGGCAAGTCAGATAGCAATACCTGGGAATCTGATGGGCATAACAATAGGACAAAAGCCTTAGGATTTGATGGCAAGGAAGATGATGAGACTAGAGGTCTTCTATCTTACTAGAATGACTAGTTGGTGACTTCCTTTCTCTGGTACAGTAAGAGTGGCCAGTAGGGAGTAGGGTATGCCTACAACTGCTGGACAGGGGAGGAATGGCCCTAAGGATCTATGTGGAATGGGGATTCTTGATTCTCTCCATCTGGGTAGCATGGACTGGGACAGAGATCAGTCATTTTGCATAAATCGAGGTGACCTCTCTCTTTCAGTATTCAATCTTGCTAATTCTTCCATAGTCATTTTATGTATTTTGGATCCCCAGATAGAGGTATTTTTCTCTCAAGATGGGGCATCTGTTACCAGATTAATCCCTTTTTCAGGCCTCCCCCTACATAGACAAGTCGGTTAAGTGTTGTTTACTCTGTTAATTCAATTAACTTTGCTAATTATAGGCAGCTGAGTGTTGTAGTGCATACAGCACTGGATTTGGAATCAGAAAAACCTGACTGAATTCTTCCTCAGTCACTTAACCTCTTAGCCTGTTTCCTCATTTGGAAAATGGGGACAATAATAGCACCTACCTCAGGGTTATGAGGATCAAATAGATGATGTGTGTAATGAAATTTTTAACCTTAAAGCACTAGATAAATGTCACAAATTATTATTATCTCCTATATAAAAATCAAAGAGGTGATACTGATGAAATTACCCAAAATTACTTAACAGTTTTAAGAACCAGATGAAGAGCTGACCCAAGAAAAGAAATTCCCCCTCTCCCAAATACTTTTCTTAACAGTAATATTAATCCTAGGAACATTCTGGAGTTGAGTCTTCCAAATTAAGATGTGAAAGTCCTATCACTGGAGGTCTTTTAAACAGAGACAAGCAATAAACCTGTTACTGGAGATAAGAACCTTGATTTAGGAAGGTATTATGCTTCAGATGGGGGTTGGACTAAGCGACCTCAAACTTCCTTCCAGTTCTGAAATTCTAGAATTTCCAGACAACCCTCTCCCTGAAATCCAGAGATTATATGATTAAACTTGAGAAAAAAGACAAGAACCCAGGACTCTTAGGATCTTCCCACCTGTTTTTCTTTTCCCAGGCTTACCTCTTTTTTAGGGGAGGGAGGTGTACCTGATACTTGACTAACATTTTAGTGTGAATTGGTTTCATGTATTTCCTCCAATGCTTAAAGGAATATTTGGTAAAACTGTACTGAAAGGTTGGGATAAATCTCAAATGTGACTATTTCAGACACAGTAGTTCCTGGGTAAGTAGGTGGGTAGATGGAAGCGCTCTCCTTCTACTACCCTATGGTGTTTCGGGTTTGGGTGAAAGTAAGAGTTGATTTTAGTAGGGTGTTGTCACACCAACCAAATAAGACCATAAAGATCATGGGATTTAAAAGATGTGAAGCTGGAACAGACCCTAGAAATCATCCAGTCTAAGAATCCTTAGCTTTTTTTTTTTTTTTTACTTTGTCAGTCTGGTGAAACCAATGGATTCCTTTCCAGAATAATGTTTTTAAATGCATAGAATAAAGTACAGAGAATTATAGAAGAAACCAATTATATTGAAATACAATTATCAAAATATCTTTTTTAATGCACCTAGGTCAAGCAAACACCCTAGTTACCATCTAACACTTTTTTTTTGGTGAGGCAATTGGGGTTAAGTGACTTGCCCAGGGTCACACAGCTAGTAAGTGTCAAGTGTCTGAGGCCAGATTTGAACTCAGGTCCTCCTGAATCCAGGGCCGGTGCTCTATCCATTGCGCCACCTAGCTGCCCCTCATCTAACACTTTTTTGTTTGTTTGTTTGCTTGTTTTTTGTTTGTTTTTTGCAGGGCAATGGGGGTTAAGTGACTTGCCCAGGGTCACACAGCTAGTAAGTGCCAAGTGTCTGAGGCCAGATTTGAACTCAGGAACTCCTGAATCCAGGGCCAGTGCTTTATCCACTGCGCCACCTAGCTGCCCCCTCATCTAACACTTTTTTAAAAGAAGAAACCAAAAAATAATCATGCTAAGTTATTTCCCTAAGTTCCCATAAGAAATAATCAGCAGGGCTCTTTTTAGGGGTAACCTGGGCCTGTGCAAAGATGAAGTCCAAACATCTATCTTTTTCCCAGACACTGGCTGCCAGAAACTTATCTAAATAGATGATGAGTGACAGTTCCAGACTTTTTATGATAAACAGATGGCCACTGAAGTCTCTGCTGATGCCCTGGGTGAAGAATGGAAAGGTTATGTGGTCTATATTAGTGGTAGGAAGGACAGAAAAGGTTTACAGGGTGGGTTTTTTAAATTTAATATCTTATTTCCCCCAAAATACATGTAAAAACAATTTCAACATTCCTCTTTTCAAATTTTGAGTTCCAAACTCTCTCCCTCCCTCCCCTCTTCCTCTCATTGAGAAAGCAAACAACCTGACATGGGTTATACATGTGCAATCATACAAAACACATTTCTATATAATTCATGCTGTGAAAGAAATCACAGGCAAAAAGCGCTCCCCCCGCCCAAATAAAGTAAAGAAAAAGTATCTGAGATCTCCTTTCAGGCTCCACCAGTTCTTTCTCTGGAAACCTTTCATCATAAGTCCCTCAGAATTGTCTTGGACCATTGTGTTACTGAGAATAGCTAAGTTATTCACATTAGATCATCGTACATTACTATTACTGTGTACAATGTTCTGGTTCTGCTCACTTCACTTTGAATCAGTTCATGTAAGTCTTTCCAGATTTTTCTGAGAGCATCCAGCTCATCACTTCTTATAGCACAATAGTATTCCATCACAATCATATACAACAACTTGTCCAGCCATCCCCCAATTGATGGACATCCCCTCAGTTTCTAATCCTTTGCCATCAAGTGGCAAAGGAGCTGCTATAATTACTTTTTTTTTTCAATTTTTTTTTTTTTTTTGCGGGGCAATGAGGGTTAAGTGACTTGCCCAGGGTCACACAGCTAGTAAGTGTCAAGTATCTGAGGCTGGATTTGAACTCAGGTCCTCCTGAATCCAGGGCCAGTGCTTTATCCACTGTGCCACCTAGCTGCCCCCTATAATTACTTTTGTACATATTTGGGGGGTTATATCTCTAGAATACAGACCTAGTAGTGTTATTTCTGACTCAAAGGGTATTGCAGGGTATTTAGCTCATGAATATGTCTCTTTACTTCTCATTAAAGGCCATTGTTGCTATCACCCTAGGCAGACCAGAAAAAGAAAAAAATAAATCTGTCAAGGGTTACCTTGTGTGGATGCTGATCTGGGTGATCTCAATTTGGTGACACTGGAGACATAAAAGAAAGATATACCTGAACAGAAAGATGCTGCTGTGGCTTTCCAACTAGTACAAAGAAGTCCACAGTCTATCATGACAATGTCTATAAGTGAGGAAGGTAAGAAACCCAGGAACAAAACTCCTAAAATTCATTGTCTGGTGACGCACCATGTTCTGCAGCCCAAGCATAGAGTCATTGCTCCAAAGAAGTCATTCTCCCAGAAGAACAAGGAAGGAGTAGCAGAATATGGTATGGTTTTGGTCACAGGGATGAAAGAGGCTAAAGAAAAATGTCAGGAAAAGACTTCCAAGAGACTGAAGCTTATCTTTACTAAGAAATTTCACCTTTGGGGGGGCAGCTAGGTGGCACAGTGGATAAAGTACCGGTCCTGGATCCAGGAGGACCTGAGTTCAAATCCAGCCTCAGACACTTGACACTTACTAGCCGTGTGACCTTGGGCAAGTCACTTAACTCTCATTGCCTGGGGGGAAAAAAAAAGAAATTTCACCTTTAAATCTGAATCTAGCCAAAAATAAAATGTCTAAATGTATTAGAAAAAAATATTTTTAAAAAAGAAGCAAAAGGGGCTGCTAGGTGGCACAGTGGATAGAGCACCAGCCCTGGAGTCAGGAGGACCTGAATTCAAATCTGGCCTCAGACACTTAACACTTACTAGTTGTGTGACCCTGGGCAAGTCACTTAACCCTAACTGCCTCACAAAACAAACAAACAAAAAGAAGCAAAGAAGCCACAGTTCCAATATTTATCCAAACTTGGACCCCACTGATGCCAAATACAGTGTTTCCCCCTGCATGCTGCTACTTACTCTTAATCAAATAGCCTCCTGAGAGAAGCCAGACTTCTCCCAAGTGTCCCAGGACCCTCCATATGAATCACTCAAGTGGTTTTTGCCACTGAAGTCAAACAGAAAGCAAAGATAGCCAAAGGAATATGGTAAAATAGTCAATCATTTTCTTCTTAAAAGGATTTCCTGACAGATATGTTTAACATTTTAGATCTCATTTTCTCAACATAACCCCCCTCATTAAATTCATCTTTTGAAGCCTTATGAGGATGAAAGGATGATCCCGGGTTTCTTTCTTTTTTTTTTTTTTAATTAAATCAAAGTTGTATTGAAGCTTATTTTTTAAGTATCACAATCCTTTTTGGATATTCTCCATCCTACTCCCACCCTGACCCAATGGGTCTTCCTTTAGAACAAAGAAAGACTTAAGCAAAACCATTTGACAACTGATGGTTGTGTTCCACAGCATGGAGAGCACCCCATACCCATAATCCCAGGGAAAAGAAGCTGGTATATCCCCTGTTCTCTTTTCCAGAGCCAAAATTTGTCATCACAGGCTTTGCATCCATAAACCCTGTTGCCATAGCCATTCCCCCAGCTTTGTGATCATCTCTTCCCATGTTTCCTCTTCCTCTCATTCCCATTCTCCGCCCCCCCCCCAACCCCTGGCCCCTTTTCCATCTCTTGCTCTGGGAAAAATAACCAAATCAACGTCAGGCAAGACATTTTCCAAATAACTAACTGGGAAGGCAGCTGAGAGGATCAAAGGAAGTAATGCCTGGGGAAAGTGCTTTGACAACTGAAGGAGCTGTACAACTACAAGGTGGTGACATACTCATTATTATTGTGGAGCTTTAGGCCTGCCAGCTGGGATAGCATCCGACCTAGTAACTGCTCAAGAATTAACAAGGTTGCTGGGTCCTGGAGTCACTGGCGCATTGCAGAATAATGTAAATACCATTAAGCAATGCTTTTCTCTCTTCTGGAATGTCAGCCTGGGTCTACCTCCCAACTGGCAAAGCTCTAAAACATCTTGGAAGAAAAGAAACAAACATTTATTAAGCATCTATTGTCTGCCAGGTACCATGCTATGTATGGGGGGACATAAAAACAAAGTGAGACCCTGCCCTCAAAAGGCAGAGAAAGGAAGCTTTGTCTGGGAAGTCAATGAATGGAGCCATATCACAGTCTAGAAGCAATGAAGGTGGGAAGGGAGTTAACCTTTGGCTCTGTAGCTTGGGTCACTCCTTCCCCATGGGGAGATAATGATGAGGAACACAGCTTGCACCTAAAATCATTTCCCTAGACTAAAAATATGGAGGAATGGATAGATATAATGATAACCTAGTACCTTCTCTCTAAGGAGAGCAGAGTGACCAGCTCTGTGGTCTTGTGCTCCTATTCTCCTGATAGGAATTAAAATCTTCCTTGGAGAAAAGTGGGCAGAGGAAACTAGACTAACCCTAAACGTCTCCCTTCAAGCCACAACTAGACAGACTCTTGTGAATACATTTAAACTACATCAACAACACATGTACACCCAACACTGTGATTACAGAGTTAGTTCATTCAATGAGTAAGGCACTGGAGTGAGGAAGAAGAGAGAGTTGAGAAAACAGTAGGAGCGAAGCAAAAAACAAAAAAGGGAAAGAGAGTGAGTGACCCTTATGATAAATTAGAGAGAAACTTCATAGTCAGGTGGCTGTAGCCCCAGGAGAAAATGGATAGGAATATTTTTTCCTTGACTTCATCCCACCCCACCTGGTAGTCCCTTCCCACATTTTCAAAGTTTGATTACTCAGTAAGTTGGAGAACACTTGATAAACTGATTTCTTTTAAAAATTAGCCTGTAAATACTTTACTGTTTCTGTTATCTATGTGCTTTTCAATAGATGATTTGCTTATGCAGAATTTCAGGCACCATGACAGACTTGGTAACAGAGCATTAAGGGTAAGAAGCCCCTTCTGTGTTCCTCAAATCATACCAAGCAAGCAACTAGCTGAATAAATCATAAACCTAGACCCACTTAATCTCTTTTTCTACTTTTACCCTCTCCAGGGCCTTATCCTTGTCAACTCCTAGTGTACAAGTCTAAACTTAATATCCAACCAATAAAGTTTAAGTGCCTCCCGTGTGCTAGACTCTGGGCTGGTTACTGGGTTCAAAAACACAAAAATGACACAGTCCATGCCCTCCTATCAGAGGAAACAATAGATACTGACTTTAGCTGGAATAGGTTCTGGGAGTTTGAAATGTAAAAAAGACAAACTCATCAGTGTCTAATACAATGTCTTCTCATTTTCTATGGACAATTTTTCCTCTCTTTTCTAGTGTGCTCTTGAGAGATGTGATTCTCTCTCAAATTAAGCATGGTTTAAACTGGTCCAACTTTGACAGAGGGTCACAGGGCAGATGGCAAGATGCCCAGGGAAATGGATATTGCCCAAGATTATACAGGTCAAGTAAATATCAGAGCCAAGAATCAAACCCTACTCTTATGACTCTGAATCCAGGGGTTGTTTCTATTGTCCTACATTAGGAATAGTGTTAGTTGAATGATGGGGTCAGAAGCCAAATTATAAGGGCCTGAGTGGAAGGTGAGGAAACTGGAGGCCAGGAGTGTAGGCAGCCCTGTCTTGAGGTGGTAGGCTGTGAAAAGCAGAAGAGATGTTGGATGCTAGTTTGAACAAATGGCAGAATCAAGGGAAATTTTTTATTTGAAAGGATGAGATAGATATAGGCATGTTTATAGGTAGCAGTAAGGGACCAATGGATAAAGAGATGGAAGGTGAAAGCTGATGAATCTCTTCCTCTAACATCCCCTATGGCAAGACCCTTGAGAATTAGGAGGCACCAATTGTAGTTACACCTTTACCAATAACTAGCCTTTGGACTTTGGGTCAAACATTTTGGACCTGTCTTCTATGGGCCAAAGAGGGGCGGGGAAGGCAAACGACATAATCTCTAACTTCATAAAACTCTGTGAGTCTATGATTTTATAGGAAAGTCATCTGGATGGCCCAAAGAATTTCCCTTAGCCAAGGAGGTTGCCTGTTTTCACTTACTTCTCCTGTTTCAGATGAAATTGGAGGTCAGTCAGGAAGGAACTTGACAAGTACTACATAATGGCTAACCTTTAGTACTATCCCTCCCATCCTATTCCATTCTCCTGGCAGTCTCACCCAGCCTACTTCTGGGTAGTTGTGAGGAAAGAACCAGCAGCAGAAGGGGCCCTTCTCTTGCCTCCCTTTGGTCCTTCTTCCATGACCCCTTCCCCACCTTGGCTCAGATCCTGTGAGGTATCTTTGTTCTTTTCCCCCAACCCAGGCCACCTAAATCCAATGGTAGGAAGAGTCGTGAAGAGTGACGTTGTTGCTAACACCATATAAATGAACAACCATAAACTCTTCAATAAAATGGAGAACCACAGTCTTTACCATCTGCCATGTTGCAATGCTCTCCACACTCCTAGGTGTGATCATCTAAACTGATGGTGAGGCAGCTAGGTGGCACGGTAGATAAAGCACTGGCCCTGAAGTTGGGAGGACCTGAGTTCAAGTCTCCCCATAGCCACTTACTAGCTATGTGATCCTGGGAAAGTCACTTAACCCCAATTGCCTTAAACATCCGAGGACATTTCCAGTCATCCTGATGTATATCTTGCTACTTGGACCCAGATGGCTCCAGAGGAGAGAGTGAAGTTGGTGACTTTGCACAGCCCTCCCTCCCTTAAATCCAATTCAGTGCAAGTCATGGCATCACCCCAATGTCATGGTCCTCCTCTTCAAGAAGAAGGACAAACAACAACAATGACAACAAACTGATGGTAGACCTTAAGGCTTTCCATCCACCACAGGGTGGACTCATGTGTGTTATCTTCCCCAATGAATGTGAGCTCCTTAGAGCAGGGACTATTTCATTTCTTTTTCTGTTTGTACCTTCAGTACTTAGCACATAATAAAAACTTAAGAAAGTTTTCTTTTCATTCTTATTCATTCTGCTATCACTACCAGAAAAAATGTTAAGTCCTTGAGGGCAGACACAGTGATTTTTTTATTCCTAGTGCATAGAAGATTGCCTTTCTTCTAATAGTCTCTAAACAAATATTTGATGAATTGTGGCAGAAAAGGGCCCAGATCAATACAGAAGACACTTCACTGAACAATGAGTGGATGCACCCTCTTAGACCTCTATAGCATAGCTGAAGATTGTCTTTGAGTTTGCCTCTTTTCTTTTGAGAGGCAATTAGGGGTTAAGTGACTTGCCCAGGGTCACTCAGCCAGTAAGTGTTAAGTGTCTGAGGCCGGCTTTGAACTCGGGTCCTCCTGAATCCAGGGCCAGTGCTTTATCCACTGCGACACCTAGCTGCCCCTGCCTCTTTTCTTTTCTTTTCTTTTTTTGGTGAGGCCGTGAGGGTTAAGTGACTTGCCCAGGGTTACACAGCTAGTGTCAAGTGTCTGAGGACAGATTTGAACTCAGGTCCTCCTGAATCCAGGGCCGGTGCTCTATCCATTGTGCCACCTAGCTGACCTCATACCTCCTTTCTTTTTAATTCCTACCAAAGGCCACCACTGTACTTGCTATTCCCAGAGTGGATCCATTTCACTAACCCCCCTTAGATTTGGTCTTCCAGGCAGTACTGGCTATACTCTGAACCATTCAAGTCTAAATTTTCATGTGTTTTTAGCATTTCAGTGTCAAGTCTATAAACTTGTTCAAAATAATTTCCTAATCTGGCAAAGTAACATCCACTAGGAAAGCACCTAGTTGCTCTGAAGTTCAAGTCTCTTCACAAGAACAAGTTGTTTTTTTTGGGTAGTGAAAATACTAAAATGTCAAATTTTCAAAAAAATAATGGATATGATTACTGAATTCTTATGGTGACTATGGAATCTTGGAGAACAGGCTTAGTACCGGATGACAGGGGAAGAGCAAATATCCCCATTGGCCCAAAAAGTAGATGCTAGGCAGAAACTGCTGATTGGTGAACTTGATGTTGATCCCTAGCAAAATTCTAATCAGATTTTTAAACTTATGTTTTGTGTACAATTGAAAAGGGAAGTGCTGATCACTGCATTCAAGAGTGTTAACAGAATGGTGTCATCCTAGAGCAGAGGTTCTTGACCTAGGATTTATGTATCT
Source organism: Dromiciops gliroides (assembly GCF_019393635.1). Classification (NCBI taxonomy): domain Eukaryota; kingdom Metazoa; phylum Chordata; class Mammalia; order Microbiotheria; family Microbiotheriidae; genus Dromiciops; species Dromiciops gliroides. Next base: position 388,741,786 of record NC_057863.1, read on the forward strand.
GTAAGGCCTCCAATGCCTAGATTTCAAAGAGTACATGAACTTGTATGGGGAAAAAAACCCAACCCAACAACTGAAAACAATTTTTCCCCAGTAACCTTTAACTGAAGTTTAGCATTTCTTCTAATTATGAGTGTGGGCAACAAACCACAGTAATATTGGGATTCACCAGATTTCCAAAGCAATCTGTAATACAAAGAAGTCTAATGACTCTTAAGCTAGAAGTAGATTTCTAATGGCAAACTGTAGAGCTCAGTGCTCAGCCCTCTTGTCTGAAGTTTTTAATGAGTGACTTAGATATGAATGATATGCCTGTGAAATTTCCAGATGACAAAAAGCTGGGCAGGAGAGCTAATTCCTAAGTCTTAGAATTTGACTACAAAAAGATCTTAGACTGTTAAATATGGGCTGATTCTAACAAGGTGAAATGTAATGAGGATCAACTACAGAAGCACCTGGAATAGGGATAGTAACTAAAAAGTTCCAATGAAAGAGACCTGGGGACTTTGGTGGACTGAAAACACATTGAGTCAACACTGAATGTGACCTTAGAATGCATTTATAGAACTATATCTAAAATACAGGAAGTGATAGTCTCACTGTACTCTGCCCTGGTCAGGCCATGCCACATGGGGGAGACAGTATTCAGTTGTGGGCATCACATTTTAATTAAAAAATAAAAGAAAACCCTGGAACTTTAAACTATTTTATATGGATGTATGACAATAATGACTCATTTATTTAATGCTTTAAGGCTGACAAAGCACTTATCTCATAATAAACCTGTGTGGTAAGTAGTACAAGTATTATTGTCCTGTTTTACAAATTGTTGTTTGTCCTTTGGTCTTGAAGAGGACCATGACATCAGGAGGTCATGTCATGACTTGCAGTGAATTGGATTTAAGTGAGGGAGGGCTGTGCAAGGTCACCAGCCTTACTCTCTCCTCCAGAGCTATCTGGGTCCAGTGGCAAGATATATATCAGGACGACTGGAGATGGCTCCAGATACAGTGGGAGACCCTGGCCTTTTAAAGGGAAGGTCTTTCCCAGGTCTCATTTTATGGTGTTTTACAAATAATTCAGCTCTCTAGGTTAGAAATTGCAGAGAAGGTACCAACTTGTATCGGTAAAGGGTGTTTCCTCATCTGGGAGCTGGCTATACTAGAGAAATTACTGGTTCAGTCTTCTATTTGCAAATGAGTAAACTGAGGCTCAGAGGTTAGAAGTGTAAGAGCTGGGGCTCTTATCCAGTTCTGTTGATACCAAGATGAATGTTCTTCCCATTTACCTTATGTTGCCTAAACGATGTTTAGTCTGGGTAACCAGAGACTTGGAAGGTTTTTATCATAACCTTAACATATCTGGAGAGTTGTTTTTTAGAATGAGAACTAGAAACAAAGGGCATAAATTACATTGATGCATATTTTGACTTGTTAGGTGACTCAGTGGATAGAATGCCAGGCCTGGAGTCAGGAAGACTCATCTTGAAGTTCAAATCTATCCTTAGACTCTTATTAACTGTGTGACCCAGGGCAAGTCACCTCTTTGCCTCAGTTTCCTCATCTGTAAAACGAACTGGAGATAGAAATAGCAAACCATTCCAGTATCTCTGAAAAGAAAATCCTAAACAGGGTCATAAAGATTTGGACATGACTGAAAAATGACTGAACAAGAAAAACAATTTGACTTAATAAAAGGAATATATATATATATATATATATACTTGGGGGGTGTGGGGGACAGGGCAATGAAAGTTAAATGACTTGCTCAGGGTCACACAGCTAGTAAGTGTCAAGAATCTGAGGGCAGATTTGAACTTAGGTCCTCTTGAATCCAGGGCTGGTGTTTTATTCACTGTGCCATCTAACTGCACCAGGAATATATATATTTTAAACAATTAGATCTACAAAAAATTCAGGCAACCCCAATAGATAGTGAGATTTTCACATTGCATCTACTCAAGCAGAGGTTAGATGATCATTTACAGAGGATATTTTCTCAAATATTGCTACTTTGATGGGTCTGCGATTTCATTAGTATGGATGCTTCTTCTGTTGATATAGTTCGCAAATGTTTATAAATACTCTATTTGTATTACCAGTAACAGAGTTGAGGCATTAAACTGGAATGTAAAACTTTGATTAATATCTGCAGATGTACAGTAAAGTTCTGGGCCTGGAGTCAGGAACACCTGAGTTCAAATCTGGTCTCAGACACTTACTGGTTGTGGGGGCAAGTCACTTTATCTTGTTTCCACATATGTAAAATGGGAATAATAATTCTATCTGCTTCCCAGAATTGCTGTGAGGATTAAATCAGATATTTGTTAAGTGCACAGTGCCTGCCACATAGTAAGTACTTAATAAATACTGGTTTTTCTTCCTTCCTTCGTTCCTTCTATCTTCGTTGAAATGAATTTCCTCATTTGGGAGTTTTCTATCCTAATGAAATTGCAGGTTCAGTTTCCATCCTTTGTTCTAAAGGAGGAAACTGAGGTTCTGAGGTTTTCAATGTAAGAGCTAGGGCTCTCATCCTGGTTTGTGGATTCTATCTATCTATCTAGATGTTTTTGTGGGGCAGTGGGGGTTAAGTGACTTGCCCAGGGTCACACAGCTAGCAAGTGTCAAGTGTCTGAGGCCGGATTTGAACTCAGGTCCTCCTGAATCCAGGGCCAGTGCTTTATCCACTGCGCCATCTAGCTGCCCCTCAGATCTGTGGATTCTAAACTGAGTGCCTTCCTTCCTCTCCCCCTTTCTCCTTTCCTTCCTTCTGTGGTTCTGACTGAAATCATTCATCCCTTCCAGCTCTGACTCTTTACAAAAGCCTGCCATACATTTTTGTAATACTGCCCTTCCCCCTCTTAACTGTTTGTTCCACATGGATATTTTCAGCTCACTGCTGGATTCCCCACTGAATGTCTTACTCTCTTGCTAGACAGATCACAGTTCATCAACCCAACAGCAAAAGCAATTGGGACATGAAATGACATATATAACAAAGAAGGGATCAAGGAATAAAAACATTCTTTGCACTCATACTTAATCCTCCTCAAGAGTTATAGAGATTGGAGGGAATTCAATAAAATTAGTTTCCTTTGTAACCCTATGTATTTTATATTATGAATTTTAAAACATTATTCTTAACATTGTACACAGTATCATCAACATTGAGTGTTGACCTACTGTGATGGACTATATTCTTCTCACCAATGCAATGGTACAGAAGAGTTCCAGGGAACTCATGATAGAAGAGGATCTCCAAATCCAAGGAAAAAAAAAAAGAACTGTGGAGTATAGATGCTGATTGAACCATACTATTTCTTTTGTTTTGGGTGCTGTTGTTTTTTTTTTTCTATTTTGAGGTTTTGCATTACTGCCCTGATTTTTTCTCTTATAACAGGATTAATGCAGAAATAGGATTAATGTTATTATGGATATATATATGTGTATATATATATATGTGTGTGTATATATATATAGATATATAGATATAACCTATATCAGATTACCTGCTGTCTAGGGGAGGGGGGAGGGAGAAAAATCTGAAATTGTAAAGCTTGTATAAACAAAAGTTGAGAACTATCTTTACATGTAACGGAAAAAATAAAATACCTTATATGTAAAAAAAAAAAGCTGTAAAAAAACAAAACAAAACAAAAAAATTATTCTTATAAAAGACTTCACAGAATTAGGATATAATCCCCATCCCCCAATAGAGCAGGAAGGCACAGTCATTCTTAGAATTATAGAACATGTGGTGGCTGTTAGAATCTGGTGGATCATTAGTCCCTTCAGCATGCTAGAGAATGAATGGAAGTTCTGTGATTATCAACACGATGCCTGCATGATACTGTGGCAGCTGTTTCAGTCTTCTTGTCTTTCTCCATCCTCAACCATGGCTTTGAGCCCTACTGCTTCTCCACACTTGTCCTTTTAAAACCATTTGCCTTCTACCACCAATCACAATCCTCATCTTGGGACCACACAGCCCAAAGTCCTATTAATGGGACATTAAGTACACCAATGTCCCTTCTACTTACATTTTTTGAATGTTTATTTTTTTCTATTATCAAGAATTTATTCCTTTTTCCTCCCCCCAACAAATTGGGGGAAAAAATAGAAAAACACAAACAAAACACTTGTTAAACATATAAAGTTGAACAAAGCAAATTTTCACATTGGTCACAACCAAAACTGTCTCCTTTAGGTCTCGAGTTCATTATCTCTCTGCCAGAGCATGGGTAGTATATTTCATCATAGGTTCTCTGGAATTGCAGTCAGTTGCTGAACTGATGAGAGATCTTAGGTCTTTTAAAGTTGTTTTTCTTTACAGTGTGCTGTAGCTCTTATAAATTGTTCTCTTTCTTCTTCACTCTGCATCAATCCATATAAGTCTTCCTATGTTTCTCTGAAAATGTGCCTTTTGTTATTTCTTATGGCATGATAATTTTGGATTACATTAATATACCATAATTTGTTCAGTCATTCTCCAATTGACGGGAATCCCCTTAATTTACATTTTTTTTTTGCTACTACAAAAAAGATGCTATAAATACTTTTTTTATATATGTCCTTTTCCTCTGATCTCTTTTAGGTATATTTACATTGTCTTAATGGTTTGAATGACTGCCTTCTACATACAACTTAGATTATTAAACTTTTTGAAGAATATTCCTCATGACATCTGGTATATGGTAAATGATTATCTTTGCAAATAGAAAATCATGTGTACATGTTTCTTTTCTTTTTTTTTTTTTTTAGTGAGGCAATTGGGGTTAAGTGACTTGCCCAGGGTCACACAGCTAGTAAGTGTTAAATGTCTGAGGCCGGATTTGAACTCAGGTACTCCTGACTCCAGGGCCAGTGCTCTATCCACTGCGCCACCTAGCTGCCCTATGTGTACATGTTTCTTGATGGATTGTGTCAACTTTGGCAAACTCGGTCCTGAACAATCCTGGGGCAATGGGGTGGGGTGGGAGGGGGGAATAAATGTGCTCATTGGGCAGCTAGGTGACGAAGTGGATAAAGCATTGGTTCTGGATTCAGGAGGACCTGACTTCAAATCCAGCCTCAGACACTTAACAATACCTGTGTGGTATGACCCTGGGAAAGTCCCTTAAGCCTCACTTCCCCACAAATAAATAAATAAATAAATAAATAAATAAATAAAGTTGTGCTCAATTACTGAACTAATTTGTTACATGTTTCAGCGACAGTGTACCAGATTATAATTTGAGGAAGATAAAAAAGGGATAGTTAGAAAAGGCCTTAAAAAATATCTAGTCCGGGCAGCTAGGTGGCATAGTGGATAAAGCACTCACCCTGGACTTCACACTTGACACTTACTAGCTGTGTGACCCTGGGCAAGTCACTTAACCCTCATTGCTGCCCTGCAAAAAAGAAAAAGAAAAAGAATATCTAGTCAATGCAACAAACATTAATTAAATGCCTACTATGTACAACTAATTGTGCTTTACACTGATGGCACAAATGTGGACATAAAACAGTGCTTGCCCTTAAAGAAATTCGACTAGGTGTAGAGATCCTTAATCTGTGGTTTGAACTTTTAAAAAAATAATATATTTTATTGATTTTTATGTCATTATCACTTTCAAATTTGTCCCTGTTCCTTCCTCAGGAAACCTTAACTTATAATAAAAAAGTAACATTAGACAAAAGAAATAATTATATTGCCCATGTTTAACAGTTTACTCCTTATTTGTGGTTTGAACTTTTAAAAAGTATCTTTTAGTAATCATATTTCAATACAATTAGTTTCCTTTATCTTATGCAATTAAAAACATTATTCTGAGAAGAGGGTGATCCATAGGTTTCGCCTGCCTAAGAAATAGGTCTATAACACAAAAAAGGTTAAGAACCCACGTACTTGATGAATAACATGTACATAAATATAAGCTAAATAATTCGAAGAGGGAGAGAACACTAACAATTGGTTGGAGGGGGGGGGACAAGAGGGTATTGGGAAAGGCTTTGAACACAAAGTATGGTATTTGACTGGAACCTTGAATAAATTTATGGATTCTAAGAATCAGGAGAGGACACAGTGCATTTCAGGACATTTTGGACAAAGAGATGTAAATGGAAGATAGAAAGTCAAATTCTGGGAACATCTAGTAGTGCAGTATCACCTAGTCTGGATATCACTCCACCCCTTTGCAGAAATGGGAGGTCCACAAATATTGTACATTTCTAATATTTTTCAAACTTTTTTGATAAATTGATTAGTTGTGCCGATGATTCCCCCCCCCCCTTTTTTCTTTTCTGTCTTTAAGAAATACTATTTGTTATACGGAATTATTTGTTTATATGGCTCTTTGGTTTGTAGGGTACTGGGATGCCTAGTTTGGATTTTGGTGATGGTTAAAAAAAAAAGACCTTGTTAAAAATTTATTTTAAAAGGTAAAAAAAGATGACATAGCATGGAAAGGTAGGTTGGGACCAGGCTGAAGAGTTTGTGGTTCTCAGGGTAATAGGGAGCCACTGTGGTTTTTGAGAAGGGAGGGTTTTGATTAGCTTTGGGTCTTAAGCAGCTAAGGTGGAAGATGGATTGGAATGGGGAGAGAATCAATTCGGAGACACAAATTAGGAGGCAAACTCAGGAGTAGTTGGAATAGTCCAACTTCCTCATTTTACAGGTGAGGAACCTGAAGCCCTGAGGGATGAAATGACTTACCCACAGGAACGTGGGTAATTAGTAGCCAAACTAGGAGCGGAAAGAATAAACGTGTATATGCCCCCTTTGGGGGAGGCGATAAAATGCTAATCCACTCGGTAAGGGAGAAAGGGCCGAGCCCACGGGAAGGAAGACGCTCCCAGAAACTCGGAGCCTGGAATCTCTCAGGTGCGTGTCCTCTCCCGGAATTGCCCTTTTAAACCACAGCGCAGAACTTTTCCCATCCCAGCCGGAGGTGTTCCTGGGAGGCGTAGTTGCCCTTTTAAGGCGAGGCCACGCCCCGAAGGCCGGCCTTTGGGAGCTCCTTAAAGGGGCCAGGGGAGGGGGGGGGGGGGAGGTGCAGGTTCTCCCGGGGGGATTAGCGTGCGCCCGCCGCCGGCTGGGGCCGCCATTTCTCGAAGTCCCCGAGGAGGAACCACCGCCCCCATCCCGCCCTCGCCCGGCCGGCCGGGGACCCCCGCCTAGAGGGGAGCGCGCAGCTCCGGGCCCGGCGCCTCCCCCGCCCGCCCGCGCCGCCGCATCTTTCGACTCCTCCGTCGCGGCCGCGGCCGCCGCCACCAGGTGAGCGAGGAGCCGGGGCCGCCAGCTGGCCGGCCTGCCAGCCCGCGGGCCGGAGGGCGGAGAGCGCTCCCGGCCCGGGCTCGGCCAGGCCGCTCTTCCAGCCTGAGCTCGCTGCTGATCCGCCCCGCCCCCGCCCCCCCCCCCCGCCTTCCCAGCCCCCAGACTCCTGGGGTGGCGGTGTGTGGGGGGGCTTCCCGAGAACTCCTCGGGCTCCTTCCTACTCTTCCAGCCTCCACACATGCCTCCGCCCCCCGCTGCCGCCTCTCTGAAACTCCCTGGTAGTCCTCCCCCTTTCCCTCCCGAGGCTGCTCCCCGAAACTAAGCCAAGGTTGGGACATCTCCTGCCCCTCTGCTTCCTCGGCGTCCCCGCGCCCTCCGCCTGCCCCTGGTAAAAAGCTAAAGGAGCGGGGAAGGGCCGGTGCCTTTCTTTGTCCCGTTTACTCTTTTAGAAGCTTTCTCTTCCGAGACCCTCCGCCCCCTCCGGAACCACCTCGTTTCCCTCGGTGCGTCCCTTTCTGGAGCAGGTTCTGCCCTCTTCCCCCCCGGGCAAGCCCCGACGAGGATCTGCATTCCTTTCTGACCGCCTCCCCCTACCCTCTCTTCTTACTCTTTACATTGCAAAAGAGCCTTTGGGCCGGGCGGCCGCGGCCCCCTTTCTGGGGCGCGGAGCTTTCTCGGGGAGGGGGCAAGCCGTGCCAGCCTAGCGGGGGTTACCTAGAGCCCGCCCTGGAACCAGCGGCCGCGAGTGCTCGGGCAGATGCCGCCGCGTGTTGACCCTTCCCATACCCCTAATTCAAATATTAGTGCTTAATTTAAAGGGGAGTGGTTTGCAACCAATAGAAACGGAGAGCCGAGTTTCAGGTGTGACTGGGGCTGCATTTCCTAGTGGTGAATCTCTGCCTATTTCCTTAAACAAAGGCTGTAATGTCCCGGAGGGGAGAAGCTGGGTTAATATTACGGCTGTGCTCAGTCACCCTCCAGTCCCCCTGGAGCCTACTAAGATCTAGTTAGACCTGGTAAGCCATTGCTGTTTGTTTAGCTTTAGAATGCACTTGTCTCTAAAAAGGGGCGGGTTTTTTCTTCTAAATTTGTAGATAGTCGTCGGCTTTGGTAAAGGGGGATGTTGCAGACTGTTTTTTTAGCAGCTTTTCACTGAATGGGCTCACGATTTCATGTGGTCCTCTGAATAAAATTCTCGGCTGGGATTATGAAATTTAGTGGCTGTTGGCAGGTGAGATAAGCAAGAGCTTTGTTTTCATTTTTTCCCCCTTTGTGCCATTTGGTTCCTGAAAGAACATTAAAATCCTAACCAAATGTGAAGGGTTTTTTTTTAAATGTCTACAGTAGAGGAAACTCGGCTTCCTTTAATCTCTTTTCTGTCTAGTTAGTTGAAGTAACTTTTGTACTTTTAAAAAAATAACTCTATGTATAGTCTTTTTCAGATTAAAAAGAAATCAGTGTCTTGCTTCTTTAAAAAGACCGTGGATACTTTCCATTGGACTATATTGGAGCTAAAAATGTATTGTTTCCCCTTTTTAGAATGTGTTCCATTTGCATACTAAGACTAAGATAAATGACTTCTCATTCTTTTGTTATTTCCCTTAGCCTCTTGGCTTACTTATTAGCCTAACTCCCTCTCCTTTGCCAAACCTCTGTAACTCACTCTTTAACACCTGGCAGTCTGACTTCTGGATCCACCACTGTACTTAATAGTATCTCAAAGGTCACCAGGGACTTCTTAGTTGTAGAGGCCATTTTTGGTCATCTTACTCCCTGACCTCTTGTAATTATTGACCACTTCTACTTTGTCTACTTTATCTTGAGTAAACTAAGCATTTTAAAATTCCGGTTAAGTGCCAGGAATTGTTAGATGCTTTGTATATCCAGACAAAGGCAAACCCTCCCTTGCCCTCAAGGTGCTTACTTCCTATGGGAAAACAATATAAAAAGAAATGCAAAGTAAAGTATTAGATTTTTCGGAAGTGGGGAGGCACTGACTGCTGGGAGGATGGGGTAGGAAGTAGCTTTTTAGCTGAACTTTGAAAGTTAGTTGGGGTTCATAGAGATGAAAGTGCATTCCTGGCATGCAAAGGCACAGAAATAGGAGATGGACGGTATGAGGAATAACAAGATCAGTTTGGCTGGACCATAGAGTGCATGAAGGAGAGTATTGTCTAATAAACCTGAGAAGGTAGACTGGAGCCAGGTTGTGAAGAGATTTAAAATGCCAAATAGAAGAGTTTGTATTTGATCCTTAAAGGCAATTGGGAGTCACTAGGGCTTACTGAACTGGGAAATGCCATGGTCAGAGTTTTGCTTTAAGACAATCATTTTGACAGATGTGTGGAGGATGAATTTGAATAGGGAGAGACTGAAGGCAGGGAAAAGTTAGGATGCTTGGAATAGGCAAAAGTGGATGAGAACCTGAAATAGGGTGATGGTTGTATGAGTGGAGAGAAAGGCACTGATGGGAGAGAGATTATGGAGGTAGCACTAGCAACTAATTGAATTTGTGGTATGAGGTAGAGTGAGGGGGCCAGGGATTCAGGGCTTTGAATCTGGTGACCAGAAAGTAAGTGGTGCCCTTGATGGGAGAGAAAAGATAGAGTTCTCTTTTTTGGACATGTTGAATATATGTGTACATGTATGCATATACATTTTTATAGACTGGGGGAAGGAGAACTGGGACAGTAGTGTCATTGTATGCCTTAGATGTGCTTAATAAATTATTCTGTCCTTGTGCTTCTCTAAGGTCTCCTGGAGATAATTTTCCATTTTTACAGCTTCACACAGCTCTGTGCTTAATTCTCAAATCTTTATTTTGTTTGTTTTTTTGTTTTTGTTTTTAGTGAGGCAGTTGGGGTTAAGTGACTTGCCCAGGGTCACACAGCTAGCAAGTGTTAAGTGTCTGAGGTGGGGATTTGAACTCAGATACTCTTGAATCCAGGGCCGGTGCTCCATCCACTGCGTTCCCAGACCACAACTCTGTCTGATTCCTGAACATCTCCCACCTCTTTCATCAGTACCTTAAGCTTAATAATATCCAAAAGCATACTCTTTGTTTCTCAGAGACACATTCTCTTGATTTTCCTTACTTATGTTAAATGCCATTATCCTCACAATCAGGAAGAACTGAAGCCTTGACATTTCTGTTGACTCCAGCCTTTTTGCTTCTTATCAGTCCTGTTGGTTCTGCCTCCCTACTTCATTTGTCCCTGTTTTTCTCTTCCCAGTGTCCCTACCTTAGCTTGGCCCTTCACCCATCACTTAGACTATATTACAATGAGTCTTCCCACCTACAGTTCTGTTGCAAGCCATCCTACATATAGGTGTTAGAGTAATGATCCTATAGCTTTGCTCTCATCTTGTCACGTCTATACTCAGAAACCTCTAATGGTTCTCACAGCTTTACAGAATGAATTCCAAGTTCCTCGTATAACATTAAGGGCTCTTTATACTCTGGAAAACTGTATCTTGCTCCTCTTTTTGTGTACTCTGTGCTTTAGCCAGGTGAATGGGATTCATGCTTTCCTTCCTTCTTACTTTGCACATGGTTCCCTTTGTCAGGATGCCTTTTACCTCTCCCTCAGGGATAATCCTTAGTTGTCCTTCAGTGTTCAGCTCAATTGCCATCTCTTAGATTTTTTTTCCTTCTCCAAAATATAAAAGTATAATCTCCTTTCTCTATTCCCTCTTGATTTTTAACAAAGCATGTAGGGATCTCAAGTTCAAAATATCAAACATTTCTACCAGCAATTCCACCATCTTTTTCAGGCACTCAAGTTCACAGCTTCTGAGTTACCTTTGATTCCTTATTCTCCCTCACTCCACTTAACCAACCTGTCTTATTCATGCTACCCCTATAGTATCTTTTAGGAGGCAGGTAGGTGGCTCAGTGGATAGAATGCCCGGCTTAGTGTCAGGAAGACCCGAGTTCAGATGTGGCCTCAGACGCTAGCTGTGTGATCCTGGACAAGTCACATAACCTCTGCTTGCTTTAATCCACTGGAGAAGGAAATGGCAAATCACTCCATTATCTTGCCAAGAAAATTCCTTGGACAGCATTGGTGTGCTATGGTCTATGGGGTTGTGAAGAGTCAGACACAACTGAATGGCTGAATAATAGTATTTTTTCCATCAGTTGCTTTATCTGCACTCACATAGCCACCACTCTAGACTAGGCCCTCATTTGCCCTGGTCTGGGTTGACACCCTCTAGATGATTCTCCTTTCCTCGGGTTTCTGCCTTCTCCAGTTCATCTCCATACAGCTGCCAAAGTTTTCCTAAAGTGCACTTGTGCTTATATTTGTCTTTATTAAACTGATGGCTCCATTCCCTCTTGTTACAGAAAACTTGTGTTTGCCAATTACATCCTTTCACTAGCTGGCTCCAACTTACCTTTCTAGACTCATATACTATATTACTATGCATATCATTAACTACTCTCTTTTCTGTATACACTTTGCCTTTTGTACTGTACTTGACCCATTGAACTTTCCCATCTCTAGGCGTTTGCACAGGCTGCGCTGGATGCACTCCCTCCTCATGTTATTTCTGCCTTCTGGAATTTTTGTTTCCTTCAAAACTTGGCTCAAGCTTTCTTCATTCCCTTCCAGCTTCTGGTGCTTTCCTCATCCAGTTAATCATATATTTATTTTTTTTGTTTTGTTTTTTTTTTTAGTGAGGCAATTGGGTTAAGTGACTTGCCTAGGTCACACAGCTAGAAAGTGTTATGTGTCTGAGGTGGGATTTGAACTCATGTACCTCCTGACTCCAGGGCCGGTGCTCTATCCACTGCGCCAACTAGCCGCCCCCTAATCATATATTTATTATGTGCATGTCTTCTCTGATAGAATGTAAGCCCTTTCAGGACAGGGATGAGATATCTTTTGTCTATATCCCCATCACCTACTACATAGGTGCTTAATAAATGTTGGTTGAATGGTCCCTGTTATGGTGGGCACTTGGTAAATGTTGATATGTCTCTTAGAGCTCATTTTTTTGTTTGTTTTTGGCGAGGCAGTGAAGGTTAAGTGACTTGCCCAGGGTCACACAGGTTAGTAAGTGTCAAGTGTCTGAGGTCATTTTGAACTCAGGTCCTCCTGAATCCAGGGCTGGTGGTTTATCCACTGAGCTACCTAGTTGTCCCCAGATCTCATTCTTAATATAATCTCCTTTCTATAAGAAGTTAGTTTCTAGGGGCAGCTAGATGGCGCAGTGGGTAGAGCACTGGCCCTGGAGTCAGGAGGACCTGAGTTCAAATCCGGCTTCAGTCACTGAAAATTACTGACTGTGTGATCCTGGGCAAGTCACTTGACCCCAAATTGCCTCATCAAAAAAAAAAAAAAAGAATGCTAACTTTTTCATTTTACTTTTGATTTTTCAGTGAGGAAGATGCTAAGTTTTTTCCGACGAACGTTGGGGCGCCGGTCCAATGCGCAAGCATGCCGAGAAGAGCGCCTGAGAGAAGCCCAGCGAGCTGCTACCCACATTCCTGCAGCTGGAGATGCCAAGTCCATTATTACATGTAGGGTGTCATTGCTAGATGGAACCGATGTCAGTGTGGATTTGCCGGTAGGTAGCATCCAAGTGGGGTTTTTTCTGATTTTGTATGGATTATATTCTTGTCGTATAGTCTAGGGTAAGTAAGTAATAGTAAATGTACATTTAAGTGTCATAGAAATTTATTAAAACGCTAAGGCAGGGCAGCTAGGTGGCCCAGTGGATAAAGCATTGGCCCTGAGTTCAGATCCAGCTCAGACACCTGACACTTAATAACTCTGTGACCCTGGGCAAGTCACTAAGCCTTCTTTGCCCTGCAAAAAAAAACAAAAACAAAAACAAAAGAACACTAAGAGGAGAAGTAGGAGTTTGATTTTTTTGGATTTCTTTTTAATTAGAATATAATTGACATTATAAATATTTGTCATGCAGGATGCTGTTTATTAATAGCAGGAAAAGCCTCTATAACTCATTAAAGTGACAGTCTAATTCATCAGCAAGCATTTTGGGCTGTGTACTGTGGTTGGTGCTGGGGATACAGAGACCGAAAGGGAACAGTCCCTACCCTCAAGCATCCTGTGGTCTCTCTGTTGGGGAGACAACACATATATATTTAAGTGTATACATAATAAATAAAAGCGGTCCCTGGCAGTTAGATTAGGGGAGTGGGGAATCAAGGAAAGGCTCTGTGGTGGTGTTTGAGCTGAGTCCGATTCCTTGAGGAGAATAAGGGATTGTTGGAGATGGAAGGAAAGAAGGAATACATTTACGGGCAAGGGTGACAGCTAGTGCCAAGGTACAGAAACTAGAGATGGAAGGTCAAGGGACAGAGAGACCAGTTTTGTTGGACTAAGGCTGGAAAGGTATGTGGGAACCAGGCTATGAAGGACTGCATCCGTTTGTGTTCATTCATTTATCTATTTATTTTTTCTGTGTTTGTTTTTGAAGTTTTTGCCATTTTTATCTGTGTATTTAAAATGTTTCAGTGCTTATCTTTTTTTTTTTTGAATATCACTGTTGTTAACCCTGCCCTCCTTTCTTCCCCCATACCTAATTGAAAACAGAAATTTAAAAAAACAAACAAAACAGAAACCTTGTTAAAAATAATCAAGGTCAAGTGAAACAAATTCCCAAGTTGGCCATGTCCCAAAAAGTATGTCTCTTTCTGAACCTTGAGTCTATCACCTCTCTCTCAGGAGGTGGGTAACATGCTTCATCACAAACCCTCTGGAGACATAGCTGGTTGCTTTGATCAGAGTTTTTAAATATTGTAGGGTGATGGTTTTTTTTTTTTTTTTTGCAGGGCAATGGGGGTTAAGTGACTTGTCCAGGGTCACACAGCTAGTAAGTGTCAAGTGTCTGAGGCCAGATTTGAACTCAGGTACTCCTGAATCCAGCCACCTAGCTGCCCCCAATTTTTTTTATTGTGTTGTTTTTATTGTATAAATTGTTCTCTTGATTCTGCTCACTTATGAAGAACTTTAAATACAAAACAGAGGCAATTTATATTTTATCCTACTGGGTTAGAGTTAGAAAAATCACTTTTGCAGCTCTGTGGTGAATGCTTAGAGTAGGGAGATACTTGAGGCAAAAGAGACCAATTAGGAAGCCATTACAACCATCAACAAGAAAGGTGATGAAGGACTGAACTGAATTGGGGGCTGTGTGAGTAGTGAGAAGGCAATTAGAAACATGCAAGATTTGGCAACTGATTGTATAGGTGAAGTGAGAGAAAGTGAGGAGTGGTGCATCACTCTGAAGTTGTAAGCTTGGGAGATTGGAAAGATAGTAATGCTATCAACAGAAAGAGGGAGGTTGAGAGAAGGGTTGAATTTGAATTTGAGATGTCTGGGGCGGGGGCTGCTAGGTGGCGCAGTGGATCAAGCACTGGCCCTGGATTCAGGAGGACCTGAGTTCAAATCTGGCCTCAGACACTTGACAACACTTACTAGCTATGTGACCCTGGGCAAGTCACTTAACCCTCATTATCCTGCAAAAAAAAAAAAGAGAGATGTCTCTGGGACATCGAGGTTTCTAAATGTCAAATGTTTGGTGAATTGTCAAATTAAATGTAATGGTGCGTTTAGCAGTTTATAGGACTGGGACGCTAGACTCTGACTGGTTGTTTTTTCATTGTCTCATCTAGACTAAACAGGCAGAGAAATTATATAGACTTTTTTTGTTTTTGTTTTTGTTTTTGTTTTTGTTTTTGGTGAGGCGATTGGGGTTAAGTGACTTGCCCAGGGTCACACAGCTAGTAAGTGTTAAGTGTCTGAGGCTGAATTTGAACTCAGGTCCTCCTGAATCCAGGGCCAGTACTCTATCTACTGCACCCACCTAGCTGCCCCAATTATATAGACTTTTGACACTATATTCCTATCTTTTCCTTTCCAAATACATAAATGGATATCTTCCCCTTTCTTTTTCTCTTCTTTGCCTTTTCTTTGACACAAACGTTGTTAGTGGTCTTATGTCATCACTGAGAATTTGCAAATAAAGCATTATAATCACAGATAACTTTTGGGTTTTTATTTCTCTACTAAAAAGATTAATAAAGTTAAATTGTAATTAAGTACATGTTTCAAGTAGTTTTTTAAAGCAGATTTCAGTAGATATTCCTTAGTTTCCATACCTGTTTAATTTTTATTGACATATTTTGTTTTTACATTATTTATTTCCAAATATTCTCCATCTCTCCTCTTTCATACCTACCTATCTATTTCTTCTAATACAGATTTTTAAAAAAGTAGTTTTGTAAACCAATCAGTATAGCATCTGGATCTGACCATATATATAATATTCCACTTCTGCAAATACCTGTGGAAAATGGATATGTCCCCTAATACAAAACCTTTGATAACTTCCTGTTACTTACCAAATAAAGAATAAACCCCTAGCAGCTAGGTGGTACAGGGGAAAAAGCACCAGCCCTGGATTCAGAAAGACCTGAGTTCAAATCTGGCCTCAGACACTTGACACTTAGTAACTGTGTGACCCTGGGCAAGTCACTTAACTCTCGTTGCCCTGCCACCCCCCCCCCCCAAAAAAACACCAAATCAACCCCGCCCCCCCCCCTCGCTTTGGGGTTAAGGGACCTCCAGAGTCTAGCTTTAATTTAACCATCTAGCTTTATCTCCTACTACTCCCCTTTTCTTATTCTGTATGTTCTGGATTGCTCTCTGTCCATTATTCTCATTCATGTTTTTCATTCTCATTCCTGTCTTTGAGTCTTTATCCACTCTGACTCCCCTGCCTGGAATGGATTCTTTCTTTCCGCATCTGTGTTGAAGTTTGCTCAAATTCTAATTCCCAGTGCTAATAACTCTTCTAACTCTTCCACTACACCAGGACAGAAATGACAACTGTGGGAATACACACACACACACACAACACACACACTTTTTTAAACTTAGTTTTATTTACAGAAACTAATTTCTGCAATGTTGATTTTGATTTTTTGCTGAGTTAGGAGTGCAGAGTTATGCAGTGTAAGTTGTTATTGTATTTTGGGTTTTGTATGGACTGATAACTTCATTAAATTAGGGAGCTTCCAAGGAGTAAACTCCCACTACCAATGCAGATAAGCAACTCTTCTGCATCTGACAGCCCTAGAAGTTACCTGGGACATTGGACTTGCCTGGATTCATGTAGCTGGTATGTGTCAGAGATGGAACTTGAATGCTGGTTGCCTCACCTCCAAAAGTGACTATCCACTCCACTATACTGCCTTTTGAATCACTGTGCTTTTAAATTTTCGTTTGTCTTAGTGGAGGGCTATTTATAGTTTGACTGTATTTCCCTTCACATTTCTAATATGACTTTACCTTTAGTAGATTAACCCTTACTGGAATCTATAGGCAAAAGATGGATGTTTTATTCCCTTTTATCTTTGTGTATTTGACATATTCTTCCCCCCTCCCTCCCCAGCTCCCCTTACACTGGTGAGTTCATTGAGTATAGGGCTGTATTAGATTTCTTTATCAACACAGTGCACTTAATCAGTATTGAGTTGTATGACTGGTGAATGGAATGTTATCAGTTTACTATTCTCATTTAACTGAAAATGTTTGGATTGAGGAGCAATTATTAAAAGTTGGAAGGGATTAGATTAGGAAGATTTTCTTAGAAAACTGAGTCATGGGGAGGTGATGGGACTTGGCCAAAAAACACACAGGTAATAAATAACAGCCAGGATTCAACTCTTAATCCAGGGCTGCTGCTGCTCCTCCCCCCCCCCCCCTTCTCTCATGCTGCCATAATTTAAATTATAGATTTTTTGTTTAAAACATGATTTGGAAAACAATTTTTCTCATAAACATAATGATATAAATGTTAGGTTCCTAGCTGGCAGACAGAAACCTACTTAACACATAATTTTATAAGAAAGTACAGTAAAATACCACATTTTCCCTCTATGGGAAAATAGGTTCTGCTCCTCCAGTTATATCCCTTTGCTCTCTGGGATTTTCTAGGTTCCAGAAGAGAATTTCTTTCTTTTCTTTTTTTTTTTCTTGTGAGGCAATTGGGGTTAAGTGACTTGCCCAAAGTCACACAGCTTAGTAAGTGTGTAAGTGTCTGAGGTTGGATTTGAACTCGGGTCCCTCCTGAATATAAGGCGGATGCTCTATCCACTGCGCCACCTAGCTGCCCCCAGAATAGAATTTCTTACCCCTTACCATCACCTTCCTTCTTTTTTTTTTTTTTTTTTTTTTTTTTTAGGCAATAGGGGGTTAAGTGACCTGCCCAGGGTCACACAGCTAGTAAGTGTCAAGTGTCTGAGGCCGGATTTGAACTCAGGTACTCCTGAATCCAGGGCCGGTGCTTTAACCACTGCACCATCTAGCTGCCCCCGTCACCTTCCTTCTTAATCTCATCTCACAAAAGAGATTTTTTTTTTCTTCCCTCTTATGGTTGCACTGACAAGAGGGGACTTTGGCTCCTTGCTTAGCAAGGAGGGAAGAGAGAGGAAGAAATGGAGTTTTGGGGGGTGATGATTCCAGAAGCTGTTGAAAAGCTTTCAATGGGTTTTTCACATTGGTCTGTTGGTGAGGTAGGCAGGTTGGGCTCAGGTGAGGTTGCAGTGTCTGTAGGGTTAATTGGTAAGCATTATGGGGTGGGCTACAAGTTGGAGAATGGAGAAACTCACTGGGCTCAGGAGGCAATGGTATGGTGACAGTAGTGAGGGAAGGGGAGGGGATAGAAGGAGCAGTGCTTCACACTGCCAAACCAGGATTGGACATTGTATAATTTAATTTTTACCTATGTGTTATGAGTTTAAAAAAAAAAGAAAATAAAGTAAAATGTACTTAATACCAAAACTAATATTGAAAATAAATCTTTGATTCAGGATTTTTGAAGTGCTCTAAAGTAATCTCTGTGAGCAAATTTTTAATTTGTATAGTAGGTTACTCATTATTGTGGTGATTTGAATTTTTGAATAACTAGGTGTTTTGAATAGATTAGGTACCTCAGATCTTCTGAGGGTTCTGGGTGGTTCACACATTCTAACATTCTTGGGAAAGTTGGGTAATGCAATTTATATTCATTTCTTGTTTGAATACTTTTCTCTAAGGGAGTTTGAGTAGTTTCCCTGTGACAAGCTTGAATTCAATATGGTGAAAAGCCTGAGATAGCTGTGCACAAGCAAGCAACTGGAAAATAGTTCTTTTATTACCTAATGTTTGAAGTATGAAGTCTCAACATTACTGATGAAGTTGCTGATAGTGGTGGGGTAGAATTTGTGAAATAACTTTAAAAAACAAAACAAAACACTTATATGGTGAGGAGCCCAGAGTTCCTGAAGCAGTGGGTCAAATGTCATATGATCTCCTAGCACAATTGGTACCCGTTAGGATGTGTGCATTGTCTGAATGCCAATTGGCCATTTCTTTGTAAGGATGCCTGCAGCAAAATAATAAGAATTTTAGATTGGACTCTTGGTGAAACTTGAACAGTTAGTTTTTCCATTCTGTAAGTGAATTCTAGGACTAGAAACCCAACTCTGGTTACTTGGAAGGGAATAATAATAAAATGGGTTTCAGTGGGTTAGCTGATCTGAGGCTAAGACAGGGAAATTGTTAGTTCCTTTAAAAAAAAAGGAATAACTATTCACTCCTTACTTAGCTCTTCACTCTCGAAGTATGGCCTTAACCTAAAAAACATTAGACTAGTCATAGGATTTGAGTGATGTGCATCATAGTTTGATATTTCCTGTTAAGTGTTAAATTTTCATGAAAATAAGGAAATGGTTCAGGCACAGATAACTTGTTCCTGAGCCTTCTCCTTAGATTTGCCTCAGTCCCCCTAATCCTAGGTAAAAGATTCCATTTCTCAGGAAATAATAAGTTTTCTAGTCAATGCTTAGTGACAGACATGGCTACTAACACTCCTCTTCCTTTTCTACCTCCCACCCCCGAGACTAGACCAAGGAAAGCATTTCTATTGTACAAAACAGATTTGTACTATCCTTCAGTTCTCGTGACTGTTTGTTATTCTCCTGCTCAGATACAACACTGCAAAAATAAAGAAGTAAAATGAAAAGATGGAAAGGCTTTTCTTGGGAAAACTAATATTTCTCATGTCTCTTCCACAGACCGGTTGACAGATGGCTGAGAACCATTTTTTTTGTTGCCCTCTCAGCCTGTGGAGTTGGGTTACTAGCACTATAAACTTAACCTGCATAGCTGAAATGGCAAACTGTTCTGTTTCACAAAGATTCAATCTAAAATTTCTAGTGCCTACTTGGAAGTCCCTCAGACAGTTTTTAGACCATTTGTAAAAAGTAAACCCTTTGTGCCCCGTGAGTTCCTTGTGGTTTATCGTATAATGGAACACTTCTTGCTATAATAGAACCAAAAGGCACCAATAGCAATTTTGTTACAAGCTTCTTTTGTTGATATGTGCACATATATATTACATAAGCAGTTACACACACACACACACAGAAATTGTTTCTTATAACAGCAGCTTTTTTTTTTTTTTTTACAATTATGCAACTGTAAAGATATGATCTGTTGTAGAATACAATGTGTGAAAGCCTGGCTGTTTCCTTCTTAAATGTTCATCAACTATGCATTCTATGAGCATATACATTATTCTAGAAAGTTGGACTTACGGGTCAATAGTTAATGATATTTTCTCTTGTCCTTTTTTTTGGGGGGGGGGGGGACGGTGAGGCAATTGGGTTTAAGTGACTTGCCCAGGATCACACAGTGTCGAGGGTACTCAGGTCCTCCTGAATCCAAGACCGCTGCTCTATCCACTGCGCCACCTAGCTGCTCTTCTCTCGTCTTTTTAAAATAAGGTTCATTATTTCCCCCCTGAAACCTTATGCTGTCTTTCCTTCTTTAAAAAAATGTCAGTTAAAAAAAACTTTTTTAAATTGTTATTTTAAGGAAAACTTTTGGATCCATGAAACAACAAAATATGAAAAAACCTATTAACTTTCTGTCCTTAAACCTAGTTTATTTGCATAGTTAGCACTAACATTCATATGAAATTCGGGTAGACAAAAGACAACATCAGTTTCCTATTGTGTGGTATAGAGTATGTGCTATAGAAAATATATCATATAGTTGTAATAGTTAGGGAAAGCATTACACACTATGGGATGTGTCTCTGCATTGCTGCCTATCCATACCTTATTGTGCATGTCTCATCTGTGTCTTATAAATACTCCATTGTAGGGGTCCCCTCAATGTAGTGTGGGGTTCTTTCTTTAGTACTGGTGACATGTTAATATATTTAAATTGTCCCATTGGTTATCTATTCTTACATAATAAGTCTACCATATTTTCCTTTCATACATCTCTTGCACATATTTCCTGGGTATTAATGATCTACCCACTAACAATAATGTCACTTTGAAGTCTTAAATATAACTACTTAACAGTGAAGCAAAAGAAATAATATCACAAGTACTGATGAAAGCAAGTGTGTAAATAATAAATACATCAAAGTTTACACAAAAGGGCACATTCTCCTATCAATTTACTCCATATCTGTGGGGAAGAGCAGACACATACAGGAACTGCCAAAGGAGTCACATGATTGAGAAAAACCCAGGTACTCAAGAGTAACTCATAAGTCATTGCCCTCTCCATGAAATTTACTTGAATAATGTATTATCTATATTGAATACTTACGCTGATAACCTAAGTTGATACACAGTGCTCTGCTAACACCTCACTGGGCATGATGTCTTGACCACACTAGTCAGTCCTCTCAGTTAGCTTATTTTTTTGATTCCCATTTGTTCTTCTCAGCTAGACTTCAAAAGCAACATTGTAATATCCAACATTTTTAGCTTCAAGGTTAGCTGATAGACTTCTGAAATCTGTCCTTTTATCTACTTCTCTTTCTGGGTACAGACTATAATCATATAAATTACATTTGTCCTATTGTTATCCATCATGTTGTCCATATCTTACACACACATAACAATTTGCAGTCTTCAAAATAAGCAACTATTTGCTTCAGAACCCACAGTCTAAAGTAACTTCTAGCCACTGTCTCTTGGTTATACTTTCTTTTAGAATTTTAATCAGAAACTTAGTTGAGCAAACTTTAAAAGCAATTGTACATTTATAACCATACAGCATCATTGAAAGAGTATTGTTTAAAAGATGAATCTTTGATGCAAGGAGAAGCTAGGGCTAATTTAATTAAAAGTACTTAATGATTTCCCAGTGCATCTCACTCTCTTCCTGTTTACTTCTAGGCCTAGTTCATTGTCCATCTGCAGTGTGTGTCTGGTGTATGTACTAATGGTTCAATTTTATGGTGTGAAAACTGAGGTTTCATGGTCTTAGATAAGAAGCTTTATTTGTCCATCTTGTTTTTCTTATTTAAATATATGACTGCACTGTTTTGAGTGATGGTTCTTAATTAGGATGCTTTGTAGTTTGAAGTGAGCAGAAAGTCATCTATAAGCCGGGGCATCTGGAGGACCTCACCATCTGTAGGGAACCTCCCTCTTTGATTTGAACTCTTTACTGAGTTGTTTGTGACAAAGGCAAGCCTCTTTGGCAATCAAATTTTTTTTATGCCCCTCCTGGTACTGATGATCAGAGGTGTGTTTTTGTTTTTTGTTTTTTAAACAAAATTATCTCTCATATATATGAGAGCACCTTGTATGTTTTTTATCATGTGCCCAGGAGACACTTTGTTAAATTAGATTGTTTTGTTAAATTGGATTGTTTAAAGATGTATTTTGCTGTAGAAAATCAAGTGCTTATGGAAAGAAAGTACTAAGATAGTCAACAAACCAGTAAGTCCAATAGGAATGTATTCATTATACCTTCTAGTGAGTTGTGTGACTAAGGATATGATCTACTATAGAATATAGTGTGTTAAAGTTTGGCTATTTCCTTCTTATATCTTCATCAAATATGCTCTGCATGAGGATGTTCATTCTGAAAAATTAGACTTATGGATCGGTAGTTATTAATATTTTCTCTCATTTTTGAAAAAATAAGGTCCATGATATTTTCCTCTCAAGTATTTGATTCCCTGCCTTCTTTACTTTGAGACTCAGTCTTTTAGTGAGCTCAGAACTGTCTGTGTGGTTCCCTCCCCTGAATATATATTTGATATTGCATATTGTTGGTACACACCTGTTATTCCTACCTTTATTTTCTTCATTTTCATTCGTACTTCTCATATAGCACATCAGGGATGTGATGTTGATTCAGATATAGTGGCTCTGTTATTACTGATGGAGAAAATAATTTTGTTATAAAAATATGTGCAACTCTTCTATTTTTCATTTTTTGTGTGTGTGGTTTTTATCTCCTGCCAGTTTCATTCTTAAATGATCTAGGAGTTTATCTGGCTTATTGAAACTCTTCAGAATTTCTATAGAGTTCACTTTTCCGATGCTTTTTTTGGGTTTGTTTTTGCAAGTTAAGTGTTAAGTTACTTGCCCAGGGTCACACAGCTAGTTAAATGTCAAGTGTCTGAGGCTGGATTTGAACTCAGGTCCTCCTGAATCCAAGGCCAGTGCTTTATCCACTGTGCCACCTGGCTGCCTCCTCCAATGCTTTTTTTTTTTTTAAGTGAGGCAATTGGGATTAAGTGACTTGCCCAGGGTCACACAGCTAGTAAGTGTTAAGTGCCCGAGGCTGGATTTGAACTCAGGTACTCCTGACTCCAGGGCTGGTGCTCTATCCACTGCGCCACCTAGCTGCCCTGTCCAATGCTTTTTAAAAATAATTTGTGAGGTGATTGATATTAAACATAGTCTTCTACCATTTTTTTTTTTTAGCATGTTCTTTTGTAAGATTTTATAAATGGTGTTTTCCTCAGCTACTATATTGGAAGGAGAATATGAAAATCAGAATGGAGAATTTCTTGCAAGTCAGTGGTCAAAGTATCACATGTAATATCCTGAAAGTTACTGCCCTTCTGGAGCATGACAATTGTAGACAATTGGAAAGAATTCTAATTTTCAATTCTATTCAAATTCAGTTTCTATTCAGATATCAACAAAATGAGCACTTCCATGTATTTGGTAAAACAGAAGGAGAGGATTGTACATAAGACTGAATCGAGTGTGTAATAAGTTTAAAATGTAACTTTAAAAGCTTCTGACTTTCTGGTTTTCTGTCGGGGAGGGAGTGGAAGGGGAAGAGAGGCTTTTGCTAGCCCCTTCTACTTCCCATCTCCTGCCCTCCAAGTTATAACAATTGTATAACCTGGAGAAACAAATTCCCACATTAGATCATTCCCAAAACTATGTTTCATACTGCATCCTTAATCCATCTCTCTTTTAGAAGATGAGTAATATTATTTATCATTAATCATTAGAAATTATCGTTGATCATTACATTGATCAGAATTCTTAAGTCTTTTAGAGTTGTTTTTACATTATTGTGGTTATTTTATAAGTTGGTCTGATTCTACTCTACTATGTACCAGTTCATATAATAAGCCTTTTCACATTTCTATGAAATCATCCCATTTTTATTTCATACAGTACAGTAACTTTCTGTTAAAATCATACACTAAAATTTCTAAAGTCATTCTCCAGTTGATAAACATTCCCTTAGTTTCCAGTTCTTTGCTACCACAGAAATTGCTGTTTACATGTTTTTTTGTGAATTTGGATCCTTTTTCTCTTTCTTCCATCTCTTTAGGGGTCTGGGCCTAGTAATACTGTTGCTGAATCAAAGCATTTGCACAGTTTAATGACTTTGGGCATAGTTCCAAATTGCTGTCCAGAAGGACTATGCCAGGTCAGAAGTCCAGTTTTCCTAGTAATTTTTGTTTAATAGGATGTTTTTAACTTCAGTAGTTGTAGTCTTTGCATTTATCCAACATTGTACTACAATGTTTGTTTGCTTCTGTAGATCTGTTCTTCTGATCGATGGATATATCCACTTCTTTGGCAGTCATTGAAAAGATGAAGAAGTCTTTGCACAGGGTCAGTGTTTATAGTAAATATTTATTGATGAGTGGATAAAAGAATGGAAGTATCAGAAAATAAATGTGGCAAAGAAGGAAATAGTATGGTAGCTAGAAAGGGCATCTCAGTAAATGGAAAGTGTTTTTTTCCCTCCAGACATCTTGGAGACCTGCATTTGTTTAAATGAAATGCATCAGTGGAGAGGAAAGAAGAGAGTAGAAATTTAAAGAGATACATGTATGTAAGTGGGAATGATTATAAATGTTGGAGTGTTATTTTTGTCCCTTACTGTATATATCACCTTTCACTTGTTGAATTGCATCCTGAGTTCATAGATTCAATTTTCTACTTAAGAGAGTCATTTCAATTTTTTCCCCTTGTCTTCCAAACTATTAACAACTCCATTTAATTTCATTTCCGCTGCAGACTTATGTATTTCAGAGTCCTTGGTATAACAAATGATCAGGCCCCAATACCAACTTCATACAACTAAGCCATTTATAAATCTAGTCAAGTCTTCACTCATCTCTCAGTGGCATCATCTAGACTATACTTTCCCAATTTGCCATTGACATTATCTTCTGGAACATTCAAAAGCCTTACTGAATCAAGGTTCTATACTACACAACACTAATTCATTTTCTAAGTAACTCACTATTCTCATGAAATGCTGTTTTCTCTTGCTGGTTAGATAATAATAAAACTATCAGAGTCTCTTAAAATGATGATCGTTCAAGTAATTATGCTTCTAGGTTGTCAGTTTGGTGTACAAACTCCTGAATTATTAAAATTTTTTAAAATTAAAATCATTGTTAATCTTTGAGAGCCTCTTTTTGGGTTTGTTAGTGGTGATTAGGTGGGAATAGCCCTGTGTTTAAGGGTTCAGTGCACAATCTTTCAAGATTTTGTTTTGTAGAGGCAGCTATCCAGCTGGCAGAAACAGCATGAGATAACTCCCCACTCTTGTCTGTTTTCAGACCTTAGCGGACATCCTTGAAGTCCAGGCAAATGGTGCTTTGACAGAGTAGGAATACAGGCCAACTTATGTCATGGTTCTTTGAGGCCTTTGAAAGTCGAAGAGGCAAAAAAAAAAAGAAGTTTTGGAAATAAAGACTAGTAGTGGAGAAGTTTAGAAGTTTTTGTTTTCATTGATTCATTTTGTTTTTACATGAATAAATTAATAAAGCATATTATTAAGCACTTGCTGTGCTAAAATAGTTGCTCACAGTCTAATAGTGGGGGCGGCACATGGGAGGTTTTAGCAGCAAGTGAGAAGGTCCTTCCTTGGGACACAGAGGCAAAGCAGATAGTGATACCTCTTAAATGCCATGTCCATTGATAAAAATCCTATTTTCTGATGTTAAACATTTGCAGTGCTAAATTAGGCTTTGGTGGTGAGAACTTTTCTGGGTTTTCAATAGATGTACCTGGCACCTGCAGGAGGAATTGTCACACTGCGTCTCCAGGAGTTGCTGCCCAGAAGGATGACTGAGGACCCTGGCCAGGCAGCATTGCCATTTCCACTGCTTTGTTGGTTTTAGGGATGCTGCCATTTGCCAAGGCTTTTGAGCTCAGGATCCTGCACTGTCTCTACAAATTTTTTTTTAACGTTTAGCAAAATTGAGCAACACAGAACCTTGTCTGATAGCAATTACTGTATTCTACTCTCATTAGCCTCTTCCAGTGAAGGAAGGGAAGAGCATTTTCTCATCTTTTCTCCCAGCCTGGCTTGGTCATTGTAATTACATGTTGTTTTGTTGTTTCTCGTCCTTTCTATTAATATCTTTGTACATATTGTTTTCCTGATTCTGTGTACTATACTCTCTATCAGTTCACATAAGCTTTTCCAAGCATCTCAGTTCTTCTTGTTGTTGATTGTGATGTGGGATAGTCCATTACATTTATGTGCCATAATTTAGTTAGCCTTTCTCCAACTGATGGGTATTGCTCTAGGCCAGGTCAGGCCAGGAATTCAGGCTTGGAATTGGGACAAAATAAAAAATAGTGCATCATAAAATTAAGTAAAGATACATTTATTTAGACTAAGATATTAAAAAAGATAAAATTGTCAATTAAAATTGACACTGCTCCCTTCTACCTCTGAATTTGCCATGGTTGGATCACAGTGACACTTGGGAACACTACTCCTCTGTAGGCTTGGCTCCCCCCCCCTTTTTTTTTTTTATTTTTTTTAGTGAGGCAATTGGGGTTAAGTGACTTGCCTAGGATCACACAGCTAGTAAGTGTCAAGTGTCTGAGGCCGGATTTGAACTCAGTTCCTCCTGACTCCAGGGCCGGTGCTCTATCCACTGCGCCACCAAGCCCCTGTAGGCTCGGCTTTTTTAGGCATTAGTTCATTAGAAAATCACACCAGTGTTTCCAGCTCTAGTCATAGGATAATGGAATTAGAGGTATAAGGGTCCTAGAAGTCATCAGGTCCTAGCTCTTATTTTATACATAAGGAAGTTAACACTTATTGATGGTTCAGTGACTTTTCCAGGAGCACAAAGACCCTTGGAAGGCTCTGAGACAGGATTTGAACCAAGGTCTTCCAGACTCATAGTTCTGTGCTTTATTCACTACAGTAAACTGCCTGCCCCATCTAGATCAACCAAATCCTCAGAATAATTTTCTTGCCCTCTTAAAGGGCAACCATCTCAGCCAATGTAAAATAGATTCTGTTTGCCCTTTGGAGGCAAGATCCCAAAATCTGTGAGGACTTCAACCACTTAAATGATGTAAAGGCCATTTGCAAGCAATTCTCACCTTATTGATATGAGAAACACCACTGGAGGAGGAGCTTAGAGAAAAGTTCATATGGTGTTTCCTAATATGGTGCTGCAATAACCAACAGGAGCAGTAACAGTAACATGAATACTGCACCTGATATAATCACTAAATCATTCCTAGTATGTACTAGGAGGTAAATATGGATTATGTACGAAGCACTACAGATACAAAGACAGCCCCTGCCCTTCTTCAATAGCTTACAACCTAATGGGGAAAGCAACATGCAAATAACTTTGTCCAAACAAGCTAATATGCAGGATAAATTGGAAATAATCAATAGATAAAATGGGAATTAAGAGGATTATGAAAAGCAATTCTCCAGAAGATGGGATATTAGTTGTGACTTGTTTGTTATCATATCATTTTTGAATTGGACCAATGATATCATATGAATGATGTATTGATTATTGAATTTGAATTGGATTTAAGTCAGGGTAGAGCCAGGCAGAGTCATCAAAGGCCAGTGGTTAGATCAAAGTCAAGACCACTGGCAATGGCCTAGGATGCAGTGTCATTGAACGTTGTATATTCTGTCATATTTGAATAAAGTGTTCATTGGTTAGACTATGTGTATATCTTTATTATATACACACATACAAATGTATATATGTATATGGTGAATATATGCATATTAGATATGTATGTGAATATGTGAATACAAAAGTCATCAATACCATTATAAAAAGTAAATAATTTAAAAAGATACAAGCATAAATCGTCCCACTGAGAAGGAAAACATGGAACTACCTAAAGAAACAAATGTGGGAATTTAGGGAAGTCATAAAAAATCTATTTATACTGTTGAGAAGAGCCAAGTCTATCACCATTGTTCATCACACAATGTTGCTGTTACTGTGTACAAGGTTCTCCTGGTTCTGCTCCTCTTAGTCAGCATCAGTTCATGTAAGTCCTTCCAGGTTTCTCGGAACTACTCCTGCTCATCGTTTCTTACAGCACAATTGTATTCCATTACGTTCATATACCACAACTTGTTTGGGCATTCCCTTGATTTCCAATTCTTTGCCACCACAAAGAGAGCTGCTATAAATGAACTGATGCTGACTGAGAAGAGCAGAACCAGGAGAACTTTGTATACAGTAACGGCAACATTGTGTGATGAACAGTGGTGATCGATTTGGCTCTTCTCAGCAGTTCAATGATCCAAAACAGTTTCAAAGAACTCATGATAGAAAATGTTCTCAACATCCAGAAAAAAGAACTGTAAATTATGAGTGCAGATTGAACCATACTATTTCTACTTTGGGACTATTTTTTCCCCCTCTTTGTTTGATTCTTCTTTCACAAAATGACTAATGTAGAAATACGTTTTATGTGATTGTACATATACAACCTATATCAGACTGCTTTTTGTCTTGGGGAGGACGGAGGGAAGGGAGGGTGGGAGAAAAAAATTTGGAAGTAAAAATCCTGTGAAAACAAATGTTGAAAACTATTCTTATATGTAACTGGAAAATAATAAAATACTTTAAAAAATAAAAATTAAAAATCTATTTATAAAAGACATAAAGGGCAAGTAAATGGGATACTCATTATGTCACCACTACATTGTGATAGAAATGCTAGCTAGCTTTAACAAGAAAAAAAATTGAGGGGCAGCTAGGTGGCGCAGTAGATAGAGCACTGGTCCTGGATTCAGGAGGACCTGAGTTCAAATTTGGCCTCAGACACTTAACACTTATTAGCTGTGTGACCCTGGGCAGGTCACTTAACCCCAAGTGCCTCACCCCCCCCTTCCCCCCCCCCAAAAAAAAGAGAGAGAAATTGAAGAAATAAGTAGAGGCAAAGAGGAAAAAAATAGCACTTTGCAGGTTCTTTTTTCTTTCTTTTTTTATTTTTGTGGGGCAATGGGGGTTAAGTGACTTGCCCAGGGTCACGGAGCTAGTAAGTTTCAAGTGTCTGAGTGAATCCAGGGCCAGTGCTTTATGTACTGTGCCACCTTGCTGCCCCCTAAAATATCACTTTTGCAGATGAGTATATACTTAGCAAATATTTAAGATTCAGCTAAATTAATTGAAATAACATAACTTCAGTGAAGTTGCAGACTCTTAAGAAAAAAAACTACATAAACATCACTATTGCTATATATAAACAACAAGACCCAGCAGGAAGAAGAGTAAAGATGGAGATAAGGAGAGAGCATTCTATTCATAGGGGACTGTGTACAGATTTGGGAGTTAGTGTCTTATTCAAGGAGCAGATTGTTCCTCATCTTCATCCAGTGATTCAGTATTGCTACCAAGTTGGCTAAAAGATCACGTTTCTTCTAGGTGAATTCATATTCACCATAATAAAGACAGTTTTAGTTATCCCCATATTATTAGAAAGCAAAGCACTGGAAATGCAGGGCAGAGTCAAAATGTTAGGGAGGATTAGCATTTTTGTCCATCTTGCTGAATATACTTTTTCCTACAATAACTTGGAAAATGTTCTAGACTGAATTCTGTTAGAGAAAGCTAAGGAAAAAAAGTCACAATCATTTATCTTGAACAGGTCAGCTTAGGAAGATGGAGAGGTCTATGGACCCTGGAGTGACAGCTGGCTATGAGGGCAGGAAGGCAGCAGTTACAAGGAATGTTCTAGTACCCAAGGATGGTAAAGTGGCTGAGACTATGACTTGAAAATATTTACAATCAAAGCAACAAAGAAAAATGCAAATTGAAAACAAATAGGACAAGAATTTTTAGTTAAAGAATTTAGAGTTAAAGAGGTTTTAAAAAGAGCAAAAAAAATTTTTTTTTTGCTTGCTGGCTTCATGAGGGGGGAGGTAGAAAAATTTGGAACTTAAAATCTTACCAAACTATCTTTACATGTAATTGGGAAAAAATGAAATACTATAAAAACAAACTAAGGGCAGTAGAGGAAAAGATTGGAAAGAAATGAGAGATATGCAAGAAAGATAGGAAGAATAGCTTTGTAAAAGAGGTACATGATATTACTAAAGAAATTTCTTTAAAAATTAGAATTGGCCAATTGGAAGCTAATGACTCCATGAAATATCAAGACATAATTTAAAACAAAGACAAAAGACTGAAAAAAAATGTGACCTCTTGGAAAAAACAGCTGACCTGGAAAATAGATTGGAGAGAGAAGTTAAGAATCATTGGACTAGGGGCAGCTAGGTGGCCCAGTGGATAAAGTACTGGTCCTGGATTCAGGAGGACCTGAGTTAAAATCTGGCCTCAGACACTTGACGCTTACTAGCTGTATGACCTTGGGCAAGTCACTTAACCCCCATTGCCCGGCCAAAAAAAAAAAAAAGAATCATTGAACTAACTTGAAAGCCATATACAGAACTATTCTTTGTGGGTTTTTTGTTTTGTTTTGTTTTGTTTTTTTGCAGGGCAATGAGGATTAAGTGACTTGCCCAAGGTCACATAGCTAGTAAGTGTAAAGTGTCTGAGGCCAGATTTTAACTCAGGTCCTCCTGAATCCAGGGCCAGTACTTTATCCACTGGGCCACCTAGCTGACCCCGAAAGCCATATACAAAAGCCACATCCATCAAATTTCCAGAAATTATAAAGAAAACCGACCAGATGTCTTAGACCCAGTGGGCAAAATAGAAATTCAAAGGAAAAAAAAAGATTTTTAAATATTTAGTAGGGTGGGGAAAAGAAGATAAGGGAGAGACTTTTAGAAGGGTGTGTAGAATAAGATTTATTAGGAGGGTGGGAGAAGAGGTTGTGTGAGGGGTGAGTAAAATAACAATAGGTTATTGGGAGAAGATAAGGTAACCCTGATAGAATAAAAAGAGTCTGAGAACAACAATAGTGAGTTAAAAATGAGAAGGAAATTCAGAAATAGTGATTGTAACTTTGAATGTGAATGGGATATGCTTACCCATAAAATAGGAACGGTAGGATGGATTAAAAATGACAATCCAACACAAATGCATTATTGGTGGGGTTGTGAACTGATCCAACCATTATAGAGAGCAATTTGGAACCATGCCCAAAAGGCTATAAAATCGTGCATACCTTTGACCCAACAGTACCACTATGAGGTCTATATCCCAAAGAGATCATAAAAAAGGGAAAAGGACCCACATGTACAAAAATATTTATAGCTGCTCTTTTTTGGTGGCAAAGAATTGGAAATTGAGAGGATGCCCTTCAATTCAGTTGGGGAATGGCTGAACAAGTTGTGTGATATGAATGTAATGGAATACTATTGTGCTGTAAGAAATGATGAGTAGGCAGATTTCAGAAAAATCAAGAAAAAGTTAACACGAATTGATGCTGAGTGAAATGAGCAGAAGTAAGAGAACATTGTACACAGTAACAACATTGTGTGATGATCAACTATGATTGAATTAACTCTTCTCAGCAATACAAATGATCCAAGACAATGTGGAAAGACTCATGATGGAAAATACTCTCCACATCCAGAAAAAGAACTATGGAGTCTGAATGCAGATTGAAGTATACTATTTTCACTTTATTTGTTATTTTTTTTCTTGTGGTTTTTTCCCTTTTGTTCTGATTTTTGTCTCACAGCATGACTAAAATATGTTTTAACATGATTGTAATGTAAAACCTATGTCAGATTACTGGCTTTAGGAGGGGGAGGGAGAAAAATTTGGAATTCAAAATCTTACAAAAATGAATGTTGAAAACGGTTTACATGTAATTGGACTGAAATGAAATACATACTATTTAGAAGTTTTTAAAAAAATCAATTCAAAAAAAAGAAAGAAGAAAATTCCCAGAAATATTGTAGCTTAAATCTAGAACTCCCAGATCAAGGAGTATTGTATTGTAATTGTATAAATTGTTCTCTTGGTTTTGTGTGCTTCACTCTACATCAGTTTATATCACCCAGAATTCCCTGAATCTCTTTTGTCATTTCTTAGAACAAAATAACATTCTATTGTTTTGTAACATGCCATAATTTATTCAGTGATTCCCTGATTGTCTAAAAGGCAATGTAAGGTACTCCTTTAGATTCTAGTTTTCTTCTTACTTTTTCTTGGCATCAGGAAGTTTATTTTGCTTATGATTTCTAAAGGAAGTGGGGACTAGAGAAGAGAGTTTCAGTCTGGGGAGGAACTGGGATCAAGTGGGGCCAAAGGCGTTTATTATTACTATTGTTGATGTAGGAGGTGAAAAAAAAGGGTTAACAGAAAAACCTAAGACCCAAGCTTTAATTCCTATCTTAGGTCTAAAAGGGAGTCAGATCCCAGTTAATGGATAACTTATGCTTTTACCCACATAAATCAGTACCCATAACGGGAAAAGAGGGACCTAGGCCGAGGAGACCTGAAGATTATAACAATGATAAAACGACAAGGGTATAGAAATTCTAAGGAAAAATGATTGTTTTGAAACTAGTTATGGGAACCAGAAAGAGACGTGTGTAGAAAAGGCCAAATTTGTCCCCAGATTCACCTTATGATTTGTAAACTCCAAAACACACCTCCACTGAAAAAGGTACCTGCCTCGGGGGTTGGTTTAGGATCCCAGGAGCTCCAAATTAGGATAAGCACTCCCCTGTACCTCCCCAAGGTGGAGATTATAATGAGGCTGATAATAAATTTATCCATACTATAAATATAACTGTCTTTCCTTTCCTTATTTGAGAGATACCTTTCCACTTTTCTGGTTCTCTTCCTGTGATCACTCACAGTATTACAATAAAACTTGGGAAACTGAGTCACTGAGTCTTGTAATTCTTTTGGGATGACTCATGATCAATCTGACTCCAAATTCTATCCTATATCACTCTTACCCATAGAAATAAGTACCTATAACGGGACCATAAAGGGTCAGGTCAAATAACAGTAAAGGAATTGACAGCCTATAGAAATTCAGACTAGAAATAAAAGAAAAATGAAGGTGTTTTGAAACTAGCCATGGGAACCAGAGAGACATGCACAGAAAAGGCCAAATTTGTCCCCAGATTCACCTTATGATGTGTAAACCCCCAAAACACACCTCCACTGAAAAAGGTACCTGCCTTGGGGGTTGGTTTAGGACCCCAGGAACTCCAAATTAGGATAAGCACTCCCCTGTACCTCCCCAAGGTGGAGATTATTATAACGAGACTGATAATCAATTTATCCATATCTGTCTTTTCTTTCAGTATTGGAGAGATGCCTTGCCACTATTCTGGTTCTCTCCCTGTGATCACCTACAGTATTGTAATAAAATTTGGGAAACTGAGTCACTGAGTCTTGTAATTCTCTTGGGATGACTCACGATCAATTTGACGCCAAATTCTATCCTATATCATTGTCATGCTCTTATGATTTGATGACTCTTCTTACTATATTCTGGTCACTGTGCTAAGTATTGGGAATATAAATAGAGGCAAAAACCACTTCTGCCCTCAAGGAGCTCTCAGTCTAATGGGGAGGAAACATGCAAACAACTATTTCCAAACAAGATATATGCAGGATAAATTGGGGCTAATCACAGAGAGAACGCCACTAACATTAAGGGAAATTTTAATTGAGACCTCAGGGAAGCTGGGCTAACCAGAAGGCAGAGACAAGGAGAGAGAGGAGTCTAGGCATGGAGGACAGGCAGTGAAAATTTCCAATCTTTTTATACCTTGCACCTACCACCATTCAGTCTTCAATCCAGTAACCTGCCTAGCTGTCCCTCCCACAAGACACTCACAGTATACAGTTATCTCTTCCACCTCAAGGGACTTAGGGGCATGGCGTATCCCCCATCACTGCCATTCTTTGTGATTTGGAAAATCTGAGTAAAATTTTTTGTCTCTCTTTTTGTAACAGCAAAGTCTTAATTTTTTTTTTATGGGCTATCTATGGTACCTTATTATAAAATTTGGGTTAGGTGTTTGCTCATAGACTGTCGTGTGCTGGCCTTCGACTCTCATCAGTGGCTTCCCCAAATGCCTTGAAAATCTGATATGATTTCTTATGCTGACCTGCGATATGTTAAAACTGTGATGGGGAAAGTCACAACATGAAAGGGATTAACTGTGGAGAGAGAATGAGGGCCAAGAAAGATCGTTGGGAAACATCTAGGTTTTGAGGGCAAGACCCTGGGGAATAACCAGCAAAGAAGACTGAGGAGTGGTCAGGCAGGTAGGAGAGCCAAAGAAGAGCAGTGTCATAGAAACCTAAAGGGGAGAGTATCTAGCAGAAGAGGGTGTTCAGCACTGTAAGGGCTGTCAGGACAGGGGAATGAGATTGAGAAGAGGCCATTAAATTTGGCAATTAAATCATTTAACTTTGGAAAGAACATTTTTTGTTGCATGATGAGTTTGGAAGCCATTTAAAAGAGAATGAGAAGAAAGAAAGTGATAGCACTGATTTGTAGACAGCCATCTAAAGTAGTTTAGCCACAAAAGGGAGGAGGATATACAGGACAATACCTAGTGTGGGAATGGTAGCGTTGAGGATCAAGCAAGTTTTTGTTTGTTTGTTTGGTTGGTTTTTTTAAGGATGGGGGAGACATGAGTATTTTCTAGGCAGCAGGGAGAGGCATCCAGTAGATTGGGAAAAATTTATGATTAGTGAGAAAGCGGGCATGGTAGAGTGGGCAGTACGTGTAGAGGGATTTGTCTTGGTAAGGAAAAGTGCTACCTTTTCACCAGAGGTAGGAGGAGAAGACATCTGAGTGATATGAGGAGGAAAGGAGTTTTCAGATAATTTAGTGAAATGGTGGGTCAGTTAGGAAGTTGTAAAAAGAGTGCCTTGCTTAGTGATGGCCCAGTTAAGATGTAACAAATCTGAAACAGATCCAGTCAGTACAGTTTCTTGATTCCCCCCCCCCCCCCCCCCCCCCCGCTCTTAGTGGGAGTGGGAAAATAGTAATAAAGTCAGCAGATGGTTGGAATGAATCAAATTTGGAGTAGGACAAGGGGGCAAGAGATTACAGTGTAGAGTGGAACTGGTTCATCAGTGGATTGAGACCAGAAAGGCAGGAGAATGTAGTCAGTACAGGGTGATGGTCTGAGAAAGAACTTGAGGACTGGAAGGATTGGAGGTCATGGTGAAGAGGAGGAACAGGGGTAAGGCAGATGGAAATATGGAATGAAAAAATATCATGATGGGATAAATTTCAGAATTCATGAAGTAGAATACCTGTGGGTGAGGGGCATTACCGTTTCTTTGGGTAGCTAAGGTGAAGTCTCCCAAGTAGTGCTGGTCATGGGGATTGAGCAAATTGAGGAAGCCAGAAATTGGGTATATGAGAGAATACCAAGTTTATATTTAATTCCCCTGGTCTGAGCGAAAGTGTTCCTATGGGGAGGGAGAGGGAGTAACTGAGCCGGACTCTGATGTCATTTAGGAAGGAGAGTATGTATCCTGGGGATTAATAGATGACAGCTGCTAAAATCTCACTTGGTTGACAAATCTGGATTGAATGAACTCCAAAGGAAGAGAGGTTTACTGAGTGATCGTGGTAGATAGGCTGACAGTGGGGAACAGAGTAGTCCAACTCCCCCACTATGACCTGGGAATCAGGGGTGAAAGTGCATTTGGAAAGTTTGCCCAGGTATGCCGTGTCATCAAGAAGGATCCAGATCTCAGTGAGAGACAGGAGGTGGGAAGGGGTGGGAAAGGAGGCTTAAGCTTGATGTAAGTTTTTAAATCATGTCACAGGTATTCCAGAGAGCACAGTAGAAGGAGTGGGCAGAGCTGAATTGGGGCACTTGGGAGGGAATTGCATTGAAGAGGATAAAGTGAAGCACTAGTGATGATGACTGGGATTTGTATAATGACTGGTACTGGGAAAGGAAGATTATGGGAGTATGTTAATGATGAAGGAATAAGCCCAAGCAGAGTATCACTGGCTAGAGAAAGGTTTGTTGAGGGGGCAAATGATTAGATCCATCTTCTTGTTAGGTGGAGATAGTATAGCCTGAAGACTACTGGACAGGTGGCTGGAGCTGGCATTTTGGGGTGGATCTGATTTTAGAAAGGCCTGTAGAGCATTGTAGAAGTCTTCCTGTAGTAAATACAGGGGTCACAGCTTGATAAGATGGATTGGCACTAATGTAGGCCTCCCTGGGAAATCTCAATAGTGAAGGGGCCACAGTTAGATGGCTTGGAAAATGGAGCTGTTTGAATGGTGGTTGGTTTCCATTTGAATAGCAGTGAGGCAGATGAAAAGATGCCTATATTGAGTAGACCCTGGAACATCAGAGGATTTCAAAATCATCAGAGTTAGAGCTCTTAAGGTATCTTAAGGGGCATCTGATTCAAGCCTGTTTATTTGGAAGACAGGAAAACCAAGGCCCAGAAGAGTGATATTCAAAGCCATGCAGGTGATACATAGCAGAATTGGGATTTAAACACTCATCCCCTAACTCTAAATCCAGTACTTTTTTAAATTAAAAAATTTTTTTAAATTAACAATCATAAATTTTTCCCCTTCTCCCTATTGAGAAAGGGAAAACAGAAGAAAAAAAAACCCTCTTGATACAAATATGTATAGTCAAGCAAGACTAATTTACATGTGTATCATGTCCCAAAATATATCTTGTTCTGCATATTTAATCCAGGACGCTTCCCATTTTGTCCTTTTGGATGGCCTTATGGATTTTGAAGAGCCTTTGGGTCTCTAGACCCAAACATATAGGTTTAGAAGACTTCACCCCCATCACATGACATTTCCTGAAAGCAGTTTGTCAATCATTAGCAGAAAGGAAGGATATGTCTTAATTTTGATCATGTTGTGCCAACATTTACTCTTGTCTGTGACTGGGATTCTGTTGCCTTTCAGTGTTTGTTTACATTGTAGTCATTGAACTTTTTTGGGGGGGGGGGCAAG
The DNA here is from genome assembly GCF_019393635.1 of Dromiciops gliroides. Taxonomy (NCBI): domain Eukaryota; kingdom Metazoa; phylum Chordata; class Mammalia; order Microbiotheria; family Microbiotheriidae; genus Dromiciops; species Dromiciops gliroides. Next base: position 388,778,501 of record NC_057863.1, read on the forward strand.
GCAATGGGGGTTAAGTGACTTGCCCAAGGTCACACAGCTAGTAAGTGTCAAGTGTCTGAGGCCAGATTTGAACTCGGGTACTCCTGAATCCAGGGCTGGTGCTTTATCCACTCTGCCACCTAGCTGCCTCGTCATTGTACTTTTAAAAAAATCTGTAGTCTGTTCTGCATCACTTTATATTTCTTTGAATATTCATTACTGTTATTTTAATTGCTAAATAATATTCCATTATATTTATAATTTTCATGGCCATTCCTCAGTGATCATAGGATCATAGGTAGAGCTGGAAGGGACCTTAGAGGTCATCAGATCCAAGTCCCTGTTTTACTTACATATGAGGAAGGTGAGGCACAGAGTAATGAGTTACCCATGATGATACAACTTGTAAGTACCTGGGATAGATTTGTAGGGTGTTCTTCCTGACTGTAAATCAGTCACTTTCTCTTGTTATACCATAGAGCCTCTTTGGAATGTTTTTTGTACATTTGGATCTCTAGGTTTTTCACAAAATTTTAGTAACTTGTCCTACTTAGTTGCAAGTTCTTTTCCAGGACAGTAGAATCAGTTCGCAGTATCAATTTGTGAGAATTTATTATGGATTAGAACTGAGAAAATGGCAGGTAATGTTTTTAGAAAGCTTAGTATTACAGTTTGAATTTTCTATGTGGAAAGCAGCTATGTGGCATAGTAGATAGAACACTGGGTTCAAAATCAGGAAGACTCCTCTTCCTGAGTTCAAATCTGGCCTCAGACACTTCATGGGTGTGTGACCCTGGGCAAGTCACTTAACCTTGTTTGTTTCAGTTCCTCATTTGTAAAATGAGCTGGAGAAGGTATGGCAAACCATTCCAGTATCTCTACCAAGGCCCCTAAATGGGGTCACAAAGTTAGACAGGACTGAAATGACTCAACATGGGAAAAGGAAGTTGGGAGGTGGTCTTTTTTAATCTGGATTCTGTCATTGTCTTTGGTACTTTTTTTTTTCCCACATGGTTTGATCAGGTACAAAAGTGACTGGCCTTCTGACCTTTGAACTGTTAGTTATCTGCCGATATGAGTGAAAACAAGTTACCACATAAGTTTATTTATTTATTTTTTAATTTTAACTTTTTAAAAATCTTAATAGTATTTTATTTTTTACAGTTACATGGACAGATAGTTTTCAGCATTCTTTTTATAAGATTTTGAGTTCCAGGTTTTTCTCCCTCCCTTTCCTCCCCCTCCCCAAGACAGCAAGCAATCCAATATAGGTTATAAATGTACAATCACATTAAACATATTTCCACATTAGTCATGTTGTGAAAGAAGAATTAGAACAAAAGGGAAAAAATTCAAAAAAGAAAAAACAAAAGTAAAAATAGTACAATCTTCATTCTACCACAAAAATTTAAATGTTTTGTGATGCACCAGAGTCCTGCTAAGAATAATTTTCTGATTCTTTACTATTAAATTAATGTACAGGGGTTTTTTCCTCCCCAGGGTGGGGGGAGGCATAGGGGAATCATTTTAAAAAATACTTCTCAATGTGTCTCCCTAACCCCCATTCCCTAGAATCCTCTCAAATCACCACATTGGTTATGTCTGAAAATACATACTTTATTCTTCACCTTTATTCCACCACCTCTTTAAGACTGTGAGCTCACTTGTTTCACTGTTGGCCTGCTAAATTGACAATTAATTACTGCATTGATCAATGTTTTAAAGATTCTTAATGATAAACTTAAGGTTGAAGCACCAATAGGGCTTGGGCACTTTAATATTTCAACGATTAAAATCATTTTGATAGAATCTGAGAGACTTAATATAATTCTGTTTTCACATGAATTAGTGAAGTTACAGGTTGTAATTGTATGATTCTTTATAGTGTATATATTCCTCAGAAATTTAATATCAATTCTGTTGTGTTGTACATGTTGTAAATGGATGTAATATGAGAGAACTTAAAAGTTTGTGACATTGCACTTTCTAAAATGTTAAATATGTATTTCAAAATCCTTAGGTGATAATTTTTTATAAAGTATAATTCATTTTATCTTTTTTTCTTTCAGAAATTTTCCAGACCTATCATTTTATTTGTGTCACATTAGAGAACTCTCTACCCCCCAAAAAACTAGCTTTCTGGGATATGTCAGTATGTTTTAGGCCCCAAAATACTCTGTAGCCAAATTAGTTTGTGACATATTGGGAGGTGTCATCATATTTTTTTTTCTTTTGGTAGGGCAGTGAGGGTTGAGTGACTCGTCCAGGGTCACACAGCTAGTAAGTGTCAAGTGTCTGAGGCCAGATTTGAACTCAGGTCTTCTTGAATCCAGGGCTGGTGCTTTATCCACTGTGCCACCTAGCTGCCCCCTGATGCTTTTTTTCATAATGCATTTAATCACTTTCTCATTTGTCAGCCTAAAGGAAAGAACCCTGAGTCTGAATTTCAAGTGTGTGGCCTTCAGGTTATAGTTTCTTCTCACCAGCAAAATGGGGACATCGACTCTTACCTGCCTCACAAGGTTGATAGGTAGATCAAAGTAGCTATGTTTGTGGTGCCCTTTTCTTATTGGGACATTACTTGTGTGAGAAACCTTGGGAAGAGCAGCCTCTCAGAGGAAAGTACTAAAAGGACCTGACAGAGCAGGTGTCAGAGAAAAGGGGCTTACTGAAGGCAAAGACAGCTCAAGAAACCTAGCATGTAATGGTTGTACTGGCCCTAATGGTAACTATTGGACAGTTATATATTGACTCTCAGTGTTGGGCCTGACAGACTGAGATGTGAATTTTGGTTTCTCTCTCTAATGTAGAGGTGAGGCATTTCACCTCAGGAAACTGCTTTGAGGCAGAAACCAGACAGTGACCAAAGGCAGAAGGAAGAAGCAAAGCAAGGAAAGAGCAGCTGTTTTGACCCAAGACCACCTGAGCAGAAGCCAAGCTTGGCAGTTCCTTCTGGATATTGATCTGATTGGAAGAGAGCTCTGATGTAAGGGAATTTATTGGAAGAAAGATGAATCTTTGGCTGTATGAAGAATTGGTTGTGGGTGAAGGAGCTTTGCCCCTTGTTGCCAACCATCTTTGACTTGAGAGAGGGAACCCTTCAGATCCCAGTGAGCAGACCTGAATAGCTCTCTGGGTTTCAGACTTGGGGGACTCTTTTGCTGAGAGAGGTAACACTGTACCAGAGTCTCACTAGTGGAGCACACCTGAATATCTCTGCATATGGCAGGTTTAAGGTGACTGCTTTTACTTAAAAAACGCAGCTCTGTTTGTTGGCTAGCAGCCTGTGAAATGTGGCTCTTCCTGGGAGGGGAGGGGAGAAGCCTAAATGAGGAATGGATCAATCAGTTCAGTAGATAGGCCTGGTATAGAATGTTCCTTAAATAGCCCTGCATTTCCAGAGTCTTGAATTGCACTAGACCCATGGTTTTTCCTGCTAGGTTTCTTTGAGCTTTTGCCAGTTCTCTTTGGATATAGTGAGGGTTTTTTTTTGTTTGTTTTGTTTTTGTTTTTGCAGGGCAATTGGGGTTAAGTGACTTGCCCAGGGTCACACAGCTAGTAAGTGTTAAGTGTCTGAGGCCAGATTTGAACTCGGGTATACCTGAATCCAGGGCTGGTGCTCTATCCACTGCGCCACCTAGCTGCCCGATACAGTGAGTTTTGGTAGGAGAGTGTGACCCATTATGTTAATTGGACAGTTAGGTTATGATTACTCTTACTTTCATCTTTTTTAATAGATATTTGATGATTAAGCATCAAAAGTGTTATTTTTGGAAGATTTGTTTAAATGGGGGTGTCAGAGCTATAGTTGTGAAGACTTATAGTTTCCCTGTGGCCTCATCCCCTATCCACTTTGGTGAAACAGCTAGACTTGATGGTTGGGGTTTGGGGTGAGTAACATCTTCCCAGGGTGAGAGAGAAGTAGGATTTGTGCCATACCCATACTACACATGCAAAATGCTTTGTGACCTCCTAGTGCTATTTGAATATCAACAATTTATTTTTCGGTAGCTTTAGATTGTCTTCCATCATGTTTCCTTAAAATTACCACTCAAGATTAATAATATTTAAATCTTTGGAAGGGAATTTAATGAGAAGCAACATGCTTTAATGTAATAGTCTGCTTTACTTAAGAATTGAATATACCTGCGATTGTATGTCATCTCAAAGATTTACTCACAGTGTTATCCTGGGAAATTCACTTAACCCATCTGAACTTGTTTCCTCCATTGTAAAATGGTGAAAATAACACTCTCACCATCAGCTGTCAACCTCACATGGCTGTTGTGTGGAAAGCTCTTAGAAAACATTAAAGTTTTATGGGAGTTAGTAATTTATGAACTTCTTTCAAAATTGTTTATTAACCTCAGATTTCATCAGAGAGGATGAAGGTGTTAACATTTTAGTTTTTAAGGAATGAAAGCATTTAAGCATACCAAAAAAGGCTTGTAAGTGATGAACACTTTTTTGTTATATAGCCCCAAGTTGTGAATAGTGGTTGTCTTGGAAATGTCCAGTCTCATTGTTTTGCCTGTACAAAGGCAGTTTGCTTTAAAAAAGCTAATCTCGGGAGAATAATTTTTAGCATATTTTTATTTTATAACTGCCGGTTTTTTAAAAAATGCTATAACCAGCTCTAATGGAATTCTTGGTATTGAACGGTTTATGAAGTGATATAGTCTCTAAAGATAAGGTCATCCAGGATGTATCCATTCACATGGCATTTAAGGCCCACTCTGCTTTGACCAAGATACTTGTCTTCACTTGTCCTGTGCTCTGGCCAAACTCCCTCCACCCCCTCCTCTGTGCCTTCTCTGAGGAGCCTGAATGCTATTCTGTGCTGAAGCTTGCCCATTCTAATTTTTACTCACCTTTCGAGGCTCTGTTGAAGTGCTGTCTCTTCCAAAAGCATTCTTTATTTTCCTCTTTCGGAAGTAACCTTTCTAACCATATCACGTTTTTCAAATTATACCCTGTTATTTTACTTATGTTTTTGTTTTTTGTTTTTTTTAGTGAGGCAGTTGGGGTTAAGTGATATTTTACTTATGTTTTTAAATGCTGTATGGTATCAAGGACACCTCCAAGTACCTAAACTGGAACTTTGTGAGGGAAAAGAATGATGTCATTTTTTTGTTCCCTCAGCCTTGTGCTTTGTACATAGAAGGCACTGAATAACTATTTGTTGACTGACTGCACCTGTCAGGAGAATGATAACTAATCTGCTTCTGGCATATGACTCACCACAGTATGATCTGGCTATCTGAAGGAGTGTCTACTAAAGAGACTTAGAGAGAACATCACCAGGGGTGCTGTGATAATAATTGATTCTCAGAAGGTCGAAGGAAATTTGGAGGCTAGATAGTCCAGTACAGTAAAGTCAACAGGCATTTAGTAAGTTCTACCATGTGCCACCACCCTCTACTCAGTGCTGGGTGTATAAAGAAAGGCGAAATAACAGTCTTGCCCTCAAGGAGCTCACCTTCTAATGGGGGGAAAACAAGCCAATCGCCGTGTACATATGAGACAGGTACCAGATAAATTGGAAGTAATCTCCAAGGGAAGGCAGCAACATTGAGGGGCACCAGGAAAAGTTTCTTGAAGAATGTAAGATTTTATCTGAGACTGGAAGAAAGCTGGAGAAGTTAGGAAGTAGAGGTAAGGGGACAAGAATATATATATATATATGTAGGCCATTGAAAAGTCATGGAGTCTAGGGAGAGGCGTGTATGTGGAAAGGAGAGTAAAATGCAAGGTTGGAAAGGTAGGAAGGGGCCAGATTGAAGGGTTTTAGAAGCCACACAACCTGTGCAGTAATACAAATCTGGCCGTGTTTTAAGTTCCTATTTGGTTGGACTATTTTTTTGTAGCTAAAGAGAGCCATCCATGTGATTCCTTGATTGGTATCTTGTTTGAGTTAGAAATTAAGTTGAAAAACAAATCCCTTATGATTTTCTTGCAGTTCCTGTTATTTTCCCTTCTAGAGTTTCTTCTTTGTTATGATGAACATGATGTGTGATTAGTATTTTGTAATAGCAAGCTAGCTCACATGTTTGCACTGCTAATGAATCTTAGAGATCCAGTAATGCTTTTATGTTAGCCTTTAGTCTTTGCCCTTGACATGTCCTCCATAAAAGTGCCACCTTCTACTTTGTCTTTCCTGGCTCCCCTCAATATAGTGCCTCCTAACCAAATTTGATCTTATTTAATTTTATATTTACTTAATTTGTATGTGCATATTCCTTCCCTCCCCCCCCCCCCCAATAGAATGAATGTAAGATTCTTGAGGGCTTGGACTGTTTGATTTTTGCCTTTGTCTCTCAGATGTTCCTGGCACATACATGCTTACTAATGCTTGTTGATTGATTAGTCTTGTCCAGTTAAGTGATGCTGTTTTTCATTTATATGAGATGCTGGCTTATTTGTATGGAGTAGCAAACCAGGTGTTATGCAGTTTATATTTGAACTTTATTTGAATTTCAAATGAAACAATACAAAGAGCACTATCTCAAACTGTAACTTCATTTTCCTGTCAAAAACCACCAGTTGTGAAATAGTTCTAATCGACATCAGCAGCCCCAAAACTTTATTAAAACTTGTAGATGGGAAAACAGAAAACTTGTTTTATTGTGTTCAGTTATTGTTGTTGTTTGTTTCCAGTGATACTATTTAATGCCATTTCTTTAAAAGTGGGAATTTGTGGGCCATGACAAGAAATGTAATTCTAATAATCTGAATTAAAACCTAGAGTTTAAGAATCTGGGATAATATTTATACAACTGCCTGACAGTGCAATGGGCCCCAAATCTCCTACTGAGTATGCCTTTTTAAGGAATTTCTCCTGTCTATAAATTCTTGTTATATCTTATTAACTTTTGAAAGAAGGAACCAGACACAAATATGTAGCATTTAGGTTTTTGCAAATGGATTTATTATTATTTTTTTTTTCTGCAGGGCAGTGAGGCTTAAGTGACTTGCCCAGGGTCACACAGCTAGTATGCGTCAAGTGTCTGAGGCCAAATTTGAACTCGGGTCCTCCTGAATCCAGGGCCAGTGCTTTTTCTACTGCACCACCTAGCTGTCCCTGGCAACTCTCCCATTTTCTTTTTGCAAATGGATATTAATGGTGTAATGGTTGGTCATTGATATATGGAAAAGACACCTAAATATTAGGGCTATCCCTAGAGTATAGCAAATTGGGTATGCCCTGATCCTTCCCAAGGATTGTTATAGAAGCTAGAAAGCAGAGAAGGAAATGCAAGCCTAACTGGTGTTTATCAAGATAAAAATGAACCACCATACATCTCCTCTTTATTGTTCACACCAGCTGTTTTTAAACCTTTAAAGTGTCTTAATAGTATATGATGAAAGTAGTTTTGACCTTGCAGACCACCTAAAAGGTTCTTGGGACATTCCTGGATCACATTTTGAAAATTACTGGCATACACATCCCTTATACTATATGTTACCTTTTAAATATCTATTTCCCTCTTCTTTTGGACACAAGACAGTCACCCACTGCATGACCCCAGGTATGTCCCCCAACTCCAATTGTTTATGGTTCTCTAGGGTCTTGCCATTCAGTTCAGGTTTTTTAGTTTTCCTTTTGGGATCTCTTTCTGGAGGTGATGGGTGGATTCTTTCAATCTCTTTCTTTCAATTTCTATTTTACCTTCTGCTTCTAGAATATTAGGGCCGTTTTCTCTGACAATTTCTTGGAAGATGATGTCTAAGCTCTTTCTTTGATCATAGTTTTCAGGTAGACCAATAATTTTCAAATTATCTCTCCTGGACCTATTCTCCAGGTCAGTTTTTCCAAGAAGATATTTCACATTGCTGTCTATTTTTTATTCATTTGGATTTGCTTTTGTAACAATTGGAATGACGCCACCTGCTGGAGACTTACTGTAGAAGAGTTCTGCCCATGAAGCGAAGGTCTTTGAGGGCAAGACCAGGAGTCAGGAAGTGATGCGGGCTAGTGGGAGGAGGAAGGAAGAGACTGGCGCTCAGTCTCGCGCTCTTTCCTCTGGACTCTGGCGGAGAAGGGAGCTAGAAATGCGCTCTCCCTTTAATAGATAGGAATCTAGGCCTTTCTCTCTCTCTTTATCAAATTCTTATTCTCCTTAATAAATGCTTAAAAGTCTAACTCTTGCTGAAGCTTATAATTTATTGGCGACCACTCATTAGATATTTTAGACAGACTAGCTAGAATTTTAGCCCTTAACACTTTATTGTGTCTTGGTTTTTCTTAAAGTCACTATCTTCCATTTGTTCAATCCTAATTCTTAGGCAATTATTTTTGTCAGAGAGCTTTTCCATTTGACTTTTCAAGCTGTTGACTTTTTCCTCATGTCTTTCCTGCCTCACCCTCATTTCTCTTTCCATTTTTTCCTCTACCTCTCTAATTTTATCTTCAAAGTCCTTTTTGAGTGTTTCTTATTTGACAACCATTATTTCAAGGTGTATAAAGTTCTCTTTGAGCATTCTATCAAATCTTTCCAAGTGACATTATTGGCTAGGTAGATTTCCAGTATAATTTTAACCAAGTTTTTTTTTTTTTTAAACGTTGTTTTTTTTTTTTTTTTAAGTGAGGCAATTGGGGTTAAGTGACTTGCCCAGGGTCACACAGCTAGTAAGTGTTAAGTGTCTGAGGCCAGATTTGAACTCAGGTACTCCTGAATCCAGGGCTGGTGCTTTATCCACTACGCCACCTAGCTGCCCCCTTTTTTTTTTTTTTTTTGCACGGGGCAATGGGAGTTAAGTGACTTTCCCAGGGTCACACAGCTAGTAAGTGTCAAGTGTCTGAGGCCGGATTTGAACTCCGTTACTCCTGAATCCAGGGCCAGTACTTTATCTGCTGTGCCACCTAGCTGCCCCCTCCAGTATAATTTTAAGGAGCAATTAAACAAAGAATGAAATTTAATTTAAAAAAACCCCTTCACCCCTGTTTCTATCATTACCATTGCCAACTTGCTCTACTCTTGTCAGTCTGTCTGTACAGTACAACCTTATTTTCCTATATGTCTAGTATGAATTAAGTTCAAGATAGAGAATGTGTGGCTAGGCAGTCTGAAAAAAAAATCCCATTCTCAGGTACTGGTGATTATACTTCTGAATGCGATTGCAAACAAACATTGCTTTTTCAACGATATTGTAGACAACTGATTTATATCCACCTTTTTATTCAGGCTAAGGGTTCTGTTAAACCACATTCTTATATTAATTTATATTTTTGCTATTTCAGAAAAAAGCCAAAGGACAGGCGCTCTTTGACCAGATCATGTATCATCTGGACCTGATTGAAAGTGACTATTTTGGACTGAGGTTTATGGATTCAGCACAAGTGGCAGTAAGTAAAAGCCTGTAGCATTCTACATGTAAGAGAAGAACCTGAGCTTTCACACAATAGTCAAATTAAGCCTTACCATTATCCCTTCCACATCATGGGGTTTAGGGGCGTGGTACCCCGATATCTAGAAAATCTGTGTAAAATTTTTTGGCCCTCCCTTCATACCAGAGAGAAATCTGACTTTTTCTTTTATGGGGTCTTTACAAATACCTTATTGTAAAATTTGGATTAAGTATTTGATCACAGGTTCTATTTTGTCTGCTGGCTTTTGCATGTCATCGGTGACTTCCACAAAACTCACCTAAAATTCCCATTTAATTTCTTATGTAGACCTGAGATATAGCAAAGCCTCTATGGGGGAACTGTACTGTCTTCTTCTCTTATCTTCTTAAAGTAACCATGGTGTAGTGGGTAAAAAAAGCTGACCTTAGACTCAGGAAGACTTCAACCCTGGCCAAGTCACATGACCTCTTACAGACTGGGCCATCCATGTTTCTCAGTTACAGAGCAAATGCTGATTGCATTGATAGATGGAGTATCTTCACTGGGAATTTTCCCCTGTCTTTTTTACTAGTTTCCCTGTTTTCTTCTACCCTTTTTACTTTTCTCTGCCCAAGATTTTTTTTAGCGTAGTTGAAAAAAAATACTCTGTTATTTTCAAATTCACTATGGCCATGGTCCTTTGGGACCTATTTTCATCCATTTTGTGCCATTGAACAATATGGTACATTTTAATTTATTTAATTTATTTTATTTTTTGGTGAGGCAATTGGGGTTAAGTGACTTGCCCAGGATCACACAGCTAGTTAAGTGTTAAGTGTCTGAGGCTGGATTTGAACTCAGGTCCTCCTGATTCCAGGGCCAGTGCTCTATCCACTGTGCCACCTAGCTGCCCCCAATATGGTACATTTTGTTTTTGTTTTTTTTTTTTTAGTGAGGCAATTGGGGTTAAGTGACTTGCCCAGGGTCACACAGCTAGTAAGTGTTAAGTGTCTGAGGCCGGATTTGAACTCAGGTCCTCCTGACTCCAGGGCTGGTGCTCTATCCACTGCGCCACCTAGCTGCCCCTATGGTACATTTTTTAAAAAATTCTTTATTTTTATTCTGAACTTAAACACCAAATAAAATGGGCATTTCTTTAAAGAGGGTAGAACAGAAAAAAAGTACATAAAACTTTGTCTTTTTATTAGAAATAGTTTGCTTTTCTTTTTACTTATATAATAAAGACAATTTGTGGCTTTTGGAGTTGTTCTGCTTGTTTTTTATTCCACTTGGCCTGACCACTATTGGTTTCCATTCATTAAAAAAAATAATCTCCCAGTTATCCTCTTTTCTTTCTCTTATTTTAATATCCTATCACTATCCTTTCTGTCCAACCCATTGGGGAAATAAGGATCTTCTCAAAAATGTGTATAATCAAGCAAAAAAAAAAATTCTATGTTGGCAGTGTCTGAAAATGTATGCTTTATTCTGCATCTTGAGTTCATTGTTTCTCAAGAAGTCCTTTGGAATTTGTGGTTTGGTCATTGCCTTGATCAGAGTTTTCAAGTCTTTCAAAGTTGTCTTTATAATGTTGTTATCATCATATATATTATTCTCCAAGTCCTCTTCACTTTATTCTGCATCGATTCATCCAAGTTTTTCAGCGTTCTCAGTATACTTTGTTATTCTTTGTGGTATAGTAATATTCCTTTACATTAATATTCCACAATTTGTTCAGTACTGTTCCATTTTCTGGTCACCCTCTTAGTTTCTTGTTCTTTGCTGTTGCAAAAAGAGCTGCTATAAATATTTTTGTACAAAAGGGTAAAAAAATCTTTCATTCTGTCAGTTTGTGCAGATTTTCCTGCCTTTCTCAGAATTCTTCCTTTATAACTTTACTGCATCACAGCATTCCATTATCCATATTCCATGGTTTTTTCAGATGTTGGGCATCCACCTTTTTGGTTTTTTTTTTAAGCACTTTGCTGCCACAAGTACTACTGTGAATATTTTGGTATATTTTCAGGTTTTTGTTTGTTTGTTTGTTTTCGCGCAGGATAATCCTTTTTTCTCAAGAAATAGAAATGTACTTGCCAATTCCTATTATGTCATGTTAGGAAGATAGGCCAGAAGGTGGTGGTGGTGGTGGTGGTGGTGGTGGTGATGATAATTAGCAGTTACATAGTGCTTTATTATTTGCAAATCACTTTACAAGTATCGTGTTATTTTGTCCTCACAACTACCCTAGGAGGTGGGTGCCATTATCTTCATTTTTTTTCCCCCCTTCTTTTGGTGGGGCAATGGGGTTTCAGTGACTTGCCCAGGGTCACACAACTAGTGAGTGTCAAGTGTCTCAGGCCGGATTTGAACTCAGGTACTCCTGAATCCAGGGCCGGTGCTTTATCCACTTCGCCGCCTAGCTGCCCCCCATTATCTTCATTTTTAGAGGCACTCGGGATAAATGACAAGGTCACAGAAATAGTAAATTGTTGAAGCTGGATTTGAACTCTGGTATCCTTGGCTTCAGGGCCAGCACTATGCACTATACCAACTAGCTGTGGCAGACTGGCTTTGTCTTTTTTATGGTAGGGAGAATGATTTTGTGGCTCAGTGGCTTCAGTTCATGTAGATACTTTCCCAGGTGACTTAGAATAAATTCTGATTTCTGCAACTTGGTGTAACAATGACCTAGTTGGCTTACATTTAAGAATCATGTAAGATTTATTTCTAGCACAACTTAACAGAGTCTGCTATTCAGGTGAGAAGAATGGGTGAGTACAGGGGCAGATGACTCACAGCTTTCTGTAAAAACCAGAAAGGATGAGGTATGACTATTAAATGTCACCTTTCTTAGATTTCATTGCATGTAGAGCTAAAAGGACCTCGGAATCCATCTTCGTTAAGCCCTCCACTTTATGGATGAGGAAACAGAGTCACAGAGAAGTCATTTGCTTGAAGTCACATAGGTAGTATCAAAGCCAGGATATGAACTATAATTCTCTGTGCATAGAAAGCTGACTCATGAATAATTCCCATGAATAATTCCATAATAAGCATTTATCAGTTTCATACTTTGTGGTGTTATTGGTACATTTGACATTAAAACATCTTCCTGTTGACATTTCTTTCTTTTTAATTTTTTGATATCGTTCTCTCATGGTTCTTTCTCCTCCCTGTCCAGCCACTCCTTCTTGAGATCCATTGCTAGCCCTTTGTGTAGGCTTCCTAACTTTAATATACCTGAGATTCTTTGCTGGGTTCTTTTCTTTCTTTAAACTAGACCTCTCCCTAGACTTTTTTTCATTGACCTCATCAGCACCTATCAGTTCAATTATCATCTCTATTTATATGAGTATCAGATCTTTATACCAAGTCCTGTTCTTTGTTCTTTCTCCTGAGTCCTACTTCTGCCTTTCTGTCTGCCTATTGTACATTTTGAAATGGATGTTCTGTAGGTATCTTGTGCTGAATGTTTCCAAAAGAAAAGTTATCTTTCTCCTCCAAAAAACCCACTTTAAGATCTAGTAGGAACACAGTTATATCGAATAAAAAACTTGATCAAATGGGCTAATATCTAAGTGCTTTGTGAACTTTAAAGAGCTATTTAAATGTTGTCCTGGCTTATCCTGCCTAAGAGAAGAATGAAGTACTATTTAACATACGAAGAAGGAAAGAACATTTCTGGCTTGGGGTAGGGGATGCTTTTAGGGAGTAGGTAACATTAGGGTTGGGACCTGAAGGAAGAGCAGCATGTCAAAGGCAAAATGTTAAGAATGAGAAATAAAGGAGTAGCAGCATGGTATAGTAGAGAGAGAGCATTGTCTGGATTGTCTGGGCTCATAAAATGGAGCAGTGCGTAAAAGTTGCAGAGGCAAATTTTTACATCGCGTCAAGAAAACTTACTTGCATGGAAAATATGAGGTAGCTAGGTGCCCTGGAGGATAAAGCGCTGGACCTAGATTCAAGAAGACCTGAGTTCAATCTGACCCCAGACACTAACTAGCTGTAGCTTTATTTAAAAACAAACAAAAAACCTAAGTAGATAGTAGATAAACTATTGATTGATTAAAATAAAGGAGAAAACCAAATTACCATTATTAAAAATAAAAAGGGCAAATAAGATGAAATTAAAGCAATTATTAGGCGTTTTTTTGCCCAATTATATACTAATAAATCTGACAATCTAAGTGAAATGGATGAATATTTAAAAAAAATATAAATTGTCCAGATTAACAGAAACAACTATGTGCAAACAAGTTATCTACATGATAAATAGGAAATAACCAACAGAAGGAAAGCACCAGAATTAAGCAGAACTGGAAAGGGCTTCCTGTAGAAAGTAGGCTTTTAGCAGGGACTTGAAGGAGGCCAGGAGGCACAGAGGTGAGTAGAGCGTTCTATGTGTAGGAGATAGTCAGTGGAAATGCCTGGGGTTGGGAGATTTGTTGTTGTTTGTCCTTCATTCTCAAAGAGCACCATGGAGGACATCAGGAGGTGATGCCATGAGTTGCACTGAATTGGATTTAAGTGAGAAAGGGCTGTGCAAGGTCACCAACCTCACTCTCTCCTGCAGAGCCATCTGGATCCAGTGGGAAGATATAGATCGGGACTACTGGAGATGGCCCTGGATGTTTTAAGGGGTTAAGTGACTTGCCTAGGGTCACATACTTAGTTAGTAAGTGTCTGAGGTGACATTTGAACTCAGGCCCTCCCAACTTCAGGGCCAGTGCTCTAGCCCCTGCACCACCTACCTGCCCTGCTGAGAGATTTAAATGTGTCTTGTTGGAGGAATAGCAAAGAGGACAGTGTCAGCTGCATATAAAGAGTATGTTTGTTAGGAGTGGGGTGGGTGTCTAAGATCTAAGAAGACTGGAAAGATTTGGGTGTGGTAGGTTATGAAGGGCTTTGGATACCAGAGGATCTTATATTTAATCCTGGAGATCATAGGGATCCATTGGAACTTAATGAGTGAGATGGCTCTGGAAGGTGGTGGAGAGTTAGGGGATGGGTGACATGGTCGCTCTGGCACTTTAGGAAAATCAGTTTGGTGGCTTGGCCTCTTCCCTTGAGTGAAAATGTCAGCCACAGCAATTTGCCTAGACTTCTCTTTTACACTTAATTCACCTTCCTTTATGTCATGATTGAATGTGTGTATTTTTTCTATTACTTTGTAGGCTGCCTGAAAGCAGGGTCTGTGTTGTATCCCTTTTCAGTTACACACGTTAGATGCTTAATAAATATTAGTTGAATTTATTTCAAAGTATAAGAATGATTGAGGAGCAAAAAGGTTTATCAATAAAGGACAGAAATGATAGAAACTTCCAGTAAGTGAGCAAGGAGGAGGTTCAACCGGAGGTGATAGAACAACCTCAACTATCTCCATTTTTGGGATTCTGACATTTTAAAAAAAACAGATTTCTTACTAGTACTTTACTGGAGGTTTCAAGTGTTAAATCCCAGGAAATTAGAGTCTTTTATTTTCCTGTGGTTGGGCTCAACAATAAATTGTGTATTACTTATAAGAGAGGGATTCTAGCCAGCAGTTATATATTTGCTAATATCTCTTCACATCCTTGTTTTATAATTAAAAAAAAAAGATCAGTTCTAAACTTTGGATTTGTATTTGTCATGCTTAATGGATAGAGGTACAAAATAATAATTTCAAAATTGCCTGAAGGATGTCAGGAAACTAGTTTACTTTAATATGGTCTTTAAAACTACTCAGTCTTGTAATTAGACTTAAGTTAAAAATAGTAATTATGTACATACCATATTTTGTGAAAATGACTTTGGAAAAAAATCATGTCATTAAATAGCATTTCTGATAATTTTCAAATATAAATCACTAAAATTTTATTAGTTATTCTTAAAGCTGCCCTTTAATTTGGGCAGTAATATCTTCCCTCCTTTATGGACACTGTATCAGACCCAGGTTTTCAGGAGTAAACCCAAAAACGACAGTGATGAATGAGCTACTGACAATTTTTATTCTTAAGAAAAAGCTTTCCATAATACACTAATGCCCTTTCCTTCATCTGAGTAATATATGGAGTGTTTGTAATCTGCAAAGCACCTTATAAATACATAATAATCCTGACAGCAGCCCTGTGAAATCAGTACTTGAGTGTTATCTCCAACTTAAAAATAGAGGTGTAGTTAGGAATGGGAGAGGAGAGAAAACTAGAGAAAATAACTTAAGATGAGGTTGACTTTAATTGGCTTCAAAATGGATTAAAAGATTAAAATACAATCCCTGCATACCTACTTTAAACAGGAAAATATTATAGAATTATGTGGTGTTTCATCTAGTATTTAGGGCAAAATAGTGAATTTAGGGACTGGTAGCTTTTTTGGTTTTGTTTTGTCTGAAAGATGAAACCTGGACTATTGTAGATAGACTGTCCTGTAGAGAATCTAGTCAAATGATGGATACTCTGAATTTATTAATTAAGATTATTTTGGTGCTTTTAAAAATGAATAACCTGGAATTTGTGGGCAACTGGTAATATTATTCATGAGCAGTTTTTCTCATAAGGCCCTAGCCTACTTATCAGGTTCATTAAAGTACAATATTCAAATTTTCTTCTGTGCTTTTTTGATTCACATTGGTTGCTAAGGCCTGTTGGATACTCTGTAGTTTGGTAGCTACTTGCTCTTCTTTAGATTGGGAAGACCAAGGAAAAGAGGCCTTTTCTATGGCGTTAAGAATGATGAAAACAATAGTGCTTAGTAAAGCTTTGTGGTAGGAAACAACATTCCTGCCAAGATTTGTGGAAAAATTGGAATTGTATTGTAACAGTAGTACTATGGGTAGGATTTTTCACAAGGACAAATCTGGGAAAGTGATTTTGTCATTAATTTTACTTTTTAAAATTCTGAACTTGATCACCAAATACAATGAGCATTTTCAGAATTCCACCCCCGCCAAAAGGATTTTACATGAGACTAACAGTCCCTTATTATATAGCTTGATTTTCCTATTAAGTAACATGTAACTTTCAAAGCCATCCTGTTTTTCTATTTCTTTTTCTTTCTCTCCTCTATTGCAAAATAAGAGTAATGCCATTTTTATGTTGCTATCAACTAGAAGGTTCAAAACTATCATGGAATTTGACAACATAAAATACTTACCTATAGGCCAAAGAAAGCATTTCTGGCATTAGAAAATACATTTATAAAAAGTAGTGAGGGGGAAAAAAGTTACATTGAAAAGTGTTCTTTGATTTCTCTTTTTCCCAGGGTAGTTGCCTAAGCCTAACTTTGGATTAATATACAAAGGGCTATTAAGAGACAATTAAACCTTTGCTAATATACTAGGGTTATGTACAAGGGCATACTTATACTTGGGACTGAAACAGTGCTAAGCAATTATTTAGGTGGAGAAAAATGTCCATTGCCATACATTATAGAATCAAACTTCTATGAAGTTTGCCTCTCTTGGGGCCTTGCACATGCCAAAAAAACCCACCATCAGTAAGGCATTTAAAAATACACAGGAAGACGAAAAGTTCAGAATAGGATACAAATGGAAATTTTGTTGCTACTGTATTAAATTTAATATTCACTTAAACTTGTTGGCAATAAAAAATTAAACAAGTGGATGAATATCTGTTATCAAGCTTATGAAATGCAATTAACTTCTAGACCTTGTCCATCAGCATATATGTCTGAGACAGATTGTATATATTGATGACTAATTAGGCCCAGAGTTTTAGCAACAGGAGGAGAAACAGTGTACTGGGTTGTTTTCAGGCAAAGCTCTTATAATAAACCAAATTCTTTTTTTTCTTTTTGAAATTTTATTAAAATTCTGAACTCCCCAAAAAAGAGCATTTCCATCCACAGTGGAACACGAAAGAGGGTTCTCCCCTCAGTTTTATATGGAAGACTCAATGTGACTCAAAGTTCATTTTTGAACTTTTCCCACAAACAGTGGCCAATCTTTTGAATTCCTACTATTTTACCAGGATTGTTGTTGCATGACTGAAGAATTTAAAATGATGCACGCTGAGAGCAGGCCACAATATATAACAAAGATGTTCAAAGACAGGACTGAAGGAGGGTCCTTAGGAAATAGAAGACAGGCTGATCATATGGTAAGGGTGAGCGATAATGGATATTTAGGAGATTTGAATGGGCCCTCCATGAGTGTCCTTCTGATGCTGGGAAGGAGCTGCCAGTGTGTGGTACTGTAGTGAAGTTGTAGGAAAACGGCATTCATAGTCAAAATAGAATGGCAAGCTATAGATGGTTTGGGAATCTCTCTTTGCTGCAAGCATCCAAATCAATGAGATTACAGATTCAGTTGAGAATTTTTAGCATTTGTGAAAGCTGACTTTTAGTTTATTTTGTGCTGCTGTTATTTCCAGGTAAATCAGTAAGGTCCAGATCAAATAAACAAGGTGAATGTTTTTATGTGATAAAGTACACACACACACACACACACACACACACACACACACACACACACACACACACTAGACAATGTGTCTCTAGGCAAATGATTTAGCTTCTTAGTGTTCCTAGGTAGCTCTGTAAGACTCTTGAGTTGCAGAGTATTTGCAGATTTACATCACCAAGATGAAATCACATGTTAAGTCTGGTCCCCCCAAAAGATAAAGGAAAATGTAATCTAAAATTCTGTTGTCTCTTAGCAAAACATTAATAGGTTTCCTTTATATATCTGTAGAATTAGAAATTGTTTTACATACATTATCTCATTTAATCCACAGCCACCTTGTATAGCAGGGAGACATACCCCCCATTTTTACAGATAAGGAAGTAGATTTAGACAAGTGGTATTGAAGGTTACACAGCTCATAGGTGGTAGAGGTAATGGCATTATATTATAGAAAGCCCTGGATGTGGATTTGAATCCTTGCTCTTCCCCTTTACCCATGTGACCTTGGGCAGGTTCCTTAACCACCCCAGGTCTGATATCTCACCTGCAGAATGAGGGGATGGGGTGATTGCATGAGGTCCCTTCTAGCACTAAATATATGACCCTATGACTTAAACCCAGGATTTTGGATCCTGAAGTCAAGGATTCTTCTTTACAGTCAAGGTTATTCTTATTGGTGTGATGACACTCTTTTCTGATATGAAAGAATGTCACCATTACTTGAAGTGGACAGTTTGATTCCTCTAGGAGCTACTCACCCAAGTCAAACGATAGAAAATTCTCTTGTGATTCTTTGCTTCCAAAGGGCTTGGGACAGAACTTTTGAGAGGCTGAGGAGACAGCTGGAATATGATCACATATATTCTGGAGGACAAGCCTTGGGTAGCTTCTGACTCTTCCACAATGGAGCCCTAGCTCTCCCTTGATGCCATCGTTATTCCTCTCATAGTAGGCAGCATTATTTTAAAGCTGCCCTGTATAGACTCTCAAATATTCATTCATGTCTGACAATAGGTTTGTTTCCCACAGTTTGTTCCCTGACCTCCTTTGAAATATGAAATTAATGTCACACTGGATTCTATCTTAGAACAGAGGTGATGAATATATTATTTTATCTCTGGACATAATCCATATTGATATTTAGTCCCTCTCTCCTTCAGGTTATAATTTTCAGAGTGAAGTGTATTTATTTCTAAACTATAATTTTATTGAATCTTTTGTTTTAATATCACCTACATTTCCCAAGATATCTCTTACCCCCACTTAATATCTCCTCTCCCTCCTCCCCAAACCCCAGTCATTTAGTAGAATAAAGAATAAATGGGGGGGGGGGGAGTGAAAAGTCTGACCAAGTATGCATTGCTCCACCCCCGTAGTACTTTAGATTGCACTGGAATACCAGGACAAATAGCACAACTAAAACAAATTTAAGAAAGACTAAGTGGGAATATGTTTCTATTAAATAATCTAGTAATTAAAAATAAGTGAGTTTACACAAACCTGATAAGACATATAGTGTCTTCTGAATTTGCTGGACGTTTTAAAAGAACAATGTCTAAAATGCAGTAAATGCTCTGTCGCCAAAAGGTGACATGGTTTTTGAAAAATCTGATTTGTTTGCATTTCCTTAATAGGTTTTGGTATTTCTACAAAGAAAGTTAAATGATAGGTGTTTGTTTTTTTTTTTAAATTTCTCAAATGAAAGGAGAAAAGAGGTCCTATGAACAGAGGCACTGTGAACAAAAGTTAAAACCCAGTAAAGACTAATGATAAAATCAAGAATAAACTGATTTGCAGGAATATAAGAAAAAAGCACATCATTTTGTACTGGGGAGTTATTTTTTTGTGCTTATCTTAAACTAATTCTTTGATTCAGAATAGAAATTGAACCTTAAAGAAGGAATTAATGTTTTATTGATTCAATAGCCAGCTTTCAAGGTGTCTGCAATGATTGAGCCTTCTGAGCTTCAAGCATTTACCCTTCAGTTTAGTAGCAAGGCTTCCCTTCATTAGTTTTGTTACCGTATATACAGGGTGTAATTTGGGAGTATTGTGATTATAAAATGCTTATTTTTTTCAAAACAAACAAGCAAGGAATTTATTCTAGAATGTGAGCTTATCACATTTCAGAACTCATTAAGATGTAAGCACATACAAATTTTTCTCCCTTGTCATATTTCAGTTAAGGCCAAATATGAGTTTTTAAATGATCGACTTGATGGTCATAAATGAGATTAAAAAGCAGGTTTATTTCCTTTAAGAAGGTATAGAAAAGAAAGATGGAACACATGGGGTCCCAGAGGCCCATATATCCTCATGGTTAGAATGAGAGTACTTTTATCTCTAGGTATAATTTAAATGCAAGTCCTAAAGACACTGACTTAGGGAAAGTACTCTCAGTGCCTGTCTCTGAGCTCTAAACAGCTTGGGTCTGGAATGTGGAGGAGATGAAAGAAAACAGACTTGAGAATAAGCAAACATGAACTCCCAGCCTTTCTGTAAGAGAGAATGTCGCTGAGAACTCTCCCACTAGTGAATCCAATTTTACATTACATTTACATAGAGTGCTTGAGTCTCTGAGAGTTTAGTATTCTTTTGAGGAAGAAGAAAGGCATTGATAGTAGAGAAAAGAAATAATTTCAGTTATCTGCCAGCCTTCTTTTTGGTTTGAACTTTATACCTTAAAAACACTAGCTTTTTCTCTCTTCATTTCCGGGCATTTGGGTATAGTAAATTCCTGGTAATTTGTATAGCAGGGTAAAATAAAAGGAAAATTACTGAAAGGAAAAGCAGAAACAAATATATAAAGCCAAATTCAACTATAATTATTCCCCTGAAGGAGGACAAAAGCTTGATCTGAAATAGTTGCTACTGCCTTGATTTACCCCCTATACATAGTAACATTTAAATAGTGCTTTAAGGTTTGTAGAACATTCTGCATTTTATCAATTATTTATTGATTACCTTGTGATGTGTCTCCAAAACAACCTAGTGAGATTTTATTTTTTTTTTATAAATGAAGAAACTGAGGCTTAGTAAAATTAAATGACTTGGCCATAACTAGATGGTACGAATTGGTGTGATTCAATACCAAGTTTCCCCTGTCTCTGAGTCTGATATGCATGTATTTCCCACATTTAGTTCTTTCTAAGTGTTGCAGGAATTTAAGTTTTTTAAAGCCCAAAGATAGGACCTTTGAAAATCATATTCCAGTTCCTCATTGTGGCTTGGAGTTAATTCTGTGTTTTCAGAGGTTATGTTAACAGAACCCAGACTATGTTTAATTTTGCCAAACTGAAAAGACTTTAAATCTGATCCTGGAGCTAGGTGGTACTTATTAGCCTAAGGACCAAGCTAACTAAATACAGGAAAAACTCCTTAAACTCTCCATCTCCAAAACAGAGTCCACTTTTTTTGCATCCTAAGCACAAAGCTTCCCCCCTATTATATTTCTTTTGAGGGACATTCAAGTTTAAAACCTCCATGTCATCCTTGACTCTTCCCATTCTTCCCCCCTTACTCATTCAGTTGCCAAGTCTTGTCTGCTTCCACATCCATCCGCTTTTCTCCAGTCACAAGGTCACCACTCATTCCAGCCTTCATCATTTCTTGTCTGTACTTTTCAGTAGCCTCCTGGTGGGTTTTCTTGCTTCCAGTTTCTCTCCATTCTAATCCAGCCTCCACAGAGCTTCCAAAATAATCTCCCTTAAGTACAGGCTCAGTCATGTAATTCTGCTGCCCCAAAATCTTTGGCAACTCCTTATTGCCTTTTGTATAAACTATGAGTGCCTGCAGCCTGACATTTAAAACTCTTTGCGCTCAGACTCCAGCCTTCCTTTTCAGCCTTATTACACATTACTGCCCTTCACACACTTTGTTTTCAGCCATTGGGACTTAAGGGTTGCTTCCTGAATTGGACATTCTATTTTCTACCTTTTCTGGTTTTACAAAGGATGTTCTTGATGTCTAGAGTGTTTCCTCAAAGCTTCTCTGCCTCTTAGATAGAGTTCTTAGTTTCTCTTAAGATTCAACTCAATTGCTACCTCCTAAACCTTTTCTGATACTCCTAGTTGTTGGTGCCCTCTCCCTCTTCACATTATCTTGTATTTATTTATTTGTGTACACCGTCCAGTAGAATTAGAGCCCTTTGAGGACAAGGACTGTATTCCAGAAACTTGGCATAGGGCTGTACACATAGTAGATAACTTACTATGTGTTTGAGACATATGAAATCAAATTGGCACTTGTTGCAAGACCTGAAAGCATTGGAACTGAAGGTGAACCGAGCTGTCTGGTATTCCACTGTGGTCTTCTGGCCATAGAAAGACAGAGGAGTCCACATGAAGTATTGTTTCAAGAGGCTGCTCAGAACACTTGCCACGTGGTTTAAAACGGGACATCTGGGTTCATACATTAGAGAGGTGGGCCTCTCTGTGTATCTAGTCTGATTTCTCACTCCTGTGGTCACAAGAAGCAAGAGTTGCCAATTAGCCAGGATTCCAGAAAGGAGAAAGAAGTAGGAGATAGGAATGTGGCTAGAGCAAAGCCACTTTATTTATTGGATGGAGAAAGGATAACTTAGAATAAATAGCAAGGAGTTTCATTATAGTTTCAATAATATTTCAACAATATAAATGCTGAAGAGAAAAGGAATTGGAAAGTATTTTACACTTTCCTACTTTAAAACACATTATTAAACTTTCTAATATTTGGTCAATAAAGAAAAGAAAGATCATTTGATTAGGTCACGTGACATTGAATCAAATGAAGAGAAATCTTGCCATTACTGTATTCTTTCATTGTAGATTGACACCCAGCCTAGCCATCCTACTTAAAAGTAAAATATTAATCATTATTAAAGGGAATTTTGTCATAGTTAAGAAATAAAAGTACAAAGTAAATAAGTTATTTTTAATTGTCCAAGCTTTTCAGTTAATTTTATTTTTTCTTTCAGCACTGGTTGGACAGTACAAAAAGCATCAAAAAACAAGTTAAAAGTAAGTAATTTAAAAAATTCTTTTGGGGACACCTTGGAACATAATTTATTTTCTAGAATCCATGAATTCCAAGGGTGTGCTCTAGCTTACTAAGAGAAACAGGGTATAGCATATTTGAAATCATCCCGAGTCCTTTGCTTTCTTTGCCTTTATTTTTACAGCTTGATCCCAGAAGGTAATGCCTGTGGTACTTCACTAATCCTTGGCTGCGCATCTGAATGAAAATCTTGTAGTTGGGGAGCAGAGAGGGGAGAAGGGCTAGTAGAAAGGAGAGATGCTCCTTACCAGAAAGATAATGATTCTCTTAGAACTGTTAAAAAAATCATCTAGGGAAGATAAAGTGAGATTGCTATCTGTCCAGTAGTTTCTGTCTCTCCTCTCTCTCTCTCTCTCTCTCTCTCTCTCTCTCTCTCTCTCTCTCTCCCCCTCTCTCTTCCCCCCCCCCCCGGCTATTATTTCTTTATGCTGCAACTTTTCCTTTTGGTTTCTGATGGTATTTTGTAGTTTCAAAACATCTTCAGAGATTTTTAGGATTGTGTTACTAATTTTTCATGAAGAATAACAAATTAAAAACAACTTGATAAAATTTTGGTTTCCCTGTAGCCAGTGGGAAAAGCAGACATTAATACAGAATTTATTTTGTATTCCGTAACTTCAAGTATCAAATAGCTTTACACATATCTTCTGCAAAATAATGAATTAACAAAGAAAAAACTCTTTCCTGTAAGTAAGTTTAAATGCATGCAGGAAAAATTGATATGAATAAGGTAGGCATTCTTAAGTGTTCTATGAATACAGGATTCCAGGGCAGTGGCTAAGTTCATGGCTAAAGCTTATAATTCTTCTATGATTTATAGAGCTCTGAAATTTTAGGATTATTATAGAGCTGTCTGTTCTTTGTAAAACAAACCAATTTTTAATGTGAGAGGATTGTGGAATAGTGACTTTATTATTATCAAATGCTACTTTGTGTCATTGCTTTTAACCATGTTAGCACTTAAGTTTAGTAGTTAGATTTCAAACATGAGAAGAATCTTATTTTACAGCACTCACTAGTTCTTCCAAACCTAGACATGAAACTGATTAAGAATTTTGAATTGATCAATAGACTGACAGGTTGTTTGTTTTATTTTCCTCCCTCTTCCCTAGTTGGTTCACCATATTGTCTGCACCTCCGTGTTAAGTTTTACTCCTCAGAACCAAATAATCTTCGTGAAGAGCTAACAAGGTAATGAATCTACAAGCTTGATTTGTATTCATGATTTCTGTGTCAAGAACTACAGCAGGAACCCAAGAAATATATGAACACAACTATAAAAACACTTTTCACACAAATAAAATCTAATCATTTAAACAACTGGACAAATATTAATTCCTCATGGGTAGGCTGAGCCAATATAATAAAAATGGCAATCCTGCCTAAATTAAAACTGTTTATTTAGTGCCATACCAATAAAAATATAAAAAAAAAATTTCATAGAGCTAGAGAAAAATAACAAAACTCATCTGGAAGAACACAAGCTCAAGGATATCAAGGAAATTAATGAAGGGAAACACAAAGGAAGGTAATGTAGCAGTACCAAATCTCAAACTGTAGTATAAAGTAGTAATTATCAAAACAATCTGGTACTGGCTGAGAAATAGAGTGGTAGGTCAGTGGAATAGAATAGGTACAGATTACACTATGCTAAATGACTGTAGTAATCTAGTTTATGATAAACCCAAAGATTGAAGCTTTTGGAACAAAAACATTATTTGACAAAAATTGCTGGGAAAACTGGAAAACATTATGGCAAGGGCTAGGTATAGACCAAGATCTCATACTGTATACCAAAACAAGGTCAAAATGGGTACATGATTTATACACAAAGGGTGATGTCATAAGCAAATCAGGAGAGCACAGAATAGTTTATCTCTCAGATTTATGGACATGGGAAGAATTCAGGATGAAAGAAGTATTTTTATTTATTTATTTATTTATTTATTTATTTATTTATTTTAGTGAGGCAATTGGGGTTAAGTGACTTGCCCAGGGTCACACAGCTGGTAAGTGTTAAGTGTCTGAGGTCGGATTTGAACTCAGGTCCTCCTGAATCCAGGGCCTGTGCTCTATCCACTGTCCCACCTAGCTTCCCCTGCCATGTACTTTCACTTTCACCATCCATCAATATGCCCAGACCTCATTCCTAACCCCAGTAGATTAGGGGCAAAAGGGGAGTTATGCATGTCTATTGTAACAAACTGAGAATATTGGGTTTGAATATTTGAATGCATTTTAAATAATTTACGCAAGTTAAACACAAGGTTGTCCTGACTGGCCTGTCTTTGCAAATAAGATTGTATAGGGAACAATGTGAGATAGTCAAAAGCGAATAGGGTTTGTAGTTCAGAATTCTAATTTGTCTCACTTCTAGAAGACTACACTTCTAGTCCATTTACAATTGTATAAGACTATAATTTGTTCTGACTTTTTGCTGAGTAGATTTCCTAAGAAAGGATGGGCTTTACAAGAGAGGGCTTTTCAGTGGAATATCCGTAATATATTATTTTTTAGGTCAGACACTTGACTTTCAGGGGCTTACTTGTATTGACAACATTGTACCTGGAGCCATTTTAAAACAACAACAACAACCACAACAACAACAACAAAACAAAACAAATTTTTATTTATAGTTTTGGTTTCCAATTTTTAACCCTCCTTCTCTCCCTCCCCTCCCTCTTCCCTGAGGTGGCAAACAATCAGATATGGGTTATACATGTATCATTATGTAAAACAACTTTTTAAAAATAATAATAAACTTTTATTTATAATTTTGAGTTTCAAATTTTTCTCTCTCATTCCATCATCCCTTCTCCCTTCCTGAGGCAGTAAGCAATCATATATATGGTTATATATATATATATAATTATTATATTATATATTATATATAATTATAATTATATATATATATATAATATACAGGTTATACATGTATACCATGCAAAACATTTACCATATTAGTCATTTTGTATAAGAAAACTTGAATAAAAGAAAAAAAAAGAAAGTGAAAAATAGCATGCTTCAGTCTGTGTTCAATCAATATTAGTTCTATCTCTGGAGGTGGCTAGTATGCTTCATCATTAGACCTTTGGGATTGTCTTGGATCATTGTATTGCTGAAAATATTTGTCATTCACAGTTCTTCATCAAACAATATTTCTGTCCTTTATGCAATATTTGCTTGGTTCTACTTACTTCACTATACATCAGTTCATACAAATCCTTCCTGGAGCCCTTCTTACAGGAAGTGAGTTGGCATAAGGATTTGCTTAGAAATGCACCACAGTCAGTAAGTAGACTGTTGTGTCTGGGGCCTGGGAGCTGAGTGATAGACTTTGAAAAAATATAGACCTATCATAGACCTGTCAAACTGTCTGTATCCTTTGACACAGAAATACCACCATCAAGTCTGTATCTCAAAGAAATCAAAGAAAAATGAGAAAAAGACATGTACAGAAATATTTATAGTAGCTTTTTGTGCTAGAGATACAATGAAAAGTTTGAAAAAAACACCAGCCTCTACTCTTAGCTCACATTTTAGTGGAGGTAGATAAGTATAAATAACTGGTCATATACAAGATACATATAGAGTAGATGAATAGTGATGCTAGAGGTGGCAAAGAATTGGAAATTGAGGGGAATACCCATCAATTGGGGAATGGCTGATCAAGTTGTGGTATAGATACCATTGTGCTTTAAGAAATGTTCAGTTGTGTGGACTCCTTGTTATCCCATTTGGGGTTTTTTTGGCAAAGATACCAGAGTGGTTTGCCATTTCCTTCTCCAACTCATTTTTATAGATGAGTAAACTGAGTGAAACAGGGTTAAGTGATTTGCCCAAGATCACACAGCTAGTAAGTTGAGGTTAAGCCAAAAAAAAAAAAAATTAAATTCATTTTTGGCAACTGGTCCCATCACATCCTGGCAAACAAAGGGAGAAGAAATGGAAGTAGTATCAGATCTTATATTCTTGGGCTCAGAGATCATTGCAGATGGTAACTGTAGCCACAAAATTAAAAGACCCTTGCTCCTTGGAAAGAAAGCTGTGGCAAATCTGGACAGTATATTGAAAAGAGCTTTCACCTTGCCAACAAAGATCTGTATAGTCAAAGCAATGGTTTTTACAGGAGAAATGTATGGCTGTGAGAGTTGGACTATAAAGAAAAATTAGTGCCACAAAATTGACACTTTTGATTTATGCTGGGGGCATACTTTTTGAGAGTTGCTTGATCAGCAACAAGATCCAATCAGTCAATACTTAAAGAAATTAATTTGATATATTCACTGGAAGGTCAAATACTGAAGCTTAAATGCTTTGGGCCACATAATGAGAAGACAGGACTCGGAAAAGATCTTGATGTTGAGGAAGATTAAAGGGAAAAAGAAAAGGGAATGGCAGAGGATCAGATGGATAGATAGTGTCATGGAAACAATGAACATGAACTTGGTTAGACTCCAAAAGATAGCGAAAGATAGAAGGTCCTGGCCTGCTAAGGTGCTTGGGATCATGAAGAGTTGGACATGAATGAATGACTGAACAACAAAAATAACACATAATAAGGGAGATGGTTTCAGAACAACCTGGGAAAATCTATATGAAGTGATGCCAAGTGAAGTGAGAAGAGCTAGAAGATCATTGTATACAATAATAGCAATACTATGATGATCAACTGTGAAAGACTTAGCTACTATGATCAATACAATGGTCCAAGACATTTTCCCAAAGGATTCATATTGAAAAATGCTGTCTACCTACCTACAGAGATAGAACTGGTAAACTGAGTGCAAATTGAGTATAATTTTCTCATTTAAAAAAAAATTTTTTTTCTGTGAGTACTGGAAAGGGACAACATGGCTTATTATGGAAATGTGTTTTGTATGATGTAATATATATAACTGATATTTGCCTTCTCGGGATGGGGGAAGGTCTGGAAGGAGGGAGAGAACTTGGAACTCAAAATAAAAAAAAAGTTAAAAAACCCCCAACAACAACCCGGGAAGCAAGATTTATTATTTTAGAGTTGAGGAAACTGAGGTAGTAGGTATCAGTTAGGTGACTTGCCCAGGGTCATACAGCTAGGAATTATCTGAGTCTAGATTTGAACTCATGATTTTTCTGACTCCAGCTCCAGTGTCCTATCTACTGTGCTACCTAGTTATCTCTGCTACTAGCTAGTGTTATATGTGTCTTGTGTGTTCCCAGTTGTTTATGCCTGTTCTATCTGCTAGAGTTCATGAGTTTGGAAAATGCATTTGCTTCAGACCATCTTGATTTGCTGCCTCCTGGCTTTTGATTTCTTTCTATAATTATTATGTTATGGTGGTGTTCCCTGTTTAATAGTTTGGCCACAAAGTTAGGAGAATACCTCTCAGGACTGGTATCTCATAAATTAAAACCACAGAATTTTAGCTACTCCTTTAATCCTACAATGAAAGAAATACTATGAAATCATAACTACTCCTTTTTATTCATGGCATTTTGATTAGAGGGAGGTGATCAGCCTTTCACATAGGAAACAAGTAGTTCACAGACACATTTTGACATCCTGCTCTGATCCAGTGGGAAGAGTGCATGTGGAGATGATAACCTGTGAATTTCAATGTACAATGTCTTTACATCTTCCATTCTTAAAATGAGATAAAAATAAGTATGATCATGTAGCAGTTTGCAAATAGAGATGTTTGATTATGGAATCAATTCCTCAATTTGAGGACTAAAGTATATTGCTAATATCTTTTATTAAAATAACATATTCTTGGAGGAGGCAAAAATTTGAAGATATTAATTTTATTATCCTTCTTAGCTGAGTGTGGAAATGACTGGTGTTTAATCATTATCTCCTTTTGAGCAAGTTTTTCAAGTAACTCAGAGGCAGTATGATACAGTGGTGTAATTAATAGAGATTTAGAATGCAATGAGCAGGGTTCAAATTTCATCTCTGTAGGAGCTTGGGCAAGTCATTGAACTTCTTTAGACCTCAGTTTCCTCATCTGTACAATTAGGGCATTTGCCTCTAGATGTTTTCTAAGGTTTCTTTTGAGCATTGGTCTGGACTCAGGAAAAAGTCCAGACTTCTCTTTTTAAAATGTATATTCTCTGGTTAGAATGTTTCTCTCCCACTAGGGGATAATCGGATTATTGCTTAGTAGAACAAATGCTTGGGTAATACAAATTGTTGGCCTTTTCTTTTTCTAGGTATTTATTTGTTCTTCAGTTAAAACAAGATATTCTCAGTGGAAAGTAAGTACTAGTTACTTGAGTTAAGTGGTGGATTTTTTTGTGTTTTTATGTCATGGACCCATTTGGTAGTCTTTTAAAGCCTGTGGACCCCCATTGTAGAATCATAAAGGATAATCATAAATTATGTTAACAGTTATCTAAATTTTAGGGTGGGGAAAAAACCCCTAGGTTAAGAACCTTTGATAAAGAACTTGATAAGGTATCTATTGTTTGTCCAAATTTCCCCCTCAGGCCATCCACCCAGGAATGAAAGGCTTAAGATTTAAAGAAGCTTGTTTTTAAACAAATCCTTATTTTGGTTTCAGATTGGAATGTCCTTTTGACACAGCAGTCCAGTTGGCAGCTTACACATTGCAAGGTGGGCTATTCTTTGTAAAGACTATCCTTTTTTTTTTCTTCCATGTTCAGGTTTGGTGTGCAACACGTTTTTATTTTCATCTCATTAAGTAACATGAACTGAATGGAATTTTACTAAATCGATGACTGTAGATACTCTGGTATTTTAAAATGTAGATCTAATCATGTTAGCCCCACCCCCTGCCACCACCCTCAATAAACTCTAGGAGTTCCCTATTGGCTACAGGGGCAAATTTTTTAAAAATCTCTTTAGGATCCAAAGCCTTTCATAACCTAGTCCCTTACTACCTTTCCAGTGTTTTTTTTTACACATTATGCCCCAACACATACTCTTCAGTGCAATAATATTGTCTTCCTGGCTATTCTATAATCAGCATGCTCTATCTCTCTAACATTCTGAGCATTCTCTCTAGCTGTATAAAGGCTATCTTAATGTTAGCCTTTTTGGTTATTGTTTGTGTCAAGGAATTTAAAGAGATAACAGGAAAGAATCTGCAAGAAATTGTGTTTTTAAAAATTGTATTTATTTCCAATTCTGACATATGTGTTTAAGGAATGTAACTTCTTTGCATTCAGCAACTTTATCTGCCTCTGTACCCTCTGTTCTTTTGTCAAAAGTAGGGGACGGGGGAGGAAGATAAGAGGAGGAGCATACTTGTTTGGTTATTATGGGATAGATTTATATCATTAATAAAGTAAATATAGTAGTCGCCCCATATCCATTGTTTCACTTTCCCTGGTTTCAGTTACCCTAGGTCTACAGTGAATTTTGAGGGAATGAGAGGCAAGGGTTGGGGGGGGGGGGGCGGGCCTTCAGCCCATGGAGGAAGAGATAACACAAGTTTCAACTGGGGACTGGGGTCAGACATGTGGCACTTAAATTCAGAGGGTCAGAAGACATACTCCTGGGCAGATAAACGGACTGGGATTAAGGTCTTCTCTTGGCACTGGAGTTCTCAAGCCCCAAATCTGGTGGTGGTGGTGGAGGTCTTGGGGGGGCGGTGCATGGAATACCAAGCCAAGGGGCAGGAGTGGAGAGAGAGAGGACAGTACTAAATAGTAAAGTTAGCATAGGTATTAAAAATTAAAGCTAGAACTGTCTGTTTAGGGTTCAGTACTATCTATGGCTTCAGATATCCACTGGAGGTCTTGGAACGTATTTCCTAGAGAGAACATGTGACCACTGTATAGTTTATTTCAAGAAACGAAGTTTCAAAGCTGCCCTAAGACTTTGGGCATTCTGTATATGTCATCTCTACTTGTAGTTTGTCCTCTATATACAAGTGCCCTGGAACAGTGGTATGTTTTGTAGGTTTACAGGAATTCCAAACCAAATTTCTGTCATCCTGGCATTTAGTATATATACCACTGAAGTGAACTTGATATAATTTCTCTGTAATTAAATTCTTAGGAAGTATGTGAACTATGTGAATTTGTAAAAGTAACTTGCTAAATCAGTCTAGTGGAATTCAACTTTAGGTTAAGAAGATTGGCTTGTTTTCTATTTTAAAGCCCAAAATCATGAAGGAGAGAGAACAGGGTATGTTTTTCTCCTTCTTAAGAAT
Source organism: Dromiciops gliroides (assembly GCF_019393635.1). Lineage (NCBI taxonomy): Eukaryota > Metazoa > Chordata > Mammalia > Microbiotheria > Microbiotheriidae > Dromiciops > Dromiciops gliroides. The sequence continues at coordinate 388,809,408 of NC_057863.1, forward strand.
TGGGTTCTAGGAGCAGCTAGGTGGTGCGGTGATAAAGCACTGGCCCTGGATTCAGGAGGACCTGAGTTCAAATCTGACCTCAGACACTTGACAAGTCACTTAACCCTCATAGCCCTGCCCCTGCCCCCCACCCCCCCCAAAATTGGGTCTATTTTTCTCTACCAAAAGTCCTTGTGGTGTACCCTGATGGTGACCTAGTGTGGGAGTAATGCTCCAGATCACAGGACTAGATTTAGAGTCAAATAAAAGTTGGTGTAGTCTGTCCTTTTCATTTTCTAGATGAGGAACCAGATAGACAAAGAATTACGTGCTCAGGGTTACTCAAATGCTGAGTAGCAGAGACCTCTGACTCAGTGTCCCATTCATTCTTTCTGTTGTGCCATGCTAATTTAAAAAGATGGTATGGGGGCAGCTAGGTGACGCAGTGGATAAAAGCACCGGCCCTGAATTCAGAAGTACCTGAGTTCAAATCCAGCCTCAGACACTTGACACTTACTAGCTGTGTGACCCTGGGCAAGTCACTTAACCCCCATTGCCCCGCAAAAAAAATAAAATAAAAATAAAAAGATGGTATGAAAACAATTAATTATTTGACATTTATTCAACAATTTATATGTTTGAATTTTTTTGGGGGGGTGGTGAAAGGGCAATGAGGGTTAAGTGACATGCCCAGTCAAACAGCTAATAAGTGTCAAGTGTCTGAGTCCAGATTTGAATTCAAGTCCTCCTGAATCCAGAGGTGGTGCTTTATTCACTGTGCCACTTAGCCCCTGTTTGAGGTTTTTTTGTGTTTTTTTTTTTAATTTATTTAGGGAAGGATGTGAAGTATTTATTTCTTGACTATGGGATAGCTAGGTGGCTTTTTTTTTTTTTATCTCTAGTGATAGATAAAGTAGACTTTTAGCAAATAATCTATATTGAAGAAACTAAGGATGGATGTTTTGACTAGCTGTTGCTGAAAAGGGGACCCAGGAACTGACCACAGGATAAAGAAAGCTGGGTGGGGTCAGAAATACCAATCACTAACATGATAGAGTAGCAGTGCCCATAGTCACCAGACCAGATGGGGGTCATGCACCCCTCTACTCCCCAGGTGTTCTTTTTTCTGGGCTGAGATGTTAGCGAGATTGGTGCAGAGTGCATTGTCAAGGTCCCTTGGGATCTCAGTAGTGCCTGTTTGATTAAGGACAAATAGAAGAGAGCTTTTGGGGCAGGGGAGTACAGTAATACTTGAGTGTCCCCTTAACCCCTGAGCATAACCTTGCCCTAAGGGGCCAGTGTGCTGCTAACTGTCCCAGCTCCCAATGTGGAAATCAGCTTCTGTGCTTACATTGGGGCTATCGGGAATGGGCTACATCCTTAGAGGCACAGCTCCAAATCTCTTCCCTTCCATGTCATTTCGGGGAAACCATCTCAATATAATTTTTTTGTTTGTTTGGTTTTGGTTTTTTGCAGGGCAATTGGGGTTAAGTGACTTGCCTAGGGTCACACAACTAGTAAGCGTCAAGGGTCTGAGGTCAGATTTGAACTCAGGTCCTCCTGAATCCAAGGTTGGTGCTCTATCCACTGCACCACCTAGCTGCCCCATCTCAGTATAATTTTATAAATGGGGAAACTGATGTCTATAGAAGCTTTAATGGCTTATTCAGGATAATCAAACCTAAATTAACTCTTCAGGTCTAGAGATTTTTCTGTCAAACCATTTTGCTTCTTGTACATAGCAGAGGTTGATGCCTGTCAATTGACTTGAAGAATTTGTATATAATTTCTTGCACTGGCTGTGTTTTATCAGAAAGAGTGCTTTTCTAAGGGCTCCTTTACCCCTGGGAGATGCAGTTGTTCAAGTTAGACTTCTTTGTAATACATTTATGTGAAATTAAAAGAAATGCTTTCTATGCCATTTATTGATAAGTTTTATGATTTGTTTATCTGACCCAATAAGATTAGGATTGACATCAGCATGGGAATAAACTGAACATCTTCAATTTCAGTATTTTATGTTGATAAAGCTCTGACCTTCAAGATACATTTAGCCTGAAATAATCTGATTTGTACTGCACAAAATATAACTTTGTGTAACTTTTGTGTTTGTAGCTGAACTTGGTGACTTTGATCTTGCTGAACATGGCCCTGAACTTGTGTCTGAATTCAGGTTTGTGCCCATTCAGACAGAAGAGATGGAGCTAGCCATTTTTGAGAAGTGGAAGGAGTACAGGTACCAGCACTAGTACACATTGATCATTGTTCTTCATGTACCTAAATGTTTATTTAATGTTTGTCTTGAGGCATTCCTCGGGTTTTGGTGATTATTTTCTTCCTTTAATTTCAGGGGCCAAACACCAGCACAGGCTGAGACCAACTATTTGAACAAAGCCAAATGGCTAGAAATGTATGGGGTGGATATGCATGTAGTAAAGGCAAGTGAAACCTTGAGTTACTTTCTCCTCTTTTTGTGCACTTATTGACATGTGATGTTTAGTTCTGGAGCATTTTGAAATATTTAAAATAACATAGTGTATGACTCACATGAAATAATTACAGTATATTGTGTATGGGCCAGTTGATGTTCTTTTTTTGTTGTCAAAGAACCATTCTAGACTAGGAAGAACCATTCTCAGGTTGGCTACAACGTGATGAATTTTTTCTTTCTAGCGCTTTTCTGAGACAGCTTGCAAAGTTTCACAGGGGTTGTAATCTACATTTATGACGATAATTACATCCATATCGACAAAATTATAGTTCTTTGAAGTATTGAAGTAAATTACATGCTTGTTGTCTTCGGCTGAGCAGTAATTTTATGTTTTTAAAAAGATAATTTCTCTGTTAAATGCCAAAATGGATTTGATACTTTAAAAGTCAGTCTCCTAGCAAAAAAGGGAAACAATGTCTGAAATCCAAATTCCTGTTTGGAAATTTTAGTTAAGTGAGATTAGACCACAGAAACCTACAGGTGCTCCTGTAATTTTTCCATTTGTGAAAAGTGTTGTGAAAGGATAAATGAAAACGCATTCATTAAGTGCTTGCTTTGGGCTTGCATTTGGCTAGTTACATAGTCAGACTTCATTTTTCAGTTCAGAAATTAGACACTTTGCAAAGGAAAAAGTAATTTCTGAAAAAAAAATGCAGTGTTTTTAGTTTTGAAGGCAAACCAGTAAGCACATGAAAAAAGTATTATTTTCCTCTCATTTATCAGTGACAATTTTCTTTTAAATTCTTGATTTATTTAGATGGGAGGGGTCTGTGAAAAGTATATTTGGTTATTAAAGTACTTTCATTTGAGGTGTAACTTGTGACTATAGTCATTGAAATAATAGATAAAATTTTTGCTTTTAGAGAGTGTCACTCTTTATTTATTTTACTAACCTATATACAAAAAATATCATGTGAAAATGTTTATCTTTTTAAAAATTAGGCTCGGGATGGAAATGACTATAGTCTAGGACTCACTCCAACAGGAGTCCTTGTATTTGAAGGAGAGACCAAAATTGGATTATTCTTCTGGTAAGCCTACTTAAAACAGATTTTAAAGACATTTTACCCTGCTTTTCTTTTTTTTTTAAACTTGAATGTAATGTGAACATACCCCAGTGCTAAAAATGTATAAAAAGGGGGCAGCTAGGTGGCACAGTGGATAAAAAAAACACTGGCCTTGGATTCAGGAGGACCTGAGTTTAAATCTGGCCTCAGGTACTTACTAGCTTTGTGACCCTGGGCAAGTCACTTAACCCTTATTGCCCTGCCTACCCCCCCCCCCCCCCCATAAAAAGATAAAGCTTGTTAATTTGTCTTTTAGAACAAAATTTAAAATTTTAAGTTGTCTACCAAAACAGGCATAACCATAATGAGTGAAGGCAAAATTTATGTGGCCAGTTAAATATGCTTCTATTAATAGACTCCAAGTTGAGATATGGAAGGTCTTTGTAGAAGCATATAAAGAGTGTCAGCACATATCAAGAACCTGTGATTTTATCCCATTACTGATACAGATCTTAACCTATTTATAGTCTTACTGATTTTCCTGAGATTTAGAGTAGTTAAGTGATTTCCCATTGTTACACAGCTAATAAGTATTAAGAGGTACTTAAGCACAAGATTTTTTTATTCAATGTTCAGCAATTCTCTACTAAGCTGTACTGTCCACCTCCTAACTTTCAGTCTCAGCTTTCCTTATCCTTTCCCTTTTCCCTGTGTGAGTAAAATATCTCATAGCTAATACAGAGTAGAAGTATTTCAAGAAATTTGGGCACGCCTGGAGGGCCAAAAATCAGTAACTATTTTCGTATAGCTTACAAGTTAAGAATGGTTTTTACGTTTTTAAATACAATAAAACAAAAAAAAATGTAAAAATTCTTCTTAGCTCATTGACCATAATAGCAACAGAGCAAGGAGTTATAGTTTGCTGACCCCTGGTGGTATAAAGTAAATTTCATTTATTCATTAGTTTTCTTTATCAAATTAGAGATATTTTTATTTCCAAAGACAAAAAAAAAAAGAGAGACCCAGTAGATTGAGTAAAAGAACTTTTGTTGTATTATGAATGAAGAGGTAGTAGGGACCTCAAAAGGCATCTATCCCAATCTTCCCATTTTATAGATGAGAGAATTGAGATCCAGAAAGATTTAGTAGCTTTTGCCCATGGTCACAGAGCAGCCCATGCTGACTTTGGGACCCTGGGCAAGTCACTTAACTTTTCAGTGTTCTAGGCCAGAGATACCACAGTTCTCAGAAAGTTCCCTTGGTAGCCTGAATCAGATTAAAATGTAATTGGGAGGGGCGGCTAGGTGGCGCAGTGGATAGCGCACCGGCCCTGGAGTCAGGAGTACCTGAGTTCAAATCCGGCCTCGGACACTTAACACTTACTAGCTGTGTGACCCTGGGCAAGTCACTTAACCCCAATTGCCTCACTAAAAAGAAAAAATTAAAAAAAAAATGTAATTGGGAAATGTTTAACGGAATACATAGAAATACTGTACAACATAGATAATGTTAATTTGTGGTTTTCCAAGTCAGTATGTGGCCAGTGATCCAATTCTAACTTGAGTTTGATACCACTGCTCTAGGCAGTTCTCTAAGGCTCAAACTCCCTATCCCTATTCATAACATGTTTGTTTCTGTCTTTATAGTTTACTTATAACAATGGCTACAACCCAGGTTTTGCAGTTAATTATTGCTTACTTTACCCTTAAGTAGTATGCTAAGCAGAGAAGTTACAAATGCAAAATTGAATGCCTTCAAGCAGCTCACATTCTAATAGGGAGAGGTAAAGCAGAGTGGCTTGACAAGCTTGTTTGCTTTGGGAAGTTTCTGTACTCACTACATTTTAGGCTTGCTCCAACTACTTTACTTCACTCCACAGCCATCTTCTTGCCACCCACGGTGCAGCTATACCCTCTACCCTGCTGCTGTTAGTCTACTCCCCTGGAGTTATACTTGCCATCTAAGTAACTTTCCAAAGTGGTCCTGGGACTGTGAGGAGTTTGCTGGAGAGAGACATGTGCCCTCAGCCACATGTGCTCATAGCTACCATGAAGTCTTTTAATACAAGATGTCGTTCAGATCAGACGTCTTGTTTTTACCATTTTGGATGAGTCAATTCCTTCCTTATAGCTGTTCTTTTAATTCAAAATTAAATAAATGTCAGTTTTACTTAGAACCAGAGAGTTCTGAAGTTGGGAAGCACTTTTGAGATCATCACACAGTTCAATCTTCCCATTTAATAGTTAGGAAATTAAGTTACCTGTACTGTTGTATGTCAGATGCTTTTAAGTCCTTTATAAGTATCTTTATTTAATCTGCTTCTTATTCTTACAGGCCCAAGATTACCAGATTGGACTTCAAAAAGAACAAATTAACTTTGGTAGTTGTGGAAGATGATGAACAGGTAGGATTTTTATAAACTACCATGGAGCTGTAAAGTAACTTTAAAATAATCTAGGCTGGTGGTTCGCAGTCATCTTAGGTTTTCAGGCGCACAGGCCCCCCCCCCCCCATTTTATGTTTAATGAAAGAACATGAAAAAGCACATGTTAAGTTTAGCTATGCCAAGCCCATAGTATTAGAACAAAATTCAGGGATGTTCATTGGGTGGTATTGGTGTTAAATAAAGACAACAATTCTTGGAAAACACTTGGATATTGAGGACCCCTTGTGGTTAGAAGAACCCTCTTCTCTCCCCAGGGGCTCTCAGCTTATGGGTTTGGAATTACTGATCTAACCCTATTCCTGCTTTTGGGCAAATTGTCGCAGAATCACTCCCCTTTAAAAAAAGACAATCTATGAGAAAACTAATTGTTTCCCTTATGTAAGTGCCCTTTCAAGTTAAGGAACTACATCTCATGGGATGATAGATTTTGTGCTCTGGTGAACCTTAGAGATCATCTAGTCCAAGCCCGTCATGTTATTGACAAGGGAAAGAAGACCAGAAAGTAGATGTAAGCCCTGACCCCCAGCTGGACAGTCTAAGCAGAGGCAGAATTCAAACCTTAGTCTTCCAACTCTGGATCCAGTATTCTACCAAACACTTTTTTATTTTTTTATTTTATTTTTTTTCCCGTTACATGTAAAGATAGTTCTCAACTTTTGTTTATATAAGCTTTCCAATTTCAGATTATTCTCCCTCCCTCCCCCCTCACCTAGACAGGTAATCTGATATAGGTTTTATATATATAAGCACACACACATAATAACATTAAACATATTTCTGCATTAGTCATTTTATAAAAGAAAAATCAGAGCAATGATGAAAAACCTCAAAATAGAAAACATCAGCACCAAAACCAAAAGAAATTGTATGGTTCATTCAACATCTACTCCACAGTTCTTCTCCCCCCCCCCCCCCCCCCCCCTTGGATTTGGAGGTCCTCTTCTATCATGAGTTCCCTGGAACTCTTCTGTACCATTGCATTGGTGAGAAGATCACAGTAGATCAACACTCAATGTTGATGATACTGTATACAATGTTCTTCTGGTTCTGCTCATCTCACTCATCATCAGCTCATGCAAGACCCTCCAGGTTTCTCTGAACTCCTCCTGCTCATCGTTTCTTACAGCACAATAGTATTCCATCAAACACTTTTTTATAAACAGGTATAACCAAAAGGGAAAATATTGTATGTTGGAGAGGACGTGGGAAAACTGGGACATTAATCCATTGTTGGTGGAGGTGTGAATGGATCCAACCATTCTGAAGAGCAATTTGGAACTATGCCCAAAGGTCTATAAAACCGTGCATACCCTTTGATCCAGCTAATACAATACCACTGCTAGATTTATATCCCAAAGACATCCCCCAAAAGAGAAAAAGACCTATTTGTACAAAAATATTTATAGCAGCTCTTTTTGTCGTGGCTAAAAATTGGAAATCAAGGGAATGCTCATCAATTTGGGAATGGCTAAACAAGCTGTGGTATATGATAGTGATGGAATATTATTGTGCTATAAGAAATGAGAAACAGGACAATTTCAGAAAGGCCTGGAAAGACTTGTATGAACTGATGTATAGTGAAGAGAGCAGAAGCAGGAAAACATTGTGCACAGTGACAGTAATATTATTTGATGAAGAACTGTGAATGACTTAGCAATACAGTGATCCGTGCCAATCCCAAAGGACTAATGATGAAATATACTAAACACCTCCAAAGAAAGAACTGATGTTCATTACAAGACTGAAGCATCCTACTTTTCAATTTCTTTCATTTTTCTTTTATCATGTTTTCTTATACAAAATGACTAATATGGTCATGTTTTATATAAATAACACATGTATAACCTATATTTGATTGCTTACTGTCTCAGGGAGGAGGGAGGGAAGGAAGGAGGGATAGAATTTGGGACTCAAAATTTTAAATAAAAATGTTTTATCAAAATAAAAAAATTAAACTATTAATAAAAGAATAGATCAAAGCTACCCCCCAAAACAAAACAAAACAGAAATAGCAGAAACCTATACCAAATAAATACTGACTTCAAAAGTTTCTGTTTGAGTCTACCTTATCAACTTTTACATTTTCTAGACAAATATTTCCTCTATACATCATCTCCATGGTATACCAGAAGTATGTAATATTTGTTTGAAAAGCATCATGCCCTTTTCAAAGTTGTTGGTTTTTTTAAAGAATTTTTAAAAACTTTATTTCTTATTGTAATGAAAGTTATGCCATTTATTTGTAGATGTTAGTGAGTGACAGCTGAGGCATCTCATCTCTTTATTTTCTTCTTTTCTATCTTCTCCTGAGCATGATAATATTGAACACTGCTACATAGTCCTATTGGGTTGCTGTTCATCTGTTCTTTTATGCATCCCTGAGATAATCTATAACTTTCTCCATAGTGACTATTCCAAAACTTTTCTCTCCCCACCCCACCTTTCCTCTCATTAGCAATACCTCTTACTGAGGAAATGAGACCCATCTACTGTGAGCTCTGCCTTCCTCACTTATATCATCTCCCATTCTCTCCTCTATTCCTATCTCTGAAGAATTGGTCTTTCTTGCCAAGGCTAACCCCTCGTTTGTCTTCTTGATATCTGCCACAAGCTTGTTTTCTCAATTATTTTGTAGCCTTACCTTGTACCACCCTCCCCCCCCCCTTTTTTTTTTCAGGCTCTTGTTCTCTTTGCTGTCTATAAAAATATCCATGTCTTCTCCATTTTAAAGAAACTTTTGCTTGGCTTTTCTGCCATCCCCTCAAAGCTGTTGTCATAAATTCTTCCATTTCTTCCTCTCCCATTCTAATTTGGCTTTTGACCCCAACAATGAAAAACTCTTAGATTGCCAGAGATCTCAGCCACTAAATCCAGTGGCCTCTATTTGACATCTTTGTAACTTTTAATATTTCTTCCTTGACCTTTGTGTCCCTTTGCTCCTGTATGTCTCCTTCTGCCTCTTTGACTGTCACTTTTTGTTATTTTTTGCAGTCTTATTATTTGTCTTTTGTTTACTCCCCCAAAGCTCAGTCCCGGACCCTTTTCTGTTTTCTCTTGTTGATCTCATGGGTTCATTTATAACTATGCAAATCCCTCCCCCCCAAAATCTATGTTAAGCTTTTATCTCTCCTCAATTCCTGCCCTCTCCTGACAGCTGCCTCCTTGAAATCTTCACTTCGATGCCCATAGACATTTCTGATAAAATACCCAAAGCAAGAACTGATCATCTAACCTTCTAAATCTGCTTCTTTTCTGAGCTTCCCTGTTCTTGCTTGAGGGTAGCACCATCCTTCCAGTTACCCAAGTTTGCACCTCAACTCTTTCTCACTCGTAATTCCTTTTGATTCTATCATCCTCACATGTCTTACAAGGACCATTTCTTTTTTGTAGTATTCTCAGCACCTAGTATAATGGACAACGTAATAGAAGCTTGTTCATTAACCTCTTGATCCACACTTCTCCCTCTACATAGACAGTTAACTCCCCAGTTCAGGTTTTCTGCATTCTTGGCTGCCACTCCAAGTTACACTTGTGGCCTATACTCTTCTACCTTTCTCTGTCATGCTGAATGCTCATACCTCATTGGGTCACTCCTTCTCTGCCTGTCATTTAGAGTTTTCCTCCATCCCCCCATCAGATATATTTCCTACGATGCCCTCAACACACTGACTGTTTAGTCAGATTGGCCTCCTGGATGCCCCCTGACCTCCCTGCATTTGCCAGGCTGTTTTCCAGAGGCTTTGGAGCCCTCTGCTGCTTTACCTCCACCTCTTAGAAACTGTTCGATTACGTGGAAAGTCCTATGAGAAGCATTTTCTGATTCCCCAAGTTATTACCACTATCTCACTCTTCAAAATGTCTTTGCATTTACTTCTTCCTGTACAGATTATGTCTCCCCAGTGAAATGGAGGTTCTTTAAGGGAAGGGATGGATAGTATTTTATTGTCCTTATGCCCCCATCATCTGTGCAAGTGTCTTACCTGTAGAAGATGATTAATAACTGCTTGAACTTAATCGAAGAGTTAGCAAGAAGTTTATAAATATTTCTTGAGTTAAATTGAATGAGTATTTTGTTCTCTCCTTTATTTTTTCTCATTTTTTGGCCAGCCAGTGGCACACAAGCATGAATTGCTATATGCTGATCATGATGAAGGAAGGACTTGGAGGCAGGATACAAGAACCCACGAACCCATTTGGGTTCTTATAGCAGCTTTTCTGTTATCTCTGTAATTTTGAGCAAATTCTTTCATCTGCTAGACTCCAACTTCCCTATCTGTAAAATGAAATAAGTAAAATATTTCATTTTGAAGTCCTTTTTCAGAAGTGTGAGACATTTTGGAAAGTCTGTTCCTAGTAACTGTGGCTGGGTTATATTTAGGTGTGGTCTTAATCTTGATAAATGTTATTTATGTACAAATGGCCTGGTCATGCACATAACCCAGCCATTCACTGAGATGATTATTCAGTCTCCCATTATTCTGTGTGATGGTTCTCAGTAAATCCTTTTAAAAATCGGCCCCCCTGAATGGGCAGCCAGGTGGCTCAGTGGATAAAGCACCGGCCCAGGATTCAGGAGGACCCCAGTCGGACCTGAGTTCAAATCTGGCCTCAGACACTTGACACTCACTAGCTGGGTGACCCTGGGCAAGTCACTTAATCCTCATTATCCCTGGAGTGGGGAAGAATATTAAAAAAAAAATGGGCCTCCAGATACAAGCCTGCAGTAATCCTAATCTTTCTCTTGCCCTTCCTGATTTCATCATCAGGATTAACACATGTCATAAATCTGCTTTCCAGTCACCTATTCGTTGTAGGGAATATCTTTTTGCTGTGAACACTGTGTAACAACTGAAAACCTCTAAAGTTTTCTATGAGTACAGCACACCTCAGTTCTTTTCTAGTTGGGAGAGGGCAGTGGAAATCTTAAATTTTGTTTGAGGGTTAGGGAATTTTCTGTACTAAGTAATATTTTTTTCCTTTCTTACCATTAAGGGTATTCGAGGGGCAGCTAGGTGGCGCAGTGGATAAAGCACCGGCCCTGGATTCAGGGGGACCTGAGTTCAAATCTGGCTTTAGACACTTAACACTTACTAGCTGTGTGACCCTGGGCAAGTCACTTAACCCTCATTGCTCTACCAAAAAAAAAAAAGATTAAAAAAAAAAGGGTATTTGAAATGTACACTGCATTTTGATTTAAGTTTTGGCTTCTGGTCACTTGTCTTCAATATATACTTATTTCGGTAGATTTCTTGTCTGATGACTCATGCACAGTAACTGAAATATTCTTGGATCAATACCAGTGTAGTGAGAACAAAAGTAGAATTAGTATAAAGTTGACCCTTGCCAAATTACCTTAAGTAAATATCCTAATAGGCCTTTATTTAATATCTATATGGGTTATGGTTTTAACTGTGTTGTCTTTCAGTAGATATTGATCATCTTAAGAGATAGCTTTATCTTACTAAATATTCTAGCCTTTATCTCAGTTGTATGAACTGTACAGTTTAATTTATAAGTAAAATCAAAAGTGAAATATCTCTTTAACTTTTGAAGGTTCTAGAGAATTTTATGGCATATAACTTACTGTAGCATGCTTTATAAGAAAGCTGACATTGTTTAGAAGAGTACCCAGTAATGAAATGCTAGTAAACCATCACAAAACATAATGGTATTTCCTCTGACTAACTCAGGCTTTTAAAAATATTGTTGTTAAAACTTACCCTTCGATATTTTTCTTTTTAACAGCTTCTTTTGAAAAAAATAGAAAAACTAATTCATCTTCATTGAGAGGAGTAGGGTTGAATTAGATGATGCTCTTTCCCATTTTTATGGTAATCTCACAGTTATTTCTCTTATTAGTGCCAAGGATAATTTTTTATTATATGCAAATTGCAACTATACACTATAGAAACCTGAACCACTTACCTTAAACTCCTTTGGACTTAGTTGGAAGATAACAAATAAGTGCTTATCTTAGTTTGTCTTAGTAGGAAATAACTGGATATTTAGATTTTTTAAAGTTAATGCTAAATATTTCCATCTTGAATGTTCATCTCAACATTGTATGTCTTGGCCTAATAAACCTGGCTTGCTTATTTTTGTTTGTTTTCTAGGGCAAAAGAGCAGGAGCACACATTTTGTCTTTAGACTAGAGCACCCCAAAGCTTGCAAACATTTATGGAAAATGCGCTGTGGAGCATCACGCTTTCTTTCGTCTCAGAGGACCTGTTCAGAAGGGGTCTAGCCGATCGGGATTTATTCGTTTAGGTTCACGGTTCAGATACAGGTCAATTTCCTGTTATACTTGGTGTCTTTTATTGAAACTTAGAATGTTAAAGCTAGAAAGAACCTTGGAGACCTAGTTCAATCCATTTCTTTTTAGACAAGGATGTGAAGCCTTGAAGCCTCCTTTGTCCCATGAGCAGGAAAGAAAAGTAGTTTTCATTTAGAGGCTCAGAATTCATAGGCAATCAGTTACAAAGTATCGGAAGGGACAAATGAAAAGAATTAAATATTAGGCTTAGAATGTACTCTAAAGAATCATGGGTGATTTTATACTCACTGTTTAAAAAAAATAGCACAGTTTCTTCTCACTAGAAATTTTCGGAGGTTAGTCTCTTCACATCTAATAGGTTGGATGTTTGAAGAAGAAAATAATTTCCTTAAAATATTTCTAAATAGTGGTAGGGATAGGGATTAGACCTTTGGTTTCCTTAGGGCAGGTAAGTGACTTGCCCATGGTCACACAGCAAGTTTATCAGAGGTGGGACTTGCACCCAGCTCTTTTGGCTTTGAGACCAGCTCTCTGATCCACTATACCACAAGGACAATTAACTGCAAAAGCTAACAATTCATTTTCTGCCTCACCTTCATTTCCATCCAAAAGAGTCAAAATTTGTAAGTTCTTAAATTACTTGATAAACGTAAGGCATTTGGGTTTGCCCTAAAATAAACATGGACAGGGATATGATAGTATAAATTTTCTTTCTCCCTACCAATGTATTTCCCACTCCATCTCCCAAGTTGCAGGAGGATGCTTAAGATGATAATAATTGTAAGTCATAGTTTATTGTAGCAATTAAACACTGTCCAGCTGTCCAGTCTTGGAGGCTTATTCCCTCTTAGTAATAACATCTCCATTTAGAGAGGTGATACCCCACTCTGGGTTTCTCCTGGGAACACTACAACTTAGCTCATTTTCTAGGTTGTATCAGTTCACCTACTAACAACTAAGCCAATCAACGAACATTTTGAAAATACATTTTATTATTATTATTATTTTGTTGTTGTTTATTCTGAGGCAATGGGGGTTAAGTGACTTGCCCAGGGTCACACAGCTAGTAAGTGTCAAGTGTCTGAGTCTGGATTTGAACTCAGGTACTCCTGAATCCAGGGCCAGTGCTCTATCCACTGCGCCACCTAACTGCCCCTGAAAATACATTTATTATTGAAAGAGATAATGCATAACTAGGACAGAAACTGAGGTCAAGTAGCAAGGAATGCATTCACAGCATTAATAGGAAAGTCCCTGTACTGTGGTTTAATTTGGAACTATTTTCCTGAACCCAGTCTGTGATCTCCACTCATTCATGCAGCCCAGTCAGATCACCACAACCCTTGCACATCCTACCCTAGGAATCTTTAAGTACTGGTTTGTTTGCCACTGACATTCCAGACTGATTCCATAGAGCATGGCTAAGCTTGGGGAATCCCCTGTCATTTGTCCTTGAGATGCAGTAGTTGCTGCTTGTGTCTACCATACTCCCAGAAAATTTTCTTCTCTTTCTCCTTCTTTATGGTCCTTTTTTCTCAAAGTCAAACCTGCAGTGTGCTGTCAGTAAGCACACCATTCTGGAAAATGGAGTCTTTCCCCGCTGTTACCATGTCTGCCACATAATTTCAGAGCCACTGGTAGTCTCTTAAATGTGAATTGAATAATCCTAAGCTGGGGCTTTGAAGATGAACTGGCAATTGTATTTATATTTGTCCATCTAGTATGTATCAGGTTATCCTCAACCAGAGATTTCCTGCTGTGTCTTGTAATTTGTTTTACTTTTTTACAGTGGGAAAACTGAGTATCAGACCACCAAAACCAACAAAGCAAGAAGGTCAACTTCCTTTGAAAGACGACCCAGCAAACGGTATTCCCGACGAACACTGCAGACGAGAGGTAGAGTGTGACCCATTTCCATTAGCAGTGCCACTACTCACCATTATATTTCTATTAACTCCTGTCCTGTATAATTTATTTTAGAAGTAGTGGTCACATGGTCATAGGATCATGTTCAAGGAGGCTTATCTTGGACTCTCCTTAACTAAAATATTTTTTCATTGTAATGATTGAAGTCTAGCTTTCTTGTGTACTCCCTCATGAGTTAGTGGAGAATATGTTGTCTCTGCTAGAGACTAAATGGCCCATATCAATCACTCATATTTACATAGTCCTTTATCTTCACAATGTGCAGTTTAATTTTTGTAGTTGAGGTAGGTGGGGAGGCTAGTATCATCCCCATTTTGCAGAAGAGGAAATTGAGATTCAGGAGTTGTAACCTTTGGGTCACAGAAATAGTGAATAATAGTGTCTCCCTTTGAATCCATTTTATCTCTTAAATTGATTGGTTTTTAAAATTCTTACCACCCTATCCTGTCTTTCTGATTCCTACTGTAAGAGTCTGAAATTTTGATGTTCTTGTCAAAGGAAAACCTTCCCTGAGATTGTGCTTAGTTCTTTAAAAGTTATGCTGACACTCATTCTCTCTATCGTGCTTTCAAGTAACACTTTTGTTTTGATGAACAGTTAAATAATAGTTGTGAGACTAATTAGAATCAATCTTTTCCTCCCCTTATTCCTAGCAAATGCAATGAAACCTGAAGAATCCAGGTGAGCAATATTTTACATAAGTATTAATTTCAGCTTTTGGAATTGGAACGATCTGCTTTTGGAACTAAGATGCGTAATTAATTTTTGCACTTGTAAAATTATGTTTGGTACATCAGCAGGTATTTACTAGGTGTCAGATAAGGTGCTTACTATTTGTCAGACATTGCTAAAAACAGCATTATATTGGGGCAGCTAGGTGGCGTAATGGATAAAGCACTGGCTCTGGATGCAGGAGGACTTGAGTTCAAATCTGGCCTCAGTCACTTGCCACTAAGCTGTGTGACCCTGGGCAAGTCACTTAACCCTCACTGCCCTGCAAAGCAAATAAATGAATGAATGAATTTGTGACAATAGAGGGAAAGCACTAGAATTAATTGGATCAGGAAGGACTTCCCATAAAAGATAGGATTTTAGGTAGAATTTGAATGAAGCTAGTAGTCAGAGATTGGAGGGAATACTTCCAGGCATGAGGACAGAATGAAAAAATCCAGGGTTTGGAGTTACAGGGCATAGGAAGAGGTTGAATGGCAATAGATTGTCATCAGATGAGGGGATTTCAGAATTCATGAATGTGGAAATGCTAGACATGTAGGTAGGATGAGCAGGTTATGGGAAATTAGTAAGTTGGGGCATTTGAGGGAGTATTTATTTGTAGATTGAAATCCTTTAGGAGGGCTGGGATTGAGGAGAGAAAATCTGTCAGCTAGGCCCTGAACTCATTGAGGAAAGAAGGAGAGTGTCCTGAAAGTCAGGAGACCCCAACCACCAGAATGCTGACAGTAATTTCCAGTTGTTATCTGACAATCATGTATTACTCCTCAAATTTTAGAAGAATTCTTTGAAGATGACTTAAAGCAGATAATTCACATTTGCTAATACTGATAGGAATGTTTTTTGTTTAGAAGGCATATACTAGTCACTTCATTGTTAGTGAAATCTAGAAACTCATGTCTGTCTTTTTGAGGTATATTCCATTTTCATCTACATAAACATTTTATATTACAACTAAGGCCCCAGAAGTAAAATACCCTTCTCCATTCAAACAAACAAAAAGTAACTGATTCCAGAGTAACACTGAGAGATGCTATATAGCTGGTACTTATATACTTTAGTTTTTAAATAGTACTTTAGTACTTTAAATAGTATATAATACTTTAGGTTTGCAGAACACTATATTATCTCATTTCATCCTCACAAGTATTTTGTGAGTTAGGTACTCTTATTCTCATTTTACAATTGATGAACCTGAGGCTGAAAGGGGTTAAGGGATTTATCCAAGGTCTCATAGGGAGCTACTAAGAGTCTTAGGTAGGATCCGTACGCCAAGACCAACACTACCTACTACAGCCCCTAGATGCTATACCTGCAAATGCTGTCTGTCTGTATTCAAATATATGAAATTATTTATGTCAGAAGTGCATTTTATCTTAAACTGTATACATACACAGATATGTGTGAATAAGTTTAGGCATATATCTCTGTTTATACATATCTTTTTTATATCACATTTGGTTTCAAAATATATACTACTTCCCTACCTACACAGTGATCCAACTCTTACAACAAAGAATAAAAGAGAAAAAGAGAGAGAAAACGTCATTCAGTAAATATCACCCAAGTCTAATAATATATTCTGTGTTTCACATCCATAGGCTCCCCTTGATTCTCTTCATTCTTCCATAGTCCATTACATTGATGCACCACAATTTGGTTAGCCATTCCTTGCTTTCTGGGCATCTATTTTGTTATAATTATTTGCTACCACAAGAAAATGCTGGTGTACAATGCCTGCGTGTAATCTCTGTCTTTTTCAAATACTTTCTCCCCCCCCCCCCAATATTCAAATCTAGTTTTTTTTTCAAGTTTGTTAAATGAGTAAATTAGTTAGCTGTCGTTTTGGTTGGCTTACTTCTGTCATAACTCCAAAATTTTTATTTGCCTGAAAATGCTGAAGAACTACATCTTTTGTAAAAAGTAAGTGTGGATATAAGAAGTCCCTGATTTTTTTCTGTGTTTGTATTTAGCTAAGTTTAGTGATTGGTTCCACACCATTACTAAATGGAATGGTTTCTCTGAAAATTAGAACAGATAACTCTGGTTATTCCATGTAGTATATGAACATCACTCAAGACATCAGAGAGGGGAATATGTGGGGAATATGTTCTTGAAAGCCATGGAATCATGGTGTATCTCTTTGGTTCTACATTCAGATACTCATAGTGACTAGTTACCCTTGCAATTATACATATGTATTAACCTTTTTGCTTCATTGAACCATGGCAAACGGAAGGTTGTTTGTTCAGGGCCACAGTTTGACCTAAAAAACTTCTGACCTTGTATTGTGCAGATTGAATAAACCCCCTACTTGAAAACTACAGTTTGAAATATGTTTGCTGTCATGCCTTGCTTCTTACTTAATCAATTGCGATTCACCTCTAATCTAAATTATCATGCTTAATACAACTTACATTTTAGCATCTTAAAATATTTTACTCAAATTTAGAAGGGAACCAGCCTGATGGTAGAAAAATAGAGAGAGAAATTGTGGGTGAGATTTTGTATGAAATTTGCAGTGAATTGATGAGAAAAAAAAAGGGTCAGAACAGAGTAAGAAGAAAACACTGCTTCCACTTAATGCATAATAGACTTTGTTCTTTTTGGGGGGGGGGCAATGAGGGTTAAGTGACTTGCCCAGGGTCACACAGCTAGTGTCAAGTGTCTGAGGCCACATTTGAACTCAGGTCCTCCTGAATCCAAGGCTCGTGCTTTATCCACTGAGTCACCTAACTGCCCATAATAGACTTTGGAAAGGGGAGATCCTCTTTGGACCCCCTTGATAAGTAATGTTTTAGTTCTTAGCAGAATTCCCCTTTAGAATAAATTAGGTAGGGACAGCTAGGTGGCACAGTGGATAAAGCACTGGCCTTGGATTCAGGAGGACCTGAGTTCAAATCTGGCCTCAAACACTTGACAATTACTAGCTGTGTGACCCTGGGCAAGTCACTTAACCCCAATTGCCTCCCTTAAAAAAAAAAGCCTACAAAAAAAAAATAAATTAGGTAAAATTAGAGTAGTGACCATTGTTTTTTGTGAATACTATAGGAATAAGGATAAGAATGATTTGGAGAGTAAGATTTAATTTCTTAATGTCTTCGTTTGGCATTTTTCTCCCCTCTCTCTTGTATTATGCTTTCTCATTTCTTTATTTTTTTGGCCGGTATGCCAGACTATTATTGTAAAGCATCTCCCTTCCGCCATTCTCACTACCCACAAGTAGTAAAAGGTTAAGGAAAAAAATTAAGAAAGTTTTACCTGCAGATTCTAGATATATTGGATTTATATCCTGTAGTATCATGGATTCATAAATCTAGAGTTGGAAGGGATCCAGAAGTAAGCTAGTCTAACCTGACCTAATTTTACAAAAGGCCTTGTTTCTACTTTGATCCCAGTGTTGTTTACGATGTGAGATGCTGTCTCAATAGTCTTGGGAGATGTTAAGGGCTAAAATTCTAGCTAAATTGTCTAAAATATCTAATGAGTGGTTGCCAATAAATTATAAGCTTTAGCAAGAGTTAGGTTTTTAAGCATTTATTAAAGAGAATAAGAATTTGGTAAAGAGAGAGAGAGAGGCCTACATTCATCTATCTATTAAAGGGAGAGCGCATTTCTAGCTCCACTCTCCTCCAGAGTCCCCAGGAAAAGGCACTAGTCTGAGCGCCAGGCTCTTCCTTCTTCCCCCCACCAGCAAATGTTATTTCCTGACACCAAAGAAAAGACTCCTGGTCTTGCCCTCAAAGACCTTCACTTCATGGCGCAGCTTTTCTACAGTAAGTCTCCAGCAAGTGGTATCACTCCAATCATTACAGAGAAAATAAACATAACTTTTATAAGGGAAAATTGTTCCTGCCTAATATACTTAAATGCCAGTTTATTATTCTTAAAGAGTAAAACGTAACCCTTGATGACAGTAACTGTTAAATTTTTGTCATGCTTCTCTTTGTTTAAGATCATAAATGCCAACCTGTCATTTTTACTTTGGCTGAAGCATAATAGATTGTGCTATGACCTCTTATTCTGACTCTCATATGTCTTTCTGTTTCAAGTGTATTTCTTTTTCTTTTTTTTTTTTTTAAGTGAGGCAATTGGGGTTAAGTGACTTGCCCAGGGTCACACAGCCAGCAAGTGTCAAGTGTCTGAGGCTGGATTTGAACTCAGGTCCTCCTGAATCCAGGGCCCGTGCTCTATCCACTGCGCCACCTAGCTGCCCCAAGTGTATTTCTTTTAAACTACATTGTGTTGGATTCTGGATTTTAATCCATTCTGCTACCCTTTTTCATTTTATGGGTGAGTTCATCCCATTCACATTCACAGTTAAGAGTACTATGTGTTGGGGCAGCTAAGTGGATAGAGCACCGGCTATGGATTCAGGAGTACCTGAGTTCAAATCCGACCTCAGACACTTAACACTTACTAGCTATGTGACCCTAGGCAAGTCACTTAACTCTAATTGCCTCATCCCCCCCCCCCCAAGAAAAGATTACTATTTTTTTCCCCTGTTATTTTCTTATCTTTTTTTTTACTATGTGCCCTACTTAAGAGCTTGTTTTACTTCTAAGCATTATCTCCCTTAATTTAGTCTTCTTTTTATTTTCTGCTCCCTTTCTCTTCACCCTGTTCCCTCCTGTACTCCTCCTCCTACTTCCCTTTTAGATAATGTGAATTTCTCTGTTTATTCTTCCTTTCTTGAACCAGTTCATATGAGAGTGAGATTAAAGTATTAATTTCTTCCCATCATGTCGCCTCCCATTGTATAAACTCTTCCATGTAAGCCCAATTTATGTAAGATAGTTTGCCCCTTTATCCCTCTCCCTTCTCTCCTTATGCATTTTTCTTCCCACCCTTTCATTCTTCTTTTGAACTCATTCATATTATAGAATCACACCCAGGCTTTCAAATTAGATTCCTTATAAGAGACTTAGTGATGATAAAAGTTCTGAGAAGACACATATATGCTCTCTCCATATAGTAATGTAAGCAGTTTAACTTTGTTCAGTCTCTTATTATTTCTCCCCCATGTTTACCTTCTCTTGAACCTTGTGTTTTAATGTCAGATTTTCTGTTCAGTTCTGGTTTTTTCATAAAGGAAGCTTGAAAGTCTTCTCTTTCATTAAAGTTCTATGTTTTTTCCAATGTAAGATTATATTCCATTTTACTAGGTAGGTTATTCTTAAGTGTAATCCAAGATTCTTTGCTTTACAAAAGATCATAGTCTAAGCCCTCTGTTTCTTTATGGTGATGGCTGCAAAATTTTGTGTGATTCTGAATGTGGTTCCTCTACAGTACTTTATTTAATTCTTCCAAGAATTCTTTTTGGGTTTGTGTCCAGTCTGTGTTTTACTTTGAAGCTTTGCTTTAGATGTTTTCAAGACATTATCTTCTGGGGCAGCTAGATGGCACAGTGGATAGAGCACTGGCCCTGGATTCAGGAGTACCTGAGTTCAAATCTGGCCTCAGACACTTAACACTTACTAGCTGTGTGACCCTGGGCAAGTCACTTAACCCCAATTGCCTTACTAAAAAAAAAAAAAAAAGACATTATCTTCTTTGTGTCTTGAGTTTCCTTGTAATTGGAATAGATCTTTATGGTCAGGTTCTTTTTTTTTTTTCTCATTCTTCATCCTACTTCTTGACTTTGGACTTTATGTTAGTTTCCAAATAACTTACAGGTAGTAACTAAGGCTTAGGGGGAAGAAGTGGAAAATGGTATGGTGAAAATAGCCCTTTATTTGGAACCATAGGACCTTAAAATGCTGCTTCTACCACTTGGAAAAGTCATTTAATCTATCTGGGTCTCAGGTAACTCATTTGTAAAGTGAGCCATAAAATCTACAATTTATAATGAAACAAGCCATTAAGGAAGACTTATGGGGCACATTTATGGTTAGAAGAATAAATAGTTGATCGTTCCCCCAGGGATCTGTTTTAGAACCAGTTCTACTTGTATTTTATAAATTATTGGAAGAAACATGCACACCATGAACTCAGGGTTTGAAGTTAACTGTGGCTGGTACAAGGGGTAGGGGGAAAGAGGGAAGGTGATCTCTGAGCACATTGGGAAGTGGCAGAGAAACTGCAAGAATACCTTGAAATGGTGACGTTTGGCAAGGGAGTGTCATAAAGTGGCACCTACTGGTAAAGTCCGTGATGAATCAGTCAGTCACATAGGAAAAGAGAAGAGCATTTTCATGTCTCTAGATAGAAGAAAGTACTATAACTTGCCCCAAAGGTAGAGATTATCAGCCATTGCCAGTTGAATCAAGTCTTAACTTAAAGCACATTTCCTGCTAATATATGTTGAAGTAGATATGATAGTTAACTTCTCTGCACAAAATCGGTGCTACTTTCTTGCTTCCATTTGATATAATATACAGATAAAGATGTATGTATGGGGCAGCGAGGTGGCGCAGTGGATAGAGCACCAGCCCTGGAGTCAGGAGGACCTGAGTTCAAATGCAGCCTCAGACACTTGACACTTACTAGCTGTGTGACCCTGGGCAAGTCACTTAACCCCAATTGCCTCACTAAAAAAAAAAAAAAAGAAAGATGTATGTATACCATTATCCCTTCTATATTGCCATTTTCTCCATTGCAATTTCAATATGTTGTGTGTTGGGATAAGAAATTAAATGGGGATTTTGTGGAAGGTGTAGATGACACGTGATGGTCAGCAGACTACCCAGAAAAAGTTTTGAAACTCAGAATGCATAAAATATATGTGTAATATGTATAATATAGCCTATTCCCAAATACTTAACCCATATTTTTTTTTACAATAAGGTACTATAAACGCCCCATGGTGGGGGAGAGGTGGGAATTCAGACTTCTTCTCTGGTTTGAAGGGAGGGCCAAAAAGTTTTACTTGGATTTTCCAGATCAAGGGGCACTGTACCCCAAACCCCTGCACTGTGGAAGGGATAACTATCCATACAGAGATATCAGTATAGGTAAATGGAGAACTTCTGATAACTATAAATTCTGCAATTAAAAAAATAATTTTGAATTTTTTTTCCTTTGTAGTCTCCAGAAGGATGTTTCAGCCCAGAATAATGGATCCCAACAAGTAAGAGCATCTTAGGATTTTTGAAATATACTTAACAGCAAGAATTTTTAGGCCAGAAAATTTACTTTTCTCTTGTATGTTATTTTATTATTGCATCTTCAGGTCTGTCCTATTTATTAGAAAGATCAGTGGACTTATATTAGGGATATCAGAGGTCTGATTCCACATGTTAATGGTTGAGTTTGGGCAAGTCACCCTCTCTATGTGTCAGTTTTGCTTTCCATAAATTTAACTTTATTATTTTATCCTATGTTTCTGATTTACTGGATGTCAAAAAGACACATCTATTATTTTTTTTAAAATTTCTTAAGTCTGCAAAGAGAGATGTTTTTAAAAATACTTGAAGCTCCTCTTAGAGTTTCTATAAATCTTAGGCTACCATTTGCATTGCCTTCGTCCACCATACAATCAGTATTCAACTTTTGGTAATTTGTCCTGTTGGTGTCATTTCTCTTTTCTCCTCTATATGTTTTTGGCTGCTTGCTCTAAGATATTTAGGTAAAATTATTTCCATGTTTTGTTCTCTAAGGTTAGGGGTACGAGGTCAACTATGCCTGTAATCTCATCCATTCCTTCTGGTCCTGTTCTGGTGGAGATAGAGAATCTTCCAAGGAGTCCAGGAATGAGCCACAATGACAGGAAATGGTTTGTAAACCCTTGATTCCAGGGAGAATGTCACTTGTATGCATGCAGTCCAAAATACTTAACCATACCCTGAATTTACATATTACTTAAGACAAACTATTCATATTTGTGATAGCACAGTGAATATTTAATGACAGTTCAGCTCTGTGGGGAGAGGGGTGTAAAGTTTGTAGGTGAGAAGGATCATAGAGTCTTGTTTTATGTAAGGGACCTCCTGACTGCTAGCTGCCTGTTAGCTTCAACTCAAGTTGTTCTCAGAGGACTTGCTGTGGTATTTTTCCTTAAAGGATGCTTCCATGGCACCTTTCCCAAATTGCTTCACCTCAGTTAAAAAATGTCCCCAAATATATAGATTATGACCATAACTTGTTACTTGTGGAAGTTACTTCTTCAAAGTAACATGAATATAAAATTTTTGAAGTGATCTAAGGGGAAACTAGTAGAAAATAAGCTTCACTGAGGCTGCAAAATCCAACTATTTAGAATCAGGGATATTCCTAAAGAATGAAAGGCAGGTAAAAGATGATGAGAACAAAGTCTTTTTGAATTTTGAGTTATTTTACATCTTTTCCCAAGATTGATAGCAAACACATAGATATGAATAGTTTGCCTACTGGGTATAATCAGTGGTTCTTCTCTTTCTTGAGCAAATGAAATGAAAGCAAGATAAGCTTCCTTAGCAATATTTAACTTGGGTGGTTTGCAATAGGTGTTGCATGTATTCCATTATGTTAGTATGTAAAGACAAAATAGATAATCAAATGGATTTTTCTTGTCTTTCTTGCTCTTAGTTTGTTTAGTATCTGAAACCTAATGGGTTGTCTGTGGTGATCTCAAGGTTTCATTCGGCTCTTTATGCAAGCGGCTCTTCCTTCTCGGTGGTGGGCGAACGGTGGTTGGTGATTATTTTCGTTCAGTCTTCTCCGTTTGATTTTTAAAAAACTATTCTTCTGGCCTAACTGCAAGGTGCTTTGTGGACACTGGGTAATTCCTTAGTTGGAAATGTTTTGACTTCAGCTCCAAATAAGTCTGACCTATTTTTTTTAATGCTAAATGATTTACAATTAAGACTACTGAATCTCAGAATTAGTTGCCTCTCCTCATCATCCCTTCCCTTAAGTCTTTAAAATTATTCCATAATGTCTAGAACATAGCCATATTTGGTTTATTTCCTAGGATATTAGTACTTAATCCCATTGGCAAGTAATAATCTGTACTCAGATATACTTCAGCTGAAATAGACACGAGTCAATCTTTGGAAGCTAGTTACTTTTATAGCTTATGAATGTGCAGTCTGCCCTTTGTTGTAACACCAAATATTTATTGAGCTAAAAAACTCTAACTTATAGATATGTGTCTGCTAAATAAAATTGTGCAATTCCTACTGAGTTAAGTAGAAATGACTGTCAGAAAGAGGAGAGGTATTGGGTTTGATTGAGTTTCAAGGGTAAAAAAAGAAAAAAAAAAGAACAATTTGGAGCTGTGTGTCATCTTCGTATATTGTGCTGGGACCTACTAGGCTGGAATGGAGCAAAATGGTTACACTGACAAAACATAATGAGACCCCTTGTGCCTAATCAGAGGGATGCAACTGAATGAATGCTGTCATTTCTTGGGAGCTGATGGATTTTTCTGCCTTTAATCCAAAATGCTTACTGTCCATAACTGGCTCATTTCTTCTGCATGCTTGACTGTTGATTATTGTCAGTTTTTGTTTGTTTTAAATTAATAATATAAATAGGCCTCCTCTAGAAATGAGTAAATTGGTAGGATTTTGAAATGCGGCTTGGGCGCTTCAAAAATTGGGAATGACAGTGGTAGAATTGTCTATACATATGTTCCATTAGAAGTTTCACCTTGGAGCAGCTAGGTGGTGAAGTGGATGGAGCACCGGCCCTGGAGTCAGGAGTACCTGAGTTCAAATCCGGCCTCAGACACTTAACACTTACTAGCTGTGTGACCCTGGGCAAGTCACTTAACCCCAATTGCCTCACTTAAAAAAAAGTTTCACCTTCCTTTCTCTCCTTCTCTAAGTAAAAGTACTGCCTCTGCCCCCACCCACTCAACTCCATGTGCCCCATAATGGTGTATAAATGGTCAGGATGGGGGATATTTGGTTTTTCACCTACCAACACATGGGAAAATGAGACTCAGGGAAATCACTTTCATAGAACAGTAAAAAACAAAGCAAAACAAAAATTAGCTTCTTAAACTAGATGTGGCATTTTGGAAGCATGTTTTTGCATATGAAACCTTTCTGAGCTGACTCCTGTGTCCAGAAAAAAATATATAGGCTATTGATTTAAATTTTGTGCATCCGCTTTTAGGTGAACACACATGGTTCCCAATGAAAGAAGACAAAGCAACTCCTACCGCCCTGCCCGCCCCCCCCCCCAATGCTTCCAAGTTCACTGTATATCATATA
This sequence comes from Dromiciops gliroides, assembly GCF_019393635.1. Taxonomy (NCBI): domain Eukaryota; kingdom Metazoa; phylum Chordata; class Mammalia; order Microbiotheria; family Microbiotheriidae; genus Dromiciops; species Dromiciops gliroides. Next base: position 388,834,402 of record NC_057863.1, read on the forward strand.
TTGAATATCTGAGGAATGAAGTAGGTTTTATTGTCATATAATGTTGAGGGACCCGTTTTGAAAATACAGATTCTAATGTAGTTAAAAACCTAATTCTTTCCTATACTCATTCTTAGTGTAAAAAAATTGGTTTTTGCATTTAGCAAATATGAGCTAGCAAACATTACCTTTCTACAGGAGGACTATTATAAATATTAATGAGGGAGCTTTCACATTAATTTTACATAATCATGTGTTTCTTCTTGACTTTTCAGTTGTGATTACTAAGCAGAGAAATGCATGTACTAATGAACATATTAAACTTTGTTTTTCTGAAGGGAGCAGAGAATCTGATTACATTGTCTGTGCCTGATGTTTTATTTTAATGAAGATTGAGAGATTATTGGTAATTGGGAAAGACAATCTCAAATTCACATGCTAAAAATTATTTCCCACAAAACAACTAAAGCTTCCTAAATTCATCTTTCAGGTTCCTAGTTCCTGTTATTTCTTATTTTAAGAGTGGTGCTTGGGGGGGGCGGCTAGGTGGCGCAGTGGATAAAGCACTGGCCCTGGAGTCAGGAGTACCTGAGTTCAAATCCGGCCTCAGACACTTGACACTTAACTAGCTGTGTGACCCTGGGCAAGTCACTTAACCCCCATTGCCCTGCAAAAAAAAAAAAAAAAGTGGTGCTTAACACCTTTCATATGGGTTTCTGTCCTTGTGGCAAAATCAGTTAGAAGACTGGACATTATCAGTTTTATGAAACACCCAAACATTGTTTCAGTTCCTACTTTAAATTGCAGCATCAGGTGTAGGTACAATGTGGTACTTTGCTCTTTAGTGAAATCTGCTCCACAAACCTGGAATTGTTTGCACTTGGGAAACCTATCTTCTTTCTGTAGCTAGTGCTCTAAGCCTCTTTTATTTTTTCTTCTTTGAACTGAGTGAGATACCATTATTTTTTAAATTCTCTACTTGCATGGAATAGAAGTTGGTTTCTATTTCTGAGTTGCCCATTAAATCCTTTAATACTGCTGTGTATAAACCAGCCTTTTTGTACTAGATCTCAACATTGATGTTTGACATCTATAATACGGCAGTAGTAAAGGGGTTAGTTTGATACATGTGAGTTTGTATGTGTCCTTTCTCTCTGTTCCCACGCAGCGCACTTTTTCCAAGTCCCCTTTTGTCACCTCATCTTTTACCCCTTGTGCTTTCCACCCTGTCTATTTCTAATGACTAACTGTACTCCCCTCCCACTCCCCAATCATCCAGGCTATCTGATGCCAGTGACCGCTGTCTACGTGGTGGAACCCAGTGGAGCACAGGGGCCTTGCCACCACCCCAGGCTGCTTGTAGAAACTACACTGACTTTGTCCATGAACGCAATGTGAAGAATTCAGGAGTCCATCGTGATGTTGACTATACTGTCCATGCAGCCATGACTGAAATATAATTGGCGGTTAGCCTGATTTAAGGCAGTGGGACTGCTTTTGTGATGCCATCTCGTGGTATACTTTAACTAAGATGCCTTAAATCAAACTGAGGGAAGTTGAGGGGAAGCCAGTTTTAAGTGCCAAGTTTCCCTTTGTGTGGTGCTTTTTTGTACTGAGCCCTTTTGAGAAAGGGAATAAGAAGTTATGTGACACAAATAATAATGCTAAGTCTTCTTGCATTGAAAATGGTATGCATATTGTAATTTTAAGGTTTCCTTAATTTAAGTATGTTAGGTCTTTATTGATCAGTGGGTGCCTTAGCAGGTCTCTGTGTATGTATGTGTGTACATGTGTACACACTTATGTATATGTGTGTGTGTGTGTGTGTGTGTGTACACACATGCATATGTATGCACATATACACATATGTTCCATTCACCTCATAGTAAAACTATCATAGATTTCTTTTTATTTGGGAGAAGAAACCAAAAGCCTTAAAATTTGGAAGGAGTGGCATATATTTCATCATTTATGTACCTAAAGATTTTTATCTTAGTCGTTTATAATATATATTTTGAAGGAAAGAATGTGACTTAATTTAAAAAAAATAAAATGCTGCTTGTAATCAGCCATGTAGAGATGTCTAAAATAGGATTTTAATCTACTCTTAATAGTAATTTTGATAAAATATTTCAGTTAGTGAAATAAATTTGCTGCTGAATAATCATTTTAAACAAAGACTACTTTTCTTTCTTGTTGTCTACCTTTTTGAGGGGTTGACAAAGTTTTCTTGGTCTTAGCACCAGATTCATAGTCTTGTGTCAGATACAGGGGAATGTACTCTGATAGGTATTCTGTGTATCCCCTCTTAAACTTAAAAAAAATTTTTTTTTTTAAATGGAAGCAGATTGGACATCAATTCTGATTCTTGGAATTCTCTGTTGTGACTTTAAATTGTCATACTCATTTGGTTCAGTTGGTAGAAAGCAAATCGGTGGTGGATCTGATGGCCTTCTCTCTTCTGAACTTTTCGGGTTTTCTTCCAGTTTCTTTCAGAGCTATTCTGAACTCATAAGGGACTTTCCTACCTAGCTTGGAGAATCTGTTGTCATTTGTCTGCAGTTTAAGCATGTGCACTTTTTTGTGATTACTTAGAAACCAGTAGTCCTCTTCTCCTAATTATCCTGTTAACATAGGCTAGTTGGCCATCTAGAACAGTAGTGTAAAACTCCAATAGAAATGGATCTCTGTGGGCCAGGCCACATACTGACTTGGAAAATCGAATTAACATCACAATTAACATCTGTGTTGTGTTATCTTTTTATTTTATTTTGTTAACTATTTCCCAGTTACTTTTTAATCTAGTTTAGGCCATACTGGGGCAGAAGCTTGACACATCTCATTTTAAAACAACAGATATTGGAGGTGATTTTTCTACTAGATTTTGAATGTATCATGTTCTGGGCATTCATAATACTTCAGAGTAATAAAAAACAAAATTAAATTCAGCCGGAGATGCAAACTCATGTTGCTTATATAGCCTAAGAACAGCTGCTGCTTCTCCAAATTTATCCTTTACGGTCAAGACAGGGTTTTAGAAAGCTTCCATTTGGGGCTTGTGAATGTAAGCAAAGAATAAATAGAATGTAACATGTCAACAAAGGGCATGATTAAATACTGGAAATGATAACGAGAAATCATTTGTCATTGGTAACTAAGACCTTTGAAGAAGCAGTTTATTATCTTAAAATTGGAGATAGCCCCAAGGTGTTTTTTCTCCAATTTTGTGTAAAACAGTAAATCTACATCAAAACCATCTATCTGAGGATTGTCTCTGCTTCCGTGCACCATCGTCACTATGTTTTGTGAGAAGCTGGTAGTTCTATTTCTCAGGAATACTATAAATACAGTATGGTGTATGCATGCTTGTACCTTCTCCCTAAAAGTAGGAAACTTTAAAAAGTTATTTTTAAAAATGGAATAGGGTTGGTTTGTTGTTGTTTTTTTTAATCTTCAAATTAAAGTCGTCAGCAAGGGATCCACTGTATTGTCAGAAATCGAAGCTACTTAATACATTAAAATGATGCCTTAGTCTGCAGTTGAATCAAGTTTAAAAGGGCTTCCCAACTTTAAATTTGTTCTGTATCAGGAGAGTAAATCAAACATGAGTTCCTGCTACTAATTGTTTGGTGGTGATCAAATTAACAATTTCTAAAACCCTACTGTTTTTAGTAAAGCCTGGAGTGGGATTAAATTTGCATTGATTTAGTGAATTTGTTCAGCAGGATCATTAATCCTAATGTCCTTGGGAATTGAGTTAGTGATCTACCATTCCCACTTTATAGATAGTAAGATTTAGGGGATTCAGTGACTTGCATGCAATCATATTAAACAGATGTCAGGGGCTTTATTACTCATAAAATTATAGTGGGATGACTTTACAAAGAAAAATAGGGTTTTATTCATTTGTTGTTTACTTAAAAAAAAAAAGTTTCATTTTAGAGGCAGCTAAATGCCTCAGTGGAACTGGACTGGGAGCCAGGAAGAGCTGAGTTCAAATCTAGATTTAGTCGCTGACTGTGTGATTGGACAGATAACCTGTCTCTGCCTCAGTTCCCTCATCTGTAAAGTAGGGATGATAATAATAGCACCTATCTCCCAGATATTGTTGGATTGTTGTGAGAACAAAGTGAGGTAATATTTTTAAAGCTCTTTGCAAACCTGAAAGTAATATATAAATGTTAGTTATCCAAGACCTTCAGCTTAGTGTACTAGAGTGTAGTAGAGAGGACACTGGACTAGAATTGTGGAAAACATAGGTTCAGATCCCGTGTCAGGACTCTTGCATGAGTCATCTATTCTCTCCGTGCCTTAATTTCCTCATCTTTAGTGGAATAAAGTTGGATTTGATGGCTTCTCTGGTCCCTTGCATCTCTAAAAATCCATGATCCTATTATGACATATGTTTTAAAATGTAGCCCAACATCCCTTCTTGATTTCTTCAATTACTGAAGGAAGATAGTACCCAGTATCTCTATGACTAGAGCTTTATACACTGAAGTTTTACAACAAATGAAATGTTTTATAAATTTATTAAGTCACAGAAGTGGGCTTCCTCCTGAAAAAAGAGCTTGGCAGCAGATAGTTTAATTACTCAGCTGGTGTGCTGGAACACTTACATGGATTACAAAGAAGGTCTTAGGATATCTTTACATACTGTGTTTCTTTGGCCAGTTTTTTACTAGAAGGTCTGAATTTATGTCTTAATATGGTGTTTACATCTGTGTCTGAGTGGACATATAACTTGCTAGACAATAATGTAGGAAATAACCTTTTCCTGCTCCTCTATTTCTCCAAATAATGTCTTAAGTTCAAAGATGTGAACTGCAAAAGGTGGGAAGTCTCATTCTCTGTTATTGTAGCAGATGGTGGGTTAAAAGCAGTAACTTTCAAAACTAGGGGCACTGTATCTCACATAATACTCAAAGTCCCTAAGAAGTCATCTTCAGCTACATTACAGTTTCATAAATCAAAAAAATGAGTTGTATCTTGGCTTTGTTGTGCCTTTGAAAATAATTGCTATGGGTTTCATTAATACAAATTTATCAGTCATTATCTTCCTTTTTGATATGAAAGGCAGCATGGTGTAATGGATAGAGAGGCAGCCTCTGAACCAGAAGGCCTGTGTTCAAATCCTGCCTCTAGGTGACACTTTGGACAAGCCACTTAACCTTTGATTGTTCTGAGCAACTGTCTTAAGAGCATACATTGCAGAGAAGGTGTGTTAGTGGAGGGAGTTTCCTCAGCCAGACTTCATTTTATCAATGAAAGTCACAGGTCCAGTCTATATCCTTATCCCTAAATCAGTTTCATGATCTCTTTTTCAGTATTATTTTTTCCTGGATATTTTGTAGCACCTCAAACTGGGCATATTTGAAACTGAACTCAATATCCTTCCTCCCCAAACTAACCCTTCCTCTTAATTTCCTTTTTTTCTGTTGATGGCACTACCATCCTCCTTAAATGAAGCCCAATGTCATCTTTTGACTATTTCCTCTTTCTCACTCCTTTTGCATCTAGTCAGTTGCCAAAGCTAGTTGGTTTTGCCATTGAAGTATCTCTTGTTTGTTTTCTACTATGTATTATTAACTGCTACCATTCTGTTTCAGGTTGTCATAAGCCTTTGTTTATACTATTGCAAAAGAAAATAAAATTGAATCTATACCACTGTAAGAGATTCTCAGTTGGCATGTTTTCTTTGTTTTGCCATCCTCTCTTTATTCAGCTGCTAAAGTAATTTTTTTTAGGTTAGGACATCTCACTCTCTTGTTTAATTATCAAACCAGTCAAAAACATCCTATAGAGGGAAATGCGCACTTAGAGAAGCAAAATATAAGCTGTAATTTTTATGGTTCTAAGAGTAAAGCATGAAATTGTCCTTTTATCATACAGGACTTTGAAAGGATATTCATAATTCCAGTAGCCCTGAAGTATCTTTTTTTTTTTTTTTTTTTTTTGCTGCGGGGCAATGGGTGTTAAGTGACTTGCCTAGGGTCACACAGCTAGTAAGTGTTAAGTGTCTGAGGCCGGATTTGAAGTCAGGTACTCCTGAATCCAGGGCCAGCGCTTTAACCACTGCGCCACCTAGCTGCCCCGAAGTATCATATTTTAATGAACTTGCTTTGAATGGGAATTTTTTATTTTTTGTTTTTTCCTCAGTATTATTTCTTTTTCCCCAATTACATTTAAAAATACTTATCAACATTCCTTTTTGTAAGATTTTCAGTTCCAGATTTTTCTTCTTTCCCTTCCCCAGGACAGCAAACAGTCTGATATAGGTCACATAATATTATCACATCAAACATTTTTTTAATGTGACTTTTAAAAATTGGCGGGGGGGGGGGGGCAGGTGGGGCAATGAGAGTTAAGCACCTTGCCCAGGGTCACACAGCTAGTAAGTGTCAAGTGTCTGAGGCTGGATCTGAACTCAGGTCCTCCTGAATTCAGGGCCGGTGCTTTATCCACTGCACCATCTAGCTGTTCCCGATTGTGATTTTTTAAAAAGGGAATATTTACCTTGGAATAAAGAAAGAGCCATCCATTGGATTTAAATGGTCAATATATTGGGTGTATCTTCATTGGAGTGCAGCACTACCACCTTCTTTTTTACACAGGTTAGGAACCTTAATGTCATCCTCTATTCTGCTCTACATATCCAGACAGTTGCCAAATGTTCCTCCCTTCTCAAAAATCTCAAAATGGTCCTTTTCCGCCTGCTCACATAGCACCTCCCTAGTTCAACCCCCCCTTATTTTCTCCCAACATGCTACTACATTTCATTATTATTATTATTATTGCTAAGTTGTTCATTATTTCCAACTCTCCATGACCCCACTTGGACTTTTCTTGGCAAAGATACTGGAATGGTTTGCCATTTCCTTCTCCATCTCATTTTACAGAGGAAGAAACAAACAGGGTGAAGTGATTTACTTGCCTAGGGTCACACAGCTAGTGTCTGAGGCTGGATTTGAACTCATGAAGATGAGCCTTCTTGATTCCAAGCCCAGCTCTCCATCCACTGTGTCACTTACTGCAATAGCTTTCCTAATTAACCTTTCTACCTCAGGTTTCTCCCCACTCCAATCTATCTTGCACAGACCTGCCAAAATAATTTTCTTAGTTCAGGTGTGAGCAGTCTTCTACTCCATAAATTATAGTGGCTCCCTATTGATTCATGAGCACAGATGTTCTTAACTTTGTTGTGTGCCAGACTTCTGGTATATTGGGGAACTATGAACTTTTACATACATAGTGGAAGGAAATGCTGAATCTCAAGTAGGGGGTAGTAAAAATAGCATTGTTGGGGCAGCTAGATGACGCAGTGGATAAAGCACCGGCCCTGGATTCAGGAGTACCTGAGTTCAAATCCAGCCTCAGACACTTGACACTTACTAGCTGTGTGACCCTGGGCAAGTCAGTTAACCCCAATTGCCTCACAAAAAAAAAAAAAAAAAAAGCATTGTTTTTTTCCCTACCCACATTCATGGACTCCCTGAAATCTATGCATGGGACCATTGGAGCCCTGCGTAAGAACCTCTGCTCTATGTTAAAATAAGACAACCTTCTTTTCCAGCCTTGTTATACCTTAATCCCATTCCTGTATTCTGGCCAAGCCCAAATATGTTTTTTATATGTTGTTCCCCTTTGCCTAGAATAATCTCCTGCATGCACTGTTTTCCTGATCTCCTGAGCTGCTATTGCCCTCCCACCCCAACCTGTTTATTCTGGTTGTGCTTTTGTGTGTTGTCTTCTGATAGAATGCAAAGGTCTGGAGAGCAGGGACTAGGTCAGTTTTTATTTTGTATTCCTAGCACTTAGCCCGACACCTACTGCAGTGCCTTCTATGCATATGGTTGTTCAAAAATCTTCAGAGGCATCCCATTGTCCATAGGACAGAATAAAAATTTCTTAGCCTGACCTTTTGAGACTCTTCACAATCTGATTCTAACCTACTTTTCTAGCCACAATTCTCTTCATATGCTAGATATTTCTGCAAAAAGATTATTGGCTCTTTTCCCAGTATAACCTGCCCTTTTCTACCTCCATGCATTCACAGAAACCATTCCCTGTGCCTAGAATTCTTTCTGATGACTGAAATCCTCAGGAGTAGTAAGGCACATCTTTAGCACCACTTCTTCCACGAAGCTTTCTATACCCTCTGAGTTGATTTTAATCTCTCTTTCACCTCAGCTGAAACCTATGTGACTTTTTTGCTGTTTTGTCTAGACATCTTCTTTCTTCACCCTTATCACATTGTAGTGTTTGTCATACTTACCGTCTTATCCCCAGTCCCCCACTCCCGCCCAATTTGGTTGTAAATGCAATAACTCATTTTTTTACTCTTAACACCTTGTACGTATGCATTTAATAAATGTTGCCTAACTTGAACATGCTTGGAGTTTGTGACTTGTGCAAATTGTCATATAAAATAATGTTATTGAACCAATCACCCTGTCCACCCCTTTAAAACAAATTGAATCGTAGGACTGTGGCTATATCAACCTTTCTGATGGTTTTGTTAGATTGTGTTTTTTAAACTAGTGCAAAAGCTAGATCCCAGCTCCATTACTGGTAAGTGTCTCCTAGGACTAATTTTCCTTTGTATGTTTTTAACTCATTTGTAAAATGTGATTGTTATCTATCTGTTCCATTATCTATCTGTTCCATTTGATGAATTGGGGAGTCCTAGACTTGGATTCAGAACACTTGGGTTCTAGTCCTGGTTCTTTCAGTTATCTCTGGACCTAAGTTTCCAAATAGTGCTATTTGTACTAGCCACTTTCCAGAGTTATGAGGAAAATGCTTTGGAAACTTGCATCATTTATAAATATTAATTGTTCAGTAAAAGTAAGCAGCTATTATCTGGAAAATGAGAGTTGGACTACTTGATCAAGAAAGCTTCTCCCAGTGTTAAAGGAGGTCTTGTGATAATAAGTACAACAGTACCTCTTTAGATATTTTGAACTATTTGAGAAGCTGGTTGAATGAGATGATAGTTGTAAAGTGCTTAGTGTAGTGCCTGGCACATAGTAGGTGATTCCTTCCATTCTTTCCATATTTGTTTCTTCCCGCTCTCCTTCCTGTTGGAGTTAGGCATGTTGGTGCATGCTTGTAATTCCAGCTGAGGCTAGGAGATCTCTGTTCCAAAGTGGAGGTAAGCTAATTAGGCATCTATACTATTAATATAGTGAGTTCTGTGGGAGCAGGGGGTCCTCCAGATCGCCTAGGGAGGGGTACAGCAGCCCAGTTTGGAAATACAGTGGAAATCTGAAGTCTGCCCTATGAGTAAGTAGCTTTTGTATTCCATCCTGAAAGTGACACAGTTTTAGTGTAGTTGAGAGAAGAGTTAGTTATTATTAAGTGTTGATCACAAGACCGACAAAAAGGGTCAAAGAGGAATATTAAAAGATTCAGGCCTCTCAGAAGTGGGAAAATGACCTTGTGCCATTTTTAATGTATTACAGCTTTGTTTTTTCCCCTTAAATGAAAAACAGTGTACAGATTAGCCAACGTTAATAGCTTTCCAGTTCCTCTTGAAAGAATTGTTATCCTACACTCCTTTGTGAGGTCCTTAGTCAGGCCAGTGGCTGGCTAGCTGAAAGCTGTAATTCTGGGTTTTGGGAGCGGCTGTTAGAATGACTTTTTTTAAAAAAACATTTTGTTTATTAATGTCAGCAGTTTATATTGACAGAAAAAAGAATCCTCCCTCCCTCCCATCTTTTTATTAATTTATTTATGTGTTTGTTTGTTATTCTGAACTTGACCAACAAACATGAACATGTGTGTCTCTATACTAAGAAAAAAAGGAATTGTATATGAAACAATGTATTATGTACAGCTTGCTTTTTAAAAAAGTGTATAATAAATTCAAAACAGTGTCAAAGCTGCCATCCTTTTCTGTGAGAACAGCTTTTTTCAGAGCTAAGTGTGAGCAAGGAATTTCTCAGGGGTGAAACAAATTTGACACCTAATTTTTCTTTAAAACAAGTTGAGTAAATAAAATCCTTATGTGTATTTTTCCCCCCTTTTTGGTAGCATCCAAGCAGATGCTACTCCACAATCTTTTGTCCTTGAGTAAAGATCAGACAAGTAATGACTAGGTTTTTTAAAAAGTGTAATTCAGAATCTTAACCTAAAGAGAACATTCTCTTGCTATTTAGAAATGTTCTCAGCCCTAATTTTGAGAACTAACAATTGGTATAACTAATAATTTTATTTTATTCTTGCCTCCCCTAGGTGATTTTTTAAAAAAATTAATGTTCTGATTCTTATTTCAATGTCACCTTTCAGTGACTTGCCTTCTATCTCAGAGCCCTCTTATAACAAGTTACTGTTGTTAAGTGAAACAGATCGACACAAACAGAAAATGTTTGCCTCCTCCTAGCCTTTTAGTCTACTACTTCTATACTGAGAGGTAGGAAACATTTCACTGTCATTGCTGAGTGGTAAGATGTAATTTATACAAAATCACCTTGAAAATAACCTTTTCTGAGAAACATTTTTTTTCTATTTTTCTATGGTCATCCGCTTCTGATTTGAATGAATGCCAAAGGGGTGCTTTGGGAACTTATAGGAAACTAAACAATTGAATTTCTTGCCTAATTAAAAAAACAACAGCCACCAACCACCACCATCCTCTTACTGGATTGAAATAGCTCTTTTAATGTTATGGAAGTGATCATAAACATCAAATGAATAAGCTTTCTTAATTTAAATAGTTATTCCTTTGGGCTCATTTTTCATCTGCTGTATTTGGGTTTCTCTTCCACTGTTTTGAAAGGGGGGGGGGAGAAAAATATTCAGGATTCCCTTCTTGCATTTCTTTGAAATAGTTACAGTCCTGGTCCAAAAAAATATAATTAGGGGCAGCTAGGTGGTGCAGTGGATAAAGCACTGGCCCTGGATTCAGGAGGACCTGAGTTCAAATCCAGCCTCAGACACTTGACACTTACTAGCTGTGTGACCCTGGGCAAGTCACTTAACCCTTATTGCCCAGTCCAAAAAAAAAAAATATATGTATGTATGTATATAAATAAAATTAGTGGAGCATCTAACATTTTAAAACTTGTTGGGATGTTGAAGTCTATAGTATACCCATAATACCCACTGTTTGCCTTATCCTATACCTCACCAGTGATGATGCTTGGGAGTATATAAAAATTATGAACATTAAAAAGTTAGAAAGGACCTTATTCCCTAAATTAATCTGTTTAATGTTACATCTTAAAGCTTTCCATCCATTTAGGGACATATTTAATTTTGATATGTTTCTCCTTATTTCAAGACAAATTCTGACTTAAAACTTCTACCCTTTGGTTTTCTATCTCCTAAATCTATTCTGCATCCACATGATATACTTCAGATATTTGAAAAAAAGGCTCCCAACTCTTTCTTTAAACTGATACTTTTTTCCTTTTTTCTTTGTGTGTGTGTGTGTGTGTGTGTGTGTGTGGTCAGTGAGGGTTGAATGACTTGCCCAGGGTCACACACCTAGTAAGTGTCAAGTGTCTGAAGCCAGATTTGAACTCAGGTTCTCCTGAATCCAAGGTTGGTGCTTTATTCACTGCACCACCTAGCTGCCCCCCAAACTGATACTTTTTTCAACAGAATTGTCAAATATACACACAGGGACCGGAGTCGGCCAAACCAGATTAAAAACTAATTGGAAAAGGTTTAACAAAATAAAGAAAAATACAATAAAGCATAGCAATACTTCAAAATTAAGTCATTATGCAACTGTAGGTATCTTTATGTATGGTTTGTTCATTTTTCAGTCACGCCTGGCTCTTTATGACCCCATTTGGGGTTTTCTTGGCAAAGATTCTGGATTGTTTGCCATTTCCTTCTCCAGCTCATTTTATAGATGAGGAAATTGAGGCAAAACAAGGTTAAGTGACTTGCCTGGGGTCACATAGCTAGGAAGTGTCTGAAGCCGGATTTGAACTCATGAAAATGAGGCTTTCTCATTCCAAGCCCAGTGCTCTATCCGTTGTGCCACCTAGCTACCCCTTTGTTTTGGATGCCGTGCTTCTATTAAGCATCCTAGCCAACTTAGATTTGGGTGGGGCTCATTTTATTAATTCATTTAGCTAACAGTCTGCTAAATCCCAGGTCTTTTTGAAGAATGACATGATTTAGATTTTTTCATGTGAAATGTTGTTTTATACCATCCCATTTTAACTTAGATTTGGCTTGTCCTTTTGCTCTGCCATAATCTTTTTTGGATCCTGGCTTTTGTCACCCATTATCATAACTGTCTCCTTCTCTTGTGCTTAAGAGCTGTGGATAGAAATGTTAAAAATGATGGTCAGGCAGCTAGTTGGTGCAGTGGATAAAACACCAGCCCTGCATTCAGGAGGACCTGAGTTAAAATCTGGCCTCAGACACTTGACACTATCTGTGTCCCTGGGCAAGTCACTTAACCCTTGTTGCCCACTGCCCCCCCCCCCCCCAAAGATAGTCTGGCCATCAAGAAGCTTACAATCTAATAAATTACTAATGCAATTACACTGATTGAAAAAATCTTAAACCAATTATTTTATTTCTGACTTTGTTTTTAGTGGCACCGATACTATGCTGGTAAACTGAATTGGGTTAAATTGAAAATTGAGCAAGATTTTATCAAGCACTTGTAATATACTAGACACTACAGATAAAATGAAAAAAACCACCCCCTGTTCTAAAGAAGCTTATATCGCATCTTTGCCAAATTCTCTCTGAACTCATATTCCATCAGTTAGCAAATCTATATTAACATCTCAGCGACAGGTGTTTTGTTTTTTGCAACTACTTTAACAGATAATATGAATGAAAGAGGGATTCCCTTCAGATGATGAGATTCTCCAGGTGCTTCTGGTTGTAAATGACAATGTGCTAATTGCATCAAGACCTCTTCAGGTGCTTTCTAAATGACATCTGCACTCACAAATTCAGTCTTAACCATCTACACAAGAAAAGGCAAGTGGATTGAGATCATAGTACACAATTGAGTAGATAGTGGGACTGGACCATCAATATACATACCTTAGTTACTGAAGATAGGTAATAAACTATTCCCAGAATAGAACAAGAGGAAGAGTGATTAGATTTCATTTGGTAAATTGGTACTTTCTGTATTTTAGTGTTACCTTTTTTTTTTTTTGGTGAGTCAAGTGACTGATGCTGGATTTGAACTCAGGTTCTCCTGACTCCAGGGCCGGTGCTCTATCCACTGCGCCACCTAACTGCCCCCTTAGTGTTACTTTTTGTAAGGGTTTATGGGGGTAGCTGTATTGTACTACCTCTTGCTTAGTGGTTTTGGCTGGTCTCTTTAAATGTCTTTTGTGCAGGGCATTTGTTAAAAAAACAATTTAAAGGAGCTCACATTCTATTGTGGTGATACAACATACACCTTTAAGTAAGTACAAGATTATTTTTGGAGGAATGAAGGCCTAGGAACAAGAGCAATTCGAAAAAGTTTTCATATAGAAGGTGGTACCCAGACAAAGCCTTTAAGGAAGGATTTTGTAACAAACAGATGAGGAAGAAATGCATTCCATCCATGGCTGACTTGTGCAAAGGCAAGAAGAAGATAGATGGAATGTTGATTTGGATTAGTAGCTTGGTAGGTCAGTTTGATTAAAACATAAAAGTTCATGGAAGTATATGAAATGTTAAGCTGATGAGTTCCCATTTTATTCTATAGACAATAGGAAGCCACTGAAATCTTCAGCTGGGGAATAACACTGTCAGACTTGTGTTAGGAAGATGAATTTTCCAGTTTTAGAAAAGGTAGTTGGGGTGAGAGGAGAGACTAGAAGGGCGATTGGGCTATTATAATAGTGCAGGTGAGAGATGGTGAGCTCCTCTGAGTAGAGAGAAGGGATGCGTTTGAGAGATTTTGTGTAGCTAGAATCAACAGGTCTTGGCAAGTGATTGGATATGTGGAGCATAAAGAAAAAATGGAAAGTCAGGGATAATTCTGTGTGTGCAAACCCAACAAAAATAACAAAGTAACTGGAGATAGGTGTCCTCAACAAAGAGTTTGGAGAAGATAAAGCTTCCGATCTGTACACATTGAGTTTGTGATGCCTCTGGGTTATCCCAAGTGCTATTAAACAACAGACATTTGAATTGCCTGCAATTGAGGAGAGATTAGGTCTGGATATAAATTGGTTTGGGAGTCATTTACTTAGAGATGATAAGTGAATGCATGGAACCTGATAAAATTACCAAAAGAGAAAAGAGAATGTTCTTCACATTTGTCACCTCCCTCCTGCTACCCAAAAAAGACCCTGGATAGAGCCTTGGAAGGTTTCCATACACGCCGCTTAGGTAAATTGATTCTCTTCTGTAGAAGTGTACACACCAAACGGTCATCTACACTTTTGCACCCAAACCAATTGATTACGAGTCCAACGAGTAACATTTTAAATTTTGAATTAAAACACCAGATGGAGCATTTCCATGTACACAAAAAGAGGATTAAATAAGAACTCATTAATTGCTTTTCTATACTGCTTACTTTTTTTTAAAAAAGGATATAATAAATCCAATCTGTTACTTTGACAACTGGATGCATTTAAAAAAATGTTACAATGATCCTATTTTTTTTGAAGTGGGAGCACCAATCAATCAACAAGCATTTATTAAATATCTACTGTGTACCAGGAACTGTGCTAAAACCTAGGCACAAAGAAAGACAAAAGATGATCCCTGATTTCGAGGACCTTACAGTTGAATGGGAGAATCGGTTAAAAAAACGGGGAGGGGAATTCCAAATATTTTGTAACAGACTTCCTCTAATAAGAAAATATTATTATGGAAAACAAATTCACACCATGTGGCCATCTCCAAATGTCTATCTCCTGTACCTTGAGGCTATCACCTTTCTCTGTTAGGAAGTGGGTAATATGCCTTGACACAGGTCCTTTGAAAATATGGTTGGTCGTTGCCCATACATAGTTGTTTTTGTGTCATGTCTCTCCTTAGACTGAGCTCCTTGAAAACAGGAATTGTTATTTGCCTTTCTTTGTATCCCCAGAACTTCGTTCCGTATCTAGCACATATTAGGAGTTTAATAAATGTTTATTGACTAACCAGAGTTCTTAAGTATTTAAGTTTTTCTTTTACAGTGTGGTTATTATGTTTCTTCTCCGCCATTAGAATGTTAGCCCATCATCATTCCATGCTCTTTCCATTTGCTCAAATAAATTTCCTGTTCAGGTTTCTCTGGATTCCTGTATTTCTTTTGTTTTTTTTTTTGTTTTGTTTTTAAGTTCCTATTTGGCTCTGGTCTTGTCTTGTCTTTTTTTTTTTTTTAGTGAGGCAATTGGGGTTAAGTGACTTGCCCAGGGTCACATAGCTAGTAAGTGTTAAGTGTCTGAGCCCGGATTTGAACTCAGGTACTCCTGACTCCAGGGCCGGTGTTCTATCCACTGCGCCACCTAGCTGCCCCTGGCTCTGGTCTTTTCATCAGAATTGCTTAAATATTTTGTTTTTTGTTTTTTTTAAAGGATGATACTCAGATTTACCAGGAAAGTTATTCTTGATTGTAATCCTACGTACTTTTCCTTTGAAATATTGTATTCCAATATCTGTTTGTTATTTTAAAAAATTAGTTGTTGGGGTTTTTTTTGTTTGTTTTTGTTTGGGGTGTGTGTGTGTGTGTGTGAGAGAGAGAAAGAGAGAGAGAGAGAGAGAAGCAATTGGAGTTAAGTGACTTGCCCAGGGTCACACAGCTAGTAAGTGTTAAGTGTCTGAGGCCAGATTTGAACTCAGGTCCTCCTGAATCCAGGGCTGGTGCTCTATCCACTGTGCCGCCCAGCTGCCCCTGTTTTTTTTTTTTTTTAATGAGCAAGAAATCTACCTTCTTTCCCTCCTCCCTTCCCCTCCAATTGAGAACAAAAGAAAAAACAAAATTCCTGTTACAAATATGTATAATCAAGCAAAACAAATTTCTGCATTGGCTAGTTACTTCCTCCTACCTCTAGATATATATCATTCTGAGTCCTTCACCTCTCTAAGGAAGTGGATATCATGTTTCATCATTAGTCTTCTGGATTCACAGTTGGTCATTACACTGCTCAGAGTTCCTAATTCTTTCAAGGTTGTGTTATCTTCATGAAAAATTGTTCTATTTGTTTACTTTACTCTACATCATTTAATACAAGTTTTCCCAGGTTTCTCTGAAACCATCCCTTTCATATTTCTTATAGCATACAATACAATAGTATGCCATCATATTTATATACCATGATTTATTTAGCCGTTTCCCAATTTATGGGAACTCCTTCAGATTTGTAATTTTTGCCACCTCAAAAAGAACTATAAATATTTTTATATAGCCTTAGTTAAAATGTTCCCTCCTTTAATCTACTCTGTGTGCACTCTAATTTCCTCTTCTCCCCTTTCTCTTGTTTGTTGAGTGAGATATATCTCTGAACCTCACTTTGTGATGTTTTCTTTGTTTTACTCTCAATTTCCATTTTAAATTCCTGAATTTGGGCTTCCTGGTTTTTGTTGGTTTGCCCTGGAAAATGGGGAAGATAAGCTACTTAAGAACCTGCTTAGTCATGAATGGATTGCTATCTCTATTGGTAGAGAAAAGTACTATGCTGATGAAATCACATATATTTTTGAAAGTTTAACTCACTTTTATGTGTTGTTTTTGTGGTTTAAAGCAGTTTTACTAATCCTGTGAAGTAGGTGATACAAATAGTAGTAATATTTTATTGTGTAACTAAATACTCTTTGAATAATACAGGAACTGAAGAAGTCTTCAGTTAAAGAGGGTTGAAATACCACAGAAGTTAGTAAAAAGGGCCCTTTGACCTCTGTATGTCATCTCAAGGGCCCTTCAGTTGAATGATGAATCTGTGAACATGCAGTAAGAGAGTTGTCCAGATGAGTCTTTGCCTGCTCCAAGAATCCAAAAGAGTGGCTGTTGATTTGGAGAACTCTAACTTTACCAGCCAGAGATCTTGAGAGTAATCATGCTTCATGGTGTTTTGTTGCTATCAACTAGCAAGATCAGTGATGTGGTTGGGTCCTTTTTTTTTTATAGATGCATAAAGCCCACTTGAAAGTTCATATTTAACTTCCTGCTTCAGCTCCCTCTTCTCTCTTTTTGTCTCACTTGCTTCCACGCCACTGTTTTCTCTGGGGTTCCCCTGGGACTCGCAAGCTCGTGAATAGAGTCATCTTGGGGTAGAAGAAAGTCAGTAGAGTAAGTTGTCAGATCTCTTGCCCTTTTAATATCTCAGCCTCTAGCAAGCATTCCAAGTTCCAGTCCTCAGATAGGTTTGGGGTATGATAGAGCTTTTTGCTATTAGGGCCAGAAAATGAATTACTTGACAAGATAATTTAAGTTCATAGGATTGTGAAGGGACCCTCGAAGTCATCTAATCCAGCTCTTTCAGTCTGCAAAGAGGAGGAAATGGCGACCAGCGCCAATAATTGTTCCGTAGGGCCATGCAGCTAAATACTGAATAAGAGAACACTGGACTGGGTCTTGTGTTTCTTCACTCACAACCCAGTGATCTTTTCCACTGGTCTTCTTTTGGAGCAGCCCTCGGCCTAAATTTTTCTCTTAATCCTCCTTATTGATGGGGGTGGAGAGCAGGTCTTATCTTTTTTTTAATGCTACCTTGTTTGGACATTGACTTCATTTTCACATATATCACATCTCTTTTTCCTTTTGAGCCATCCATCCCTATAACAAAGTTTTTAAAAGGAGGGGAAAAAGCAATTTGGCAAAACCAAAGCAAACATTGTGTCTGACAGTATACACAATATTCCACACCTACAGTCTACTACTTTTTTTGGGGGGGGGGGGGCAGGCAATGAAGGTTAAGTGACTTGCCCAGGGTCACACAGCTAGTAAGTGTCAAGTGTCTAAGGCCAGATTTGAACTCAGGTCCTCCTGAATCCAGGGCTGGTGCTTTATCCACTGTGCCATCTAGCTTCCCCCAGTCTACTACTTTTTTTTTTTTTTAGTGTGGCAATTGGGGTTAAGTGACTTGCCCAGGGTCACACAGCTAGTAAGTGTCAAGTGTCTGAGGCCGGATTTGAACTCAGGTACTCCTGACTCCAGGGCCGGTGCTCTATCCACTGTGCCACCTAGCTGCCCCAGTCTACTACTTTTGCAAAGGAGAGTGGAGTGGGGTGAACATTTTCTCAACTCTTCTCTAGACCCAAGGTTGGTCATTATTTCTCCCTCTATCTCCCTCCCCCCCCCATTTCAAACAGTCAATCAAATAATCCTTTATCAAGCACCTACTATATGCCAGACACGTCTGAGCACCGTTGATACAAAAAGCCAACAGTCCCTGCCCTCAAGAAGTAGGGGAGTCCGTGTGCAAGCAAATAGAGACAAAATAGGCAATATACAAGATAAATAGGAAATGATTACAAGAAGGCAGGCATGGGAATTAAGAGTGATTAGAGGGGGCAGCTAGGTAGTGCAGTAGATAGAGCACTAGCCCTGGATTTAGGAGAACCTGAGTTCAAACCCAGCCTCAGACACTTGACACTTATTACCCGTGTGACCCTGGTCAAGTCACTTAACCCTCATTGCCCCACCAAATATTAAAAAAGAAAAAGTGATTAGAGAATATTCTAGTTGGGACTTAATGGAATCTAGGAAGGTCAATTGTCAGAGTTAAGGGAAAGCATTCCAGCCAGAGAGAAATGCCCAGAGCCAAGAGATGAGTGTTTTGTTCATGGAACAGTCCCTAGGGCAGTGCCATTGCATGGAAGAGTATGTGTTGGGGAGCCAGGTGTAAGAAGATTGGAGAGCTAGGAGGAAGCTAGGGTATGAAGGGCTTTGAATGCCAAACAGAGCTTTATGTATTTGTTTCTGGAGTCAATAGGAAGACTAGAATTTATTGAGTAGGGGGTAAAAGTGGAGGTGACATGTTTCAATCAAAGTTTTAGGAAAATCACTTTAGTGTTTGAGTCAGATGGATTGGAGTGGGGAGAGACTGGAGGCAGATAGACCCATCGGCAGGCTACTGCAGCAGTCGAGGTGGGGAGTGACAAGGGGCCTGCATTGGAGTGGTGGCAACATCAAAGGGGAGAGAAGGACTTTATTCTAGAGGTTTACTTTGTGAATATTGTTTTCATGACACCATTCACTTCATTCTGCATCATTTCATATAAGTCTTATACTTCTTTAGATTCTTCTAGCTTATTATGCTGATCTATATTCCATCAGAGACTTGTTACCGCTGTTTTGTTTTGTTTTATTATTTTTGTGTGTGTGAGGCAATTGGGGTTAAGTGACTTGCCCAGGGTCACACAACTAGCAAGTGTTAAGTGTCTGAGGTTGGATTTGAACTCAGGTACTCCTGACTCCAGGGCCGGTGCTCTATCCACTGAGCCACCTAGCTGCCCTGCTACTGCTGTTTTTTGAACCATTCTCCCATCAATGGACATCTATTTAGTTTACAATTCTTTGTTACCACAAAAAGTGCTGCTATGAGTATTTTGGCTTATGTGGGATCTTTTTTTCTCTTCTAAGTCTTTGGGGACATTTGCCCAGCCGTGGCATCTCTGAGTCAAATGGTGGATGCGTTTGTTAATTTCTTAGCATCATTACAGATTGCTTTCCAGAATGATTAAACCAATCACAGACCCATCAACAGTGTATCAGGCAGTGCTTCTTATTTTTGTTTTCATTGCAAAATATATGAGATTGGATTTGTATTTCAGGAGTTTGGTGTTGTACAACTGAAATTAGTCATGTACTATTTTTAAATAAGGTAATGAGCCAAAATAGCCTCTGTACCTGACAAACAACAAATATTTGTTAATGTTAATGTTTTAAATACTTTTTTGAGACATTTTTTGGTTCCCTGTCTGTCAGTAGTAGTGCATCAAACTATCTCCTTACCGTCATTGCAGCTTCCCCCTGACTGATTTACTAGACAACACAGAGGTGTTAGAACCAACTGATGAGGAGGTCAGGGAAGTGCCTGGGACCCTGGGAAAATCTGTGGCCCCTGAGGAAATCAGTATGGCTGCTACTGAGCCTGGTCTCAAGGAAGCTAATGTCGAGTCCAATGGTAAGTAACTGTTCTTTGTACAAAAAATAGCTGCCATAAGCGTTTTTTATATATGCCTTTTTTCCTCTTTCCTTGCTCTCTTTTGGGTATAGGCCTAGTACTGGTTTTACTGGGCCAAAGGATACACAGAGTTGAGTGACTTTTTGAGCATAGTTCCAAATTGATTTCCAGAATGGCTAGAACTTATCAGATCTCAAAAGTTAAAAAAAAAAAAAAGACAAAATGACAAATATTGAAAGGGTGCTGGGAAAACAGGCACATTAATACCTTATGAGTGAAATTGTGAATTAATTGGTCCAGACATTCTGGTGTTTTCCAAGAACCTCTCCCATATTTGTCAAAATTGAAAATCCTTTAAAAAAACCTCATAAATATTTCCAGGTTTTCATATTACATTATTAAGTTTTAGGTCAGTATGACATGAAACCTTCCCAGGAAGTACCATTGAAAGGAGAAGTCAGTTTTCATACTACATAGTAACTTTTTAAGAGAAAAACTTCATTGATGTTCTTTAAAAAAAAACACACTCACTCTCAATCACTCGCCTTTTCTCCCCCCACTGATAGAATCATCTTTTTAAACAAATAAGTGCTTCTGAGGCAAAATAAGTGAACAGCTTGTAGCTGAAAATGTATGCCTCACCCTCCCACCTTCACCCCCACCTCTACCTACCACTTTTGCCGGTTCAATTTACCAGTCGGTTGGGTTAAAGATATAAATTGCACAGACAATCTCTAACAATAAACTTTTCATAGTTGGTGAAAATATGACATCTATCTCAGCCTGGCTACTTCTTTTGTTAATGACATTCAATTTGTGTGAATAAGCCAAGGCCAGGGAAGCCAACATTAACTTTGACTATTAAATTTTTCTTTTTTCTTTCTTTCTTTCTTTCTTTCTTTTTTTTTTTTGGTGAGGCATTTGGGATTAAGTGCCTTGCCCAGAGTCACACAGCTAGTAAGTGTCAAATGTCTTAGGTCAGATATGAACTGAGGTCCTCCTGAATCCAGGGCCGGTTCTCTATCCACTGCACCACCTAGCTGCCCCATATTTTTCATTTTCAAAGAAATTGCCTTATTTTATAAGAGAAAGACAGCAGCTAGTTGTGAGTTTTGTTTTTTTTTTAGTGAGGCAATTGGGGTTAAGTGACTTGCCCAGGGTCACACAGCTAGTAAGTGTTAAGTGTCTGAAGTCGGATTTGAACTCAGGTACTCCTGAATCCAAGGCCAGTGCTTTATCCACTGTGCCACCTAGCTGCCCCCAATTGTGAGATTATTAAACATAGTACCCAGTCACTCTTACATACTTCTGATATAATGATCCTTGGTTGTTTAGAGCAGGGCTTCTTAAACTTTTTCCACTCGTGACCCCCCTTTTTTTTTGTTTTTTTTTTTTTGGGAGGGGCAATGAGGGTTAAGTGACTTGCCCAGGGTCACACAGCTAGTAAGTAGTAGGCATGACCCCTTTTTGCCAGAGAAATTTTTACATAACCCCAGGTATATAGGCATATGAAATAGGTATACATAACCTTTTACTTTTGTCAAATTTTTTGACACCCAGCTTTCAGTTTTGTGACCCCATGTGGGGTTGTGACCCATAGTTTAAGAAGCTAGGGTTTAGAAACTAATCAGAAGACCTAGATACCTGCATGGTAATGCCCCCTTCTGGTCTCCCTTTTTTATTATCAGTGCCTCATCAGTCAGTTAACAAGCATTTACAATGTGCTTACTATGTGCCGGGGACTGTGCTAAGAACTAGGATACAAAGAATGGCAAAAACAGTCCCTGTTCTCAAAGGGTAAATTAGATTGCAACCTGGAGAGTAATGAGATTCTTGCATTAGGTGAAAAGTTGGGCTGGATAGATTCTAACATCCTGTTCCATTCTAATATACAAAATCATCATTCAATGATTTTCACGCTTAAAGAATTATGATTTTATGTATTTGGTAGTGGGAGGGTGGGAAAGTCACTTGAAGCAACTGTCTAAGATTACGTCCTCCAAAACATCTTGTAAATGAATAATAGATGGACAAAAACATAAGTTTGCCTGACTTTTTTCCACAAGTAACATTACTAGTAAATACTTATTGAATGAATCAGTCTCAGACTGTTATCTGTAAAAGGATATGTGCTTTCCTCACAGAATTTTTGTGGGGATCAAGCATATGTAAAGGACTTTGCAAATCTTGAAGCACTATATAGAGGAGGACTATAATGATTACTTATCCCAGTTCACATACGTCTTTCACCAGTGGTTGGCTCTTAAAGATCAAGATAATGGAAAGTTACATTCTAAGAGAAAAGAAAATCTATTTATGCCATGACAATGGGGTAATTATCTTTAATTGAAGATATCTGGTAGCTGGAAAAGGAGCAATTTAAAATTAGTCCCTCACACAGATGTGGCAGCCTGGCATGCTCATGGAGTTGTCTTGCCAACTTTTTCTCCCCAGAATTCAAGGATGCCTCTGTGAAGCTCAAACTACTTGAGATTGAGAACTGTTCTTCGTCATCTCCTAAACCCAATATCAACATTAACGTGAACAAACAGGTACTCAAGCTTTACTTTTGTGTGCTTGTGTGTGTTCTGCAACTTCTTGGGACTTTACTCTCTCTACTGTAATGCTTTATACTTTTCCTCAGCTGGGAAATTTATGTCAAAACAACTCTTGGAGAGTTGCTTCATATTTCTTTCACCGTGTAAAAGAAGGGGTGAAATGA
Organism: Dromiciops gliroides; assembly: GCF_019393635.1. Taxonomy (NCBI): domain Eukaryota; kingdom Metazoa; phylum Chordata; class Mammalia; order Microbiotheria; family Microbiotheriidae; genus Dromiciops; species Dromiciops gliroides. The sequence continues at coordinate 388,857,148 of NC_057863.1, forward strand.
CAGACTATTTTTGAAGGATGAGAGAAGAGCTATCTAGTAACACTAAGAAAAAGTGGAACTGACATCCATCAGGACCCAATTTCCCCATCTCTCTTCACCAGAACCTAGTCCAAACCTTCCTGCCACTGGCCCCCCCATCCCTCCCTTTCTTTCTTACCCTCTTGGCCATATACCGACTCATCCTCTCTTCTGCCTGTGGGAAACAAGCATCTCTCCACTCTGACCCTTGGGCCTACTCCCCCTCTTCCCAGGGAAAGTGGGGTGCTTCTGTGTGGCACAAATTCCTAGGTCCTGTGCTTGATCTTGTAGCTTTATCCTTAGAGTCGTTAGTTCTTGCCGTCTACCCTCATGCTGGACTCTCCTATTTGTATTGCATTCTCTGATTAAAGTGTAGCCTCCTTCAGAACAAGGACTATCTTTTTCTATTTGTGTCCCTCTTGCTTATCATATCATAGGGGTTGGGTTAGATATTGTACCTAGAAGAAAATCCGCTACCATAATGCTTTTCTTGAGAATTTAGTCCTAATGAGTGATGGCAAGTGTTAACACCTGCAATATGACTTGGTCCAGCTTCTGAATATACCTAACTGAACTTTTCCCTAGCTCACATCTCTCCAACATGTCTACACTTAATCCTGTGCTATACTAAAAATCTTGGTAAACTGTAACAGTATTTTTTTGGTATATACTGGTCTAGTAACCCTGGCCAAAAAGGACATGAGTTTGGTCTACCATGTTATATTCTTTTTTTTTTTTAGTGAGGCAATTGGGGTTAAGTGACTTGCCTAGGGTCACACAGCTAGTAAGTGTTAAGTGTTAAGTGTCTGAGGCCGGATTTGAACTCAGGTACTCCTGACTCCAGGGTCGGTGCTCTATCCACTGCGCCACCTAGCTGCCCCTCCATGTTATATTCTTAAGCTCCTAGTGATCATTTTCTCTTATGTGTAGACTTACACCAACCATTCTAAAATTCTTCTATAGATCAAAGTTAAAATCATTGATATATTATAGAGAACCAAGACAATAGATGATGACTCAATACAAGCTCCTTCTGCTCTCCTCAGTAGAGCTTCTGGAATCTAATGGTGCTTTGTCCAAACTCATTTTCTATGGTTAACAAACATCCATTCTTTTAGTCTTCTTATCCTGTTGAATCCATGACTGCATTAGGGGAAAAAAACCACCTCTTTTGGGTGATTTAGTCAGTCTATTTGAAGGCAAAAATCATATGATTGTCTCCAGGACATTCTTTGTATAATTAATAATTTGGAACTCCTGAGAGTCATGTATACCAGGAAAAAAGGCATAATCATTTAATGTGCCTGGTTATCAGTCTTCCATACCTGAGCTTTCATAAATCTAAATTTCATGTTGTCTAGAATGAGGTATTCTTTGTCAGGGATACTAACATTATGTTCTTAATTTCTAGGAAGAAGTTGTGAAGTTGACAGAGAAATGTCTTAATAATGTCATTGAGAGTCCTGGATTATCTTCTTTAAGGATTCCTCCAGACATCAAGAGCAACATCCTCAAGGCTCAAGTGGAAGCAGTTCATAAGGTAAGAAGGAATCTTCCCTTATTTCGCTTTGGCGTGTGGGAGGCTTTTGCACTGTGATTTGATTTTGTTATGGATAAGACAAATAACTCGTCAAAATTCATCTTAGATTGTCATTTTTTCTGTGCTACTCTACCAAATGCTGTTCCATTCCTTACTCCTATCCCAATGGCATTATCTTTTTTTCATGGGTTGCAGACATGGATGGTCATGATCTGTAAACTTGGAAGGAATTCCCAGCTCATTGATATCACAGGTCTACTGGAGTTTTTTGTTTTTTGTTTTTTTCCCATGTCATGGCCTTGAGATCTCCCCTTTCCTGTCAAAGTGTTCCTTTTCCCCATATTTAAATTTCATCTCCCGCAGTAAACCCATCCTCTGACTAGAAAAAGAAGACAGTACAAAACTTCACCATTCTCCCTAAAGACAACATAAAAGAGAGGGAGGGAGAAAAATTTGAAACTAGAAATCTTCTAAAAACAAATGTTGGAAACTATCTCTACTTGTAACTAGAAAATAATAAAAGACTTTTATGATTTAAAAAAAAAAGATGATCATATAGCAAAAAAAGAAAATATATCTACTATAACCCCTTCACATAAAAATTGTAGTGATGTTGCTTAACAGCATAAACAGTTTGAAAGAGAAAGACTGGATCACATAGGGTACTGAATTTTCTTTCTGTATTATCTAAACTTCGCCTAGTTCACTCTAACCACATAGCTAATGGTTCAACTGGTCATATTCTTCTTTCTCTTTTTTCACTTTTCTCTCTTTCCTAGTGTGTTTTTTTTCCTTAGAGCAAAGATTTAGAAAATGATATATTTACATACTAGCAAATTTTTTCTGCAACATTGTTGCTTCATTTGCACATGATATTGTTTGATATTAAATTACTTAGGAAATAATTACCTTTTTAAAAAATAGCAGCCAAGAAAAAATACTGTCTTGCTTACTGGTCTAAGGAAAACTCCCTCAACCAAGATTCTTGTGATTTCTTTTTTTTTTTTTTAGGTCACAAAAGAAGATGATGCATTGAGTCTTAAAAACTCCAATGTTCAAGAAAATGTTTTCAGGTATTGACCCAGCCCTGTCCCTGAGGGAGTGCTCATCACTGTGGTAACAGAACCTCCTCTTGCTTAGACATGCAGCAACATGCACCTAAAACGCTGTTGTATCAAGCTTTTGAACTGCAGTAGTTTATAGCATTCTTAAGAGAGTTTTAGGGCAATACTTCAACACCATTTGCCATACTGGTGTGTTATCATAGATTGGTCACAACCTCATTGAGATGCCAGTACTCTTGATTTTAGAGCATTAAAATACTTCACGTTAAATTCCAGGGAGCCAAAAGGAAGGGTTTCTTGGCTCTCTAGATAGACAAAACTGGTTACCCACGGTGCTGGCCTTCTTGACCCCTTCAGTAAGAAACTGAGTAGGGAAGAGTTCAAATATTTACATTCCTAAAACCTGCAAATATGTAGGAATGTGAATACTCTTAAGAGCTGTGAGCTTTTAGTCCTTCCATAAGAACAGTAGCTCTCTACCCAGGAAGCTAATGGTGACAATAAAGATGATATATGGTGAAGGGGCCACAAAAAAGTATGTGTTGGTAATAGAACTGGGAAGACAGTCATTCCTCTCTAATGGTACACAGTTCTTCTTTTTCTTTGATTTTGATGCTGGTCTTTGTTTGGGGTTTGCCCTTATTTCTAAATTATTCATCCGGCTTGTTTCCCAGAGGGCATAATTTATTTTTATTGGGCAGAGTTTGAACTTGTCTATGAATGTACATATTTTCACCTGAGTAGTAGGATCATTAGTCCCACTCCACCCTAGCTTTCTTTTTTTCTTCTTTTTATTAACAATATTTTATTTTTTCCCCAATTTCATGTAAAAGCAATTTAAAACTTTTTTTTTCATTTTGAGTTCTAAATTCTCTCTCCTTCCCCTGGCCCTTCCCTGAGGTTGTAAACAATGTGCTATGAATTATACATGTGCAAACATGTAAAATGTATTACCATATTAGTCATTTTATGGAAGGGAAGGAAGGGAGGGAGGGAAAAAAACAGTATGCTTTGGTCCAGCATTCAGACTCTACTATCAGTTCTTTCTCTGAAGCAGATAACATTTTTCATTCATGAGCACTTGAGATTGTGTTAGATCATTGTATTACTGAGAATAGCTAAGTCTATCACAATTGATCATCACATAGTGTTGCTGTTACTGTGTACAATGTCTTCTAGGTGCTGCTGCACTTCACTTTTGTATCAGTCATGTCCTCCCAGGTTTTTCTGAAATTATCCTGGTCATCAGTTCTTACAGTATAGTAGTATTCCATTATAATCATATACTAACAACTGGTTTAGCCTTTCCTAGGTTTCCTTTTGAAAAATCACCAAAACTGGGGCAGCTGGGTGGTGCAGTGGATGGAGCGCCGGCCCTGGAGTCGGGAGTACCTGAGTTCGGATCCGGCCTCAGACACTTAACACTTGCTGGCTGTGTGACCCTGGGCAAGTCACTTAACCCCGATTGCCTCACTAAAAAAAAAAAAGAAAAAAGAAAAGAAAAAAGAAAAATCACCAAAACCCCTCAAATCTTCTATAGGACTCTAAGGAAATCAGTAGTTTCATTACATGGGAATTAAAAGCAAAGCCAGAGTAAGCTCAGTAAAGTAGCTTTCAAGATTGTAAATAAAATCAAATATGGAGCCTGATAGGGTGTTGAGATATGGATGGTTCAAGGTACATGTTTATCATAATTCAGGAGTGACTGTCAGTTTAGGTTTCCAGTACCTAGTAGAATTTAGCTGTCAGGGTAGGGCTATAATTGTCAGCAAGGAACCCTATTTTAGTCATTGATAATCCTGATGACCTTTCATTAGTACTATTCATTGCTTTAAGATTACCCTAGAACTAATCTTCATAGAGTTGGTAGCTGCTGCATGCTTCCCTAGAGCACAGCTAACTGGATCAGGACCCAGCAGGCACTCCCAGTTGCAGTAACAGTGGGGAAAGGGTTACCTTTTGTACAAACAGTTTGCAGTTATTTAATCACCCTTCTACTGCACCATAGACTTCTGTTGTATTTCCTGCATCTAGTACTTTGAGACACTGCTCTTGACTTCATGGGAACTTTGTGGCACAGTAAAGACATTTCCCTTTTTCTTCCTCAGCAATGTATTAAAAGAAGATAACAAAGTTCTCAGCCCAGAAAATGCAATGATTCTCACACATCCAAATGCTGTGGAAGAGAATTCTGTTTTAAAGGTAAGAGAATATTCTTAGACTCAAGGATGTATCCATTTTTTTTTTCTTTTTTTAAAAACAGTACTTTTTTCCCAATTATATGTAAAGATCCATAATGTGAAAAAGGTAAAGAACCCCTGCTCTAAGCCAAACTGACTCTTATCTTCTCAGGTCTCCAAAGCCTGGGATATAGAATTGAATCACTAAGAAGAAATTTTGAAGATTTTTATTAAATCTTCATTTACCTTGGGTCAGAATACTTAGCATCTGTATAACCACTCATGGCCTTTCCAGACAGCATCTTATTTGCAGATTCCCCAGCGTCCTTCTCTCATAACAGTTTCTTCAGTTTTCCTCTTTGAGGTTTTGGTTGCTGGATATCCTATTTGAACTCATATCTTCTTTTATTAAAATATGTAATAATACTCAATAAATACTTGTTAATTGAATGAATAATGGAGGTCCCAAAGGAATTATTCCCAAATGATAGCTAGGATTTTGATGTCATTTGATGTGTGAGCTCCTTGAGAGCAAGGAATATTTCTTGCCTTTCTTTGTATCCCCAGTACTTCGTACAGTGCTTGTCATGTCTGCTGTACTTAATAAATGCTTGTTGACTTGACTTCATAATTTCAGACTCTAGCAGCAGAAATCATTTCTTTGAATCACTGTGTGCTGCTTTGTAATCAAATGCTGGGAGATTTAAAAAGTTTACATAAAAAGCATGATTCCTTTCCTTCTTGGAGATCATAGTCTAGTAGAGAAATGAGATATCTAATTATGCTTCAATAATTGGATGGATCTTTGATGTGGGTACTTACTCGAATGATACAGATTCCATCACATTCGTGCCTTCTTATTCTGTGTTCTTCTTGTCAGTGGGCTCCCTCAAGTGCTCCACTGCCTTCTGCCCAATGTACAAGTTATCTTCTGAGCCTTCTGATGTTACATGGGTGTGACTGCAGCACCTGAGCAATCTGACCCATTGGTCATTTCTCACTCTTGCTCAATAACAGTACTGGTTCCTTTTCTGATAGTGCATCATTCATGATATCTTTAAAGCCGTTTCTTGCGTGAAATTATTTTTGGTAACGTGCAGCAACTTGTTCGTGCTTACCATACTTCTGAATAACCCATAATTTTAATTCTTCACATTTTGGCATTTTGTGTTTTGGTCATACAACATCACTGAATGAATATTAGTGTTGAAAAGTTCAGGTTTTTTGTTTCAGGAAGAAGCTTGTGCTCATCAAAAAGCACTGTGTCATTTCCCAAATACACTCTAACATACTCTCTCCTATTCAGTTCTGGTCCCGATTCATTGTCAGTATTCAGCATCTGTCAAAGATACATGTACCACTCTCCCAGAGCTATAGGCTATATCAGGGTTCAGCAAGCTGTGGCCTGAGGTTCCAGAACGGCCTTATGCCTATTTTTGCATAGCTTGGGCTAAAAATGTTTTTTAGAATAATGTTAAACAAACAAACAGGCCCAGAGGGCCAGATTTGGCCCTCAGGCCCTAGTTTGCTGACCTTTTGCTTTTTTTTTCCCCGATGTACATAGGGAAAACTTTTAAAAGCAATTATTGATCTCACTTAGGATGTTTCTCAGTGTTTAGGTCTTGGTGCAATCAACATATCCACAAATAAGAATATTAGTGGGACTCATCATTTATAAGAAGTCCCTTTTCCATTTGAATTCTGTGTTGGATGTCCTTCATGGCAGTTTTCCCTGTTTTTGTGTTTTACTTCATATTGTAAGGAATTAATTGTGGTTTGGGGTTTTCATAACCCTATCTTTGCTTCATTATGGTCAGACTGAAAAAAAATAAGCTTAAAAACCTAAGAGAGGATGGGTGTGTACTTTGAGAGATAATTGAACAAACAAGAGGAACTCTGACCACAGGGAACATTTATAGAAACTAAGTAACTTTGCCTTCCTCTAATAGCTTTCCCATGCCTTCGTGGGTCTGGCTAGATTATAATGGGGACAGCCCATGTGGGCATGCTGAGCCAATTGGAGACTCAGCATGGCTAGGAACTGCCCCTCTCCTTCCTGTGGAAAAGTCAGTTAGAGACAGTTGAGATTCGGTTAGGGGGAGTGAGAAAAGGAATAAAGGCAGTTAGAGAGGGTTCTGAGGAAAACGGAAGGAAGGCAGAGACATTTAGAGGAGCTGCTGGCGTTTGACCCTCGAAAAAAACAGGAGAGACTGCACAGCTGATTCTCCTTAGAGCTATAGATTGTGGGTGTGGTGAGTTTGTTTTGTTTTTGAGGCAAAGCTCTCTCTCTTTGGAGCTGGCTGGGCTGGAGGCAGGTTTGGGGGCCTGGGGCCTTTTTACCCCAGAGATTTATACATTGTTTCTAGTTCTATTAATCTCACTTGTGTGTTTCGGATATTGTTTTAAACTTGTTCCCATTAAAAAACCTGTTTTCTTTTTGAAAGAGGCTGTTTCTTTTCTTACCCAATATTAAGCTGAGCCACCTAATTAACTCTTCCCATACTAAATTTGGCCCTTACAATATTAATAATTAGAGGGTCATCAAAGTTTAGAGGAATCTGGTGTGATTTTAACATATGATTCACACACTTTGCTGGAAAAGAGATGTTTTAATGTGGCATTCTTCCCCTGAATCAAATACTTTTTTTTTAAACAAACAATAAATAATAACTTAGTGGGATCTTGTATTCTCTGCCCCTCTTAGCCAATTGTGTGACTATAAAAATGTCTACTGTAGAATATCATTTATCCAACCCTACCTGTTTCTTTTTCATGCTTCTTCTAAAGAATCCTTAAGGAATATGTATGCAAATTATTTTCTTCAAGGTTTTATAGAGTCAGATGTCAGAATCTAAGACCTACAGGGTTGGAAGGAATCACAGAGACCATACAGTGCGGTATGTTTCACATCTGCTTTGTAACATGCTAATCAAAGTTAAACAAGGTTTGACTTCAAGACCCTGAGAAGGGGCCTTTAGTACATATAGACAGCTGTGGTTTGTCTGGCCCAGCTGGTCTTGTGGACTTTGTTTATTTTACTGCTCTTTCTGTTTATTTATGTAGCACACTGGGGACAGTGCTGATTTATAAGTTGAAAAGTGATGCTTCCGCTTTCACTGATGGAGAAAAGATCTTGGTAGAGAGACAGAGCTTTTATATATTATCTTTTTGTTGTCCTTCTTGTTTCATTCTTAAATGCTCCCGGAATCATCTGACTTAACTTGATTTCTTGTCAAACTTTGTGTAAACTTTTTCCCCCATTGCTTCTTGCTGTTTCATGAACCAGTATTGCTTGTAATCATAAAACATTCATTTATTCATTCATTGAATTCTAGTTCAATAAGCATTGAAATGCCTTGAATGTGCCAGCACTAGAGATGCAAAAACAGTAGTCTTTGCTCTGAAAGAGCTTCATTCTCCTTTATACATTTTATAAAGGAGTTTATATTCTCTATTGATATTGCCCTTGCTTTGCATATCTCTCTACTTGGAGAGGATTATAGAATCATAGATTTAGAGCTAAAAGGGACTTTGAAAATCTGGGAAATGTGGGAAGTTGGGCTATAAAGGTAGTGTGGCATCAGGTTGCTGGGGTCTAGGGAGAGGGGGCCTCAAGGGAGGAAATAGTGCCAGAAAGGGGAGTTTGAACTCTGTAGGAAATTTGGAACCACTGAAGATTTCTGAATAGTGCCAAGATTAGGTGTAAGCATAAGAACACAAGCAAGTTATTCAATAATAGTATGAAAGATGGATTGGAGGGACAGAGTTATTAATGAAGTAAATAAAAAGTAGTTGGAGCTTTCCTGTTTGGTCGAGATGATAAAGAAAGTACTTAACTGAACTTGGTCTGTGACTTTGGGCATCATACATATTATCTATCTGGAGGGAGTAGGAGCTCTGCCCATGACTGTGACAATTAATAATTACAAAATACTTTACTGGTTTAAAGTCCCAAAACTTTGTCTCCCAAAATGAAATGCACTCCCTCCTCACCTCCACAAGTACAGTAGAATACTGACAGTTAATATCATATGTAGTATCTAAAATTTATGATTCTGAGTATCCTTCGCCCCTTTTCCTGCCTTTATCTTCATAGAATAATAATACACAACCTGTCTATTCAATTAGTACAGAACTAAGAGCCCAGATGTCAGTGCTGTGTTCTATATGTAACTTAACACATTCCAATTTCTAACATTTTCCTTTGTGTCTTCTACAACATTCCTCCCAAAATTACATAAAATTAGAAATAGGAATGGACTCTAAATTACCCAAATTATTATATAATCAATGCTTTAATTTTAAGTCTGGTTGATAGTTGATAGTTTGTTGGTCTCTGGGTCTATATGCAAAAATTCAGCTAACATAGAAAAGCTCAGTGAACATAGCCTTTTATGAGAATATTTCTTTTTTTTTGTTAGTTGAGAAGTAAAACAAAAGGAAGAGTGAAAGAAATCAGTAAACTGTACCCAAGGCTTGCTGGAATAGAGAAGTTGGAAAATTTTAAAGACTTTTCATAAGTTTTGGTTCTTTTATCTGTAGATTTGGAATTTTGTGTCTTTTCTTGATCAGAATCTTAATTCTATCGTTCCCAGTATAGTGTTATCTCCTCTGTGGGTAAATAAAGAAAGAGGGATCATGAAGTTGTATGGAATAAACAGCTAGTATGGTTTTACAACCAGGACAGTTTCGTACCAGTAGTTTTGGACAGTAGAGTTCACAGTGTGGTTTTGATTCAGTAGCTTTTAGGAATCTTTTCTGACCCACTGCCTCCCATCCTGATTCCTATGCCCTGGTTTCCAAGGGGTAAAACACCAAGCATAATATTCCAAGTCACAAGGGTTGGTTTGACTGTATTATAAAGCAGCAATTATCAAAGCAATCTGGTACTGGCTAAGAAATAGAGAGGTGGATCAGTGGAATGGATTAGATAAAAATTACACTATAGTAAATTACTTTAGTAATCTAGTATATGATAAACCCAAACATTCAAGCTTTGGGAACAAAAACTCAGTATTTGACAAAAATTTCTGGGAAAATTGGAAAACAGTATGGCAGAAACTAGGTATAGACCAATATCTCACACTGTATACTAAAATAGAGTCAAAATGGGTACATGATTTACACATAAAGGATGATTCCATAAGCAAATTAAGAGAGCGTGTAATTGTTTATCTGTCAGATTTATGGGCAGAGGAAGAATTTAGGACCAAAGAAGATATAGAGAGTGAAGCAAAATGTAAAATAGATCATTGTGATTATATAAAATTATAAAGTTCTTACACAAACAAAACTAATGTAATCAAGATTACAAGGGAAGCAGAAAACAAATAATTTTTGAAGCAAATATCTCTGATAAAGTCCTCATTTCTCAATTACATAGAGAACTGAGTCAAATTTTTAAAAATACAATTGATAAATGGTCAAAGGATATAAACAAGGAATTTTCAGATAAAGAAATCAAAGCTATCTATAATCATATGAAAATGCTCTGGATCACTATTGATCAGAGAAATGCAAATTAAAACAACTCTGAGGTATTACCTCACACCTATCAGAGTGGCAAATATAACAAAAAAGGAAAATATTGGATGTTGGAGGGGATGTGGGAAAACTGGGATGCTAATCCCAGTTGGTGGAGTTGTGAAAAGATCCAGCCATTCTGGAGAGCAATTTGGAACTATGCCTAAAAGCTATAGAACTGTGCATACCCTTTGATCCAGCAATACCACTGCTAGGTTTATATCCCAAAGATATTCCCCAAAAGAGAAAAAAACCTATTTGTACAAAAATAGTTGTAGCAGCTTTTTTTGTGGCGACTAAGAATTGGAAATCAAAGGAATGTCCATGAACTGGGGAATGGCTAAACAAGCTGTGGTATATGATGGTGATGGAATATTATTGTACTATAAGAAATGACAAGCAGGATGATTTCAGAAAGGCCTGGAAAGACTTACAGAACCAAGAGAACGTTGTGCGCAGAGACAGCAATATTGTTCAATGAAGAACTGTGAATGACTTAACTATTCTAGCAATAAAGACCACTGATGAAACATATTAATCACCTCCAAAGAAAGAACTGATATTGATGAAATGCAGACTGAAGCATCCTATTTTTCACTTTCATTTTTTCTTTTATTCAAGTTTTCTTGTACAAAATAACTAATATGGGGGCAGCTAGGTGGCACAGTGGATAGAGCACCGGTCCTGGATTCAGGAGGACCTGGGTTCAGATCTGGCCTCAGTCCCTTGACACTTACTAGCTGTGTGACCCTCGGCAAGTCACTTAACCCCAATTGCCACACACACACACACACACACACACACACACACACACACACCCCACCAAAATAACTAATATGGTAATGTTTTGTATAATCATACATGTATAACCCATATCTGATTGCTTACCATATCAGGGAGGGATGAGGGGAAGGAGGGATAAAAATTGGAACTCAAAACTATAAATAAAAATGTTTATTACTAAAAATAAGATCTTTCACAGTGGATGAAAAAAAAAAGAGTTGGTTTGAGAAATTAATAAAAGTTTTATATCATCTTTTCTAAGTTCCCCTACTCCCCAAGTATAACAAAAGCACCCTGGCATAATTTAAGAATATTCATATTTCCTTAATAGGATTACCCCATACCAGCCTGTGTAAGAATAATAATCTGAGGGGGAAATTAGGAAATAAATTTGTTTGTAATAATTATTTTGTCTTCCATAGAGTGCCACTGATGAGTTGGATGCCCTGCTGTCATCCTTAACAGAGAATTTGATTGATTTAGCTGCTGTGCCTCCGGTAACTATGGTTCATAATAATTGTACAAAAGGGAGAGGGGGTCTCTTTAGTGAAAAATGCTAGCTTTACTCTTGTTAGCTCTTTCCCAGGGGGAGAAAATCTATTCAAATGTGCTAATCAATCAAATTTTTTTTTTAGTTCCTACTATTGGGTCCAAGGATCTCTGTAAGAGTGCTATAGAGAATATAGAATAAGGCATATAAAACACTTCATAATAATACTTATGATGAGTTGGAGAGTGTAATGAGTTTTACTGACTCAAAAGAGTGGAAAGAGTGCTATACCTAGGTTCAAGTTCAGTTGCCATTTACTAGGCAGTTGACTGTGAACAAGTCATTTAACCTCTCAGAAACTCAGTTTCCTTACCTGTAATATAGGACTTTCTACTATCTCACAGGGTAGTCATGAGATAAAAGATTATATAAATGTAAGCTCTTTTTATCATCAACAGTAAATGATATGAAAAACAGACCTCATGTTGACAGGCCAAAGTAAAGTTGCCTCTGAGATGTTTACATGGCCATTAGGCCAAGCCAAATCACAGAGTTAGAAAGTTATGTCAACTTATGCCTGAACAGGAATTCTGTGACAGCCCTAGCAAAGTGAAATGCCTCTTCTTGAAGCCCATCAGAGAAAGGGTACCCACTACCTTCTGTGGCAGCCCGTTCCACTTTTGGACAGGCCAATTTCTTAGGAAATTTCCCCCTCAATATCAATTTGAGGTCAACTGGAAAATTCTTATTATGAAGTCTTAAGTCGTCTCATAAGATACTAGTAACGATCTCATTTTCCTAAAGGGGTGATGTGGGATCTGATGTGGAGCAAAAGACTGATGCCACTTGATGCAGAATTTAAAAGTCAGTTTGTATATAACATTTTCATTTCCAATGTGGTAGATGTGGATCAGCACAGATCCAGTACCGGTAAGACAAAATGTCGGGCCAATGCAGTACATATTTATTGATTACCTACTATTTGTAGGACACTTTACTGGCTACTCAAAAGCATAAGGTGTGATTCTTGTCCTAATGGAGCTTGTGGTCCAGCAGGAGGAGCTATGGTTGTAAAACAGCCCTAATAAAACAAATGTCCAAGTGCCACCATTCAGTGGGAGTTCAGAGGAGAGAGAGTCCATCTGGCTGGGGGAATTAGGAATAGAAAGCTTCATGGATTAGAAAGAACTGAACAAATAGTGCTGGGGAGCGCCAAACCAGGAGACAAACTTATACTTTAGCAACATCGCATAAATGAACAGTTTTTAAAGACTTTAAGAACTCTGATCAATGTGGTGTTCCAGAGGCCCATGATTAATGCTGCCTTCCTCCTGGAAATATTCAGATTAATATTACTTAAGTATTGGGTAGCCAGGTGTTACAGTAGATAGAGTGCTGGGCCTGAAGTCAGGAAGATTCATCTTTGTGAGTTCAAGTCTGGTCTCAGACAAGGATGCTGAGCAAGTCACTGAACCTTGTGTGCCTCAGTTTTCTCATCTGTAAAATGATCTGGAGAAGGACGTGACAAACCAATCCAGTATCTTGAGTCCAAGAAAACCCCAAATGGGGTCATAAAGAGTCAGACATGACTAAAAAACTGAACAACAACAAGTATTCAGAATGAGAAATGTTTTTTAACTTGGCCAATATGAGGGCTTGTTTTGCTTGACTATACGTTTTTGTTGTAAGAATTTTCCTCCCAGTGGGATGTGGGGGAAATGGGAGAGAGAGAGAGAAAAAAAAAATTCTTGATAATTGAGAAACACATTTTTAATTGGAAAAAAAAAAAGCAGTCTTGGGAAATCAGGGGCATTTCAGTTGCAAGGAATGATGGGAACTGATGGGGTGGTTGAAAGATGCTTCTAGTAATTCATTCTGGCTGGAACATAGAATGAAGGGAAGAATAGAAAAATAAATGCATACAGAGAGGTTGGGTCCAGAATATGGAGGATCTTGAAAGCTGGGCTAAGGAATTCAGATTTTATTCAGTAGACAGTGGGGAGCCACATATGGTCTTTATGTACATGTGGAGATGACATGATGAGAGCTGAGCATTATTTAATCTGGCAGCAGCATGTGGGTTAGAGTGGAGTAGTAGAAAGACTAGAGTCAGGGTGACCTATTGGAAGTCTATTGCAATAGCCCAGGTGAGAGCTGAAGGGAACCTCATTCACAACGGTGACTGTGATAATAAAGAAGAGAGCCTCATTTTAGAAAGGACGTTGTCCAGGGTAGGGCTGAGGGACCTTAAGATGATGCAATGTAAGGATCAGTTGGAGAAACTAAGTATGTGCGTGTGGCCAAGAAAAGACTTGGTGGGGAAGTGTGGGGCATGAGAGTAGTCCTCAGTTATTCAAAGGACTTGTATGTGACACAGGATTAGATTTGTTCTGTTTATTCCTAAAAGAGAGGAGTAAGAGATCAATGAGGTTTGTGTAAAGGAAAACATCTTTATAATTTGAGCTGTACAAAATTAGAATAGGTTATTTGGATAAAGAAGAGTTTGTAGTTAAGGATGTTGTCATATATTCTGAAACTGAGTGGCAGGGAAGATTATACTGTTAATATAAATAAGGAAATAAGTAGTAGGATCAGGTTTTTCAAAGGAAGATGAGGTTTTAGATAATGTTGAATGTGTAATGACAGCTGGATATCAGTTGGAGCTATCTAACAGGCTGATGAAAATCCAGTCTGGAATTAAAAGCAAGATCAAGGCTGGAGATGAAGATTTGGGAACCAACTGTATTAAAGTAAGAATTGAAGTTATGGAAATGGATGCCCATGAATATCAAGAGAAAAGAAGACTGAAAACAATGCTCTGTGGGAAAAATATATTTATTTGGGGGGACCAAAAAAAAAAAAAAGATGATAGGAGGAGAATCAGGAAAATAAACATAGAATCCAAGAGAAAAAGTTCAAACAAAAGTGGTTAGCAGTGTCAAATGCAGCAGAGAGGTCAAGGATGAGGAGCAAGAATTGACCCATAGGTTTGGTCACTACAAGTTATCCCTTACACAAATACAGACCTCTAATGGTGAAAGTAAATAAAAACTATTGTCCTCTTTTCAATTCAGTACTTATTTCCTAGATCACCTTCTCTGCCCACTCCCCAATTTGAGAAGTCTTATGATTAAAAAAGTAAATTAGGGGGCAGCTAGGTGGCGCAGTGGATAAAGCACCGGCCCTGGAGTCAGGAGTACCTGAATTCAAATCCGGCCTCAGACACTTAACACTAGCTGTGTGACCCTGGCCAAGTCACTTAACCCCAATTGCCTTACTGGAAAAAAAAAAAGGTAAATTAGACGATGAGGCTCAGTGCGACACCTCACCATGACTATAAAGACTATCTGGAATACCTGCTTGCAAATGGCTACTTCATAAAGGAAATACATCATATCATCTTCACCACTGAAATAGAAAGAAAAGTTCTTCTGTCAGTCTGCAGTGATTGAACCAGATGTTATTTCTCTTCTTTTTTGAGCTCATCTAGTATGTTATTTAAACCACACATATCATGTTGTTATCATTTACTGTCTTTTTTATTATATTTCATATGCTCACCTTTTCTACCCATTAGGTTGTAAGCTCCTAAAAGACAGCAGGGTCTATATTTTATAATATGACATTTATACTTCATGTCCTCCCCAGTATCATAAGAAGAATTCAGTAAATGCAGAACAAATGAATTCAGAGGGAGGAAAGCCACTAGGTCAGATGATCAGAAGCTTCATGGAGAAAGTAGGATTTGAGCTAGGTCTTGAAGAAAGAGTCAGATTTCTAGAAGGAGGGAGGAACTTTAAGGAGGAAAATGGCAAGATTTTCAAAGGTATGGAAAGAGAAACCTCCTTGCTAGTGGTGAGTAGAATTGTTTGACTAGAATGAATGGTCTCTGTGGGGAATAGTGGAATCTCTATAAATAAAATGTGTCTTGACTTAGAGAACGGAAGCAAGAACAGCTCAAATGTTTTCCAATGCCAGGCCAAAAGAGAGGTGCCAGATGACAAAAAATGGACATCCGTTCTAGGACTATATTGAAAGGGCATTAAGGAGAAATGGTATACCCCAATTCAAACATAGAAAGGTTTGTTTGAAACTGGAATAAACTGTATTTAGGATCTTTATCGTTGTTTTCTTTAGTGGTGATGGATAATTAGAAAACTATCCATATTGCCCTTGTTCTGTTTATGTGTTTGTCACAAATCCTTGTTCTGGCTTCTACCAAGGAGATTATATTTAGTTACAACAGGCTAAAATTATAGAAAAGAAAATCTTGTTCTGTATACCAGGAAAAACTTCCTGGTTAATAGATTATAGTCTCCTTAGGTTAGCAGAAAGCCTATGCTACTTTTCACTGATGAGGAACTGCTCCAGTTCTAGCAGTCTCATGCAGTGTGTATTTGTCATAGGAGGGAATCTTGGATTTCATTCTCTCCTTGGAACATTTCTTTAAAAACTTGATTATTAGCTTTAAGGATTTTTTTTCCTATTCTATAATTCATTTAATACCAGAGAAAGATTTCAGTGCCTTAGTAAAAAATGTTTTCTTTCTATTCTTTTAGGTGTCTTCCTTTTCCTCAGTTGCACCTCGGTGGATTGTGCCAGTGAGTTGTTAATATTTGTGATATGGGTGCTAGTTAAGCTTGCAGGATTACCTAAAAAATTTTAAGCATTGTGATCAAAACTTCATAATGACTTAGGTGACCTGGGTTATTATTATTCTTTTTTTAACATTTCTGTGTGCTTTAACTACTCAGAGGTGCTGGGAAGAATCCACAAAAACCTCTGAGGTGGCAGATTAGAATGCAAAATTCAAGATGGATAAGCATCATCCTTTAAGGGTCCTTGCCCTGTAGCCAAAATTATTCTCAGTATCTTTCACGTTTTCACCTTGTTAATATCCCCTTCCACTCTTTCCTCAAGAATAACTTTGTCTGTGATTGATAACCATGTAGGGTAGTACTTGTTGGCCGTGGTCATTTTGATGCCAATTTTTTGGTTTGTTGTGTCTTCCTATAGCAGACCAGGACCCTTTCCAATGGAATCTCAGGGAATGAAGTGGCTCTGGAAAGGAAAGAGGAATGTGGTGACCCAGAGGTGCTCTCCGTGATCTCCCAGCCAGGGCCCTTCCTGGTTGATGCTGTGACCACGTGAGATCTTTTCCTATTGCTCTTCATAGATTATTGTTCAAAATGGGATGGAGTACAATAGAATACAACTGGATATGATTGTCCATTTTTTTTTTTAACGGGGCAATGAGGGTTAAGTTACTTACCTGGGGTCACACAGCTAGTAAGTGTCAAGTGTCTGAGGCTGGATTTGAACTCGGGTCCTCCTGAATCCAGAGCTGGTGCTTTATCCACTGTGCCACCTAGCTGCCCCTCCATTTAGTCTTTAGCTGCTTATTTCTCTCTATGTCAGGTGTTAAGTATACAGGTTTTTATGACTTTATGAAGAAATCTTAAGCTTGATTTTTGGTGACTTGATTTGGAAACATTAGCAAGTTTTCATGTACAGCTATTGAAACGCTGCAATAGAATAGAAAAGCATTAATAAAGCACTTACTGTATGCCAAGCACTATGCTAAGTCCTGAGGATACATTTAAGAAAACAAACATTCCTTGCTCTTAAGGACTCATTCTAATTGGAGGAGACAACATGTAAATAAGAGTTCGTGATTATGTTCAGTTCATGATGAATAGAAAGGCCAGGTAGTACTTAGACCAGGAAAGTAGCAGAGCAAATGACAAGGTCCAGAAGATTTAGGGAATAATAGCAGGGTAGATGGTTCCCTACCAAGAGAATGTTAGACTCTGGGGTTATAACGGAATGAGGCTCTGAGTTATCTCCAGCAGAGGTGGGAAATCTAAGGATTCAGCTGATAGTGAATATAGTATGCCTACTTGGAATTGGGCAGTGGAGCAAGAGGAAGGGCTAAGTCTGTGGCTCCCCTCAATGGCAGCAGGCATTGCTGGTCTATCTTCCTGCTGCCCATTGGCAGGTTGGTGTATGGGAGGGGAAGTTTGTCCTTGAGGGGAGTGGGGTAGGAGGGAGGGAAATGGTTGGCCCCAGTCATTGGGTTGGTGGTCTGGGGTGTGTGTGAAGGGTATTTAGTGCATATGGGCATAAATATGAAAGAAAGACTGTTACGGTTGAGTAAAGAGAGCCAGCCCCAAGATGAAGACTAAGGCCGATGTTGCTGAGTGCTGGCTCTTGATGCTCTGTGAAGCTATTTACCCTAGCTTTCTGTATTTTAGGCCATTGTTCTTTACCCTTTGCTGGGGCTTTGACCAATGCTATTTTTTTATTTTATGATATTTTATATTTTTATTTTTATTTTTTTATTTTTGGGGGTTAAGTGACTTGCCCAGGGTCACACAGCTAGTAAGTGTCAAGTGTCTGAGGCTGGATTTGAACTCAGGTACTCCTGAAACCAGGGCTGGTGCTTTATCCACTGTGCCACCTAGCCGCCCCCTATATTTTTTATTTTTTGGTGAGGCATTTGGGGTTAAGTGACTTGCTCAGGATCACACAGCTAGTAAGTGTCAAGTATCTGAGGCTAGATTTGAACTCAGGTCCTCCTGACTCCAGGCTGGTGCTTTATCCACTGTGCCACCTAGCTCCCCTAACTAGTGCTGTTTTGACAGATCTGGAATGGATGATTTTGTGTGCCTACTTTCCCATGTATGCTTCTGGTATGGAGAGTTTGGGTCAGTACAAGAAGGCACTTAGTTCTTTCTCTCAGAGAAAAAAAAACTTAAGAAATTACAATATTGAGAGAAACCAATAACACTTGAATTTTATTTTTGTTAACAGCCTTCACAGTCTGTCTAAGGCACAAGTGAACACTGGCCTTTCCTAAATAGTTTGTACATATGCACCTTTGGAAAATTCTGCTGAAAGACTCCATTGAGTGTCAGAGGCATTGTGCAAGGGGGCGCATAGAGGGGGAAGCTAGGTAGGGCAATGGATAAAGCACTGGCCCTGGATTCAGGAGGGCCCGAGTTCAAATATGACCCCAGACACTTGACACTAGCTGTGTGACCCTGGGCAAGTCACTTAACCCTCATTGCCCCCCAAAAAGGGGGGGGGCACCTAGAGTGAAATCTCTCCATCTCTTCTAGATGAAGTTCTTGGAAGAACTGTGAAAGGAAATAACAGCAGTGAACTGAGACCTTGGCTGGGAAATCAAGCAAATAGTCACATAGTGTAGCCTATCACCCTTAGTAATCCAGAACATGGCTGGGGATCTAGAAGTTATCCAAAAAATGCCTTCCGAGCAGCTGTAAGAGACTGTAGTCATCAGCTATTAAAGAGGCCCCGGAAGGCTTTTTTAATCCTTTAATCTTTATATAAATACCTAACTAGCTCAGTTTTCTGATTTCCAGGCCCAGCAGCAAGAAAGCAGTGAGGACAGGCATGCTACTAAAAGCAGGAATCAGGGATGTAGACTTAGAAATGCACTTTAAAAATATAAGAACATCTTGGATTCCATCTCAGTCACCCTGGGGAAGTCATTGGATTCTGTACAATAACATGTTTGCACTGGTGACCTTAAGTCATTGTGAGAAGTTTAAATGATATTTAGTGTTAAGGAAGCAGGGATTTGTATAATATATTCAAGAAAACATTTTCTTCAGAATTTGGTTGAAATGCTTTATCTGGAAAATGTACTTAATGCTGAAAACATTACCACCAACACATACACACATGCTTAGGACCAATACACAAGGCACTGCCATAGTGTCCGTCATTAAAGAAGAGCTAATCACCACTTCTCCACCAAGCTTTCTGTGTCGCATCCTCACAGCTCTGTCTTCTCTTTTCAGCTCTGTCCCGGGCCTGGCTGAAGAAGCCTTGAGGAAGCAGCGCAAGTGTTTGCTCACCACGGAGCTGTGAGCCTGTGCTCACCAGCTCTCCTGTAACTGGAATGCTTGGCCTGCCCAGAAGCCCGTCCCAGAACTACACCTTGGCTGCAAAATGTTCTATACAGCCTTCTGGGGGACCCAGGGAGCCGAGCTTTCCTTCATGGGTCACCAAGGAGTCAAAAAACTCCCTTCCGACTTAGCCTATCCGCAGGAAAGCAAAAGAGTTGTTGTCACTTCTCTGCTGACAAGGCCATGGCAGATATGTCCACCCACACAGGAGCTTTTGTTCTTTTTCTTTGTGACTTCCAGGACTTTTCATGGGGAAATATTCCTGATGGGACCCCCAAATATGGAATTGCAGTCCTTCTGGCTGGAGGGAAAAAATATGTATCTGTCTATAGAGATAGATATAAATGGATGAGGATTCTTGTGCCATCTGGTGGTTGTGACAAGTAATGACTTCACAGCTAAGCTGAGCTTTGATATTGTGCAAACCTGAGTCTTTTACTGCTTTCTCCTTTCTTTTTTTTCACTATAAGCATCCTTTCTAATCTTTATGTTCTTCAGAGCTATTGATGCTTTCTGTGAAATACCTGGAAAAGTTAGGGTAACTGGGTCAGGAACTTGGGGGCATCAATGGGGACTGTATATTGTAGGTAGACTGGACTGAAGGACACCTATTATGTAACTTGGAAGGTTCTAAAGAAAACTAGAAAGCTAACAAAATCACCTCACTGTCTTATTTTCCTACCAGGTTGCCTGATCCCATGTCCTAGTTTGTGTTTAGGGGAGTATAGCAGACTTGCAAATACCTGTAGAACAGTTAGCCCTCTTTCCTCACCAGAACTGCACACATTTTAACATAAAGGACAATAAGCAATGTCTGCACTTTGCTTGGCATCAGTTGTTGTTTTCTGAGGAGTAGGTTAGTGTTTGTCAGGAGAGCTGGTACAGACATTTCTTGTACCTGTGAATATTGTTTTATGGGAGCATATTCATCTCACAAGCAGTTTGGATAATAGGGAAGGGACGTGGAAATACTTTCAGGTTATGAAAGTATTTTGCCCCACTCCAATATAACCCACTCACCCCTTTGATCAGGTCACCTATCCTACTTCATTCAGTTTGAGGCTTGTACAGTGAATTGTTTCATCTTTTTTGGTGTAGTTTGGAGAGTCAATCACTAATCTTGTTGCTGTTATTGGTGTCTGTCACAGTGACAGTATCCAGATGTGGGGCAGAATTTCAAAAGAAGGTCACAGATTCTACCCTAAAGATACCATGACAGGCCCTAGAACTGGAATAGCGACCAAATTAATTTACTGATTTATTTTACCCATAATTGCTGCTTTTGGGGATCTGATGGTGAGCTCTTGCTGTCTCATTCTCAGGGAAATAAGGAGAAGCATGGCTGCCTCTCGGAGAGGATGATTCTGTCCCAAATCCATCTATGCTCCTTTTGGGGCCTCGGTCTATTTTAGAAGAAGCTGAATAAAATCAGAGTTTGTCCACTTTGAGAAGAATACCAGGGTGTGGGTTGTGAACTGGAAATTTGAGGCCTACTTTGGATTAGAGGCTTTTCTTTTGTTAATAGTTGAATATTGATGATTACCTGAATTGTTGTGTGAGCACCTGCCATATTCTAAGCCCTATCCAGGAAGAACAGCCAGTCTAGGAATGAGTTGACATTTCAGTGAGAAGTGTTGTGTTTTTCTAAGATTCCCTGACACTTTCAATTGTCTCTATAGAGCAGTCTAACGAAGGAAAGAAACCTACTTTAGGCAGTTATGAGCCAAGAACCCAAGTCCTAAATCAGCTAGCAGCTCAGCATACCTAACTGCATCAAGTAGAGGCTTCCTAAGAGCCAGCAAGGCTCATTCACTTGAAAATAAAAGCCCTCTGAGGCCTTTCCAGAGCAGTCTCAGGTGGGAAGAAAGGAGTGTGAAAGAACTTGAAAACAACCTTAGTGAAATGGTTGCCAGCCCCTTGAATTTTGTAATTATTGTTGGTGTTGGGGCAGCTAGGTGGCACAGTGGATAGAGCACCAGCCCTGGAGTCAGGAGTACCTGAGTTCAAATCCGGCCTCAGACACTTAACACTTACTAGCTGTGTGACCCTGGGCAAGTCACTTAACCCCAATTGCCTCACTAAAAAAAAAATTATTGTTGGTGTTTGAATCTATAACTGTAGGATTTTCTTTTTTAGCTGCTAAGCTAAAGTATTCTGCACAGGGATATTTATCTTTTGGGCTAGCCTTGGTTTGTACTATTCAGTGTCAAAAGAACATTTAATGCTTTGGTTTAAAGTGCCCTCTTCTACCACCAATGTGTGCATAGCAAACAAACAGTAGCATCTGGCAGAATAAGTCAGGACTCCAGTGTTGAACTGCAGGAAGTATTGCCTTTGTTTAGAGGAAATCTGGCACATCCTATTGACCATTTCTTAGCAGCTGTTTCGGAAGTGACTTAAGTGTTGTAAGTGGCTTTGCTAGAGGAACCACCTTGGTTTAAGGATAAATTTGACAGTCATCAAGTGTATTTAGAGGGTTTCCAGAAAGTAGGTGCCACACCCTGGAATCTGGGATTTAGCCTGGGGCATATTGAATTGGTCAAAACACACACATTCTCTGTGGCATTTGTGATCAATTCTGGAGGCACTGGAACAGCAATTTGGGTATGGACCACAGAGCTTTTAAAGTTACTGAGATGTGTTAAACAGTCTACATTTTCCATCCATAGAATCATAGAACATTTTGACTGTAAGGGACCTTGGTGTTCATCTTATTCAATCCTTACAGGTTACAGATTATGAAACTAAAGCCAGAGAGCTGACATAACTTGCTTTAGGTCATATAGCAAGTAATATAACCCAACCCATATACTGATCTTACTGAAATAGCTTATTATATAGGATGCATTAAGACACAGGAGCAGGATAGCTGGCGGAAATCGTCTAAACCTTGTATTTTCATTTTCCCATATTCTTACCCAGTCAAGGCAGATTCATTTGAATTCCAAAGTATCAAGAGATTTGAAGATAGGTTTGGTTTTTTTTTTTTAAAGATTTTGCATCTCATTGCACAGTACTTAAATATAGAGATTAGCATCCCCTAGGAATTTTTAGACATGTTAGATGAATTTATGATGGTCTTCCATATAGTAGGTACTTAATATTTATGGGAATTATTGGTGAGAAGTTAGATTTCAACTGCTACTACTACCAGAACTTCTGACATTATTACTCCTGTTAGCCTCTAACCCTATGATTTCAGCAGTTGAAGGCCTATGTTGATGGAAGAGACTGGGAATGAAAATAAATGGGGAACTGTGTATTGTAGGTTGACAGGAAGGAAGGAAGGAAGGACTATTATTGTGTAACTTTGAAGGTTCTATCTAGAAGGGTTTATCTAGAATTTAAGATTATAGGGGAAAAATGGCATGAGGTAAAAGGTGTGAGAGGCGAGTATTTGCAAGTGAAGAAAAGCTAGTAACATTTTTAAACAAATAACTTAATTTCTGATCAGGCTACTAAATTTACCCCCTAAAAATCTTATCATCTCATCCGAGTATCTGTCTAAAATAATTCATTATGGTTTCTGTAGTAAGATGAGGTTCCCAAACAACTATTTAAGATCTCTAGAAAGAGGGATTGATGAAACTTTTAATGAATTTGAATCAGGAGTGATGAGAACACGTTTTCCTATTCAGAGGAAGAGAAGAGTCAGGGCAATCAGTGTTTGATCATCCTAGCTTAGAAAGCTGTTCACATTCTTGAATTGGAAGGCCACTTGGACGTGATTTACAGCAGAGATAACAGGCTGAGGTCAGCAAAAATGGCAGGCACGCTGATTACAACTGGCAGATCTGGATTTTGCTTTTTTGCTTGTTAACCCCTTAGGTGCAAAGATAATAAAACCCTCTTCGTCTTGACTCATGTACAAGAATCTAAAATGTGGAATAGCCTGTATAATTTGAAGAAATCTACTTCTCTCCCCCAGTTTATTATTTCAGATTGTTCCTGAAAAAAATCACTTCCAAAAGAATGCCCAGCATGTCACAGAATCTGAGTTAGAAGGGATCTCAGAGGCTGGATAGTCTAATTCCCTCATTTTACAGATGAGAAAACTATTGCTTTCAGAGGCTAAGTGACTTGCCCAAGGTCACACAGGGAATAAATAACATGACCGGCATATTTAAACTTAGGTCCCCTCACTCCAAATCCAGATGCTATCCAAGCCATCTACTCCAGCACATGATTGAATAGGAATCTTCTAAAATAGTTTCAACAAGTGGTCATGTAGCTTCTGCTTGAAGACCTCCAATAAGAGGAATTCAACTCTCTCCCAAGGAAACCCATTCTATTTTGCATAGCTCTAAGTGGTTTGGGTTGTTTTTTCCCCTTTCATGGGACTAAAATCTCCCTATCTGGAACTAATACTCTCTCTATTTTTCCATTTGAAAGCCCTTTATCTTCTTGATGGTAGCAGCTAGATGGCACAATGGATAGAGCTCCAAGCCTGGAGTCAGGAAGACCTGAGTTCAAATATGGCCCCAGAGGCTTACTAGCTGTGTGGCCCTGGGCAAGTCACTTAAGGCTGTTTGCCTCAGTTTCCTCATCTGTAAAATGAGCTGGAGAAGAAATGGCAAACCACTCCAGTATTTCTGCCACTAAAATCCCCAGTGGGGTCAGGAAGAGTTAGTCACAACTGAACAACAGTATCTACTTAACTCCTCTAAATTTTTTGTACTCCAGGGTGACCATCCATAGTTTCTTCGATTGATCCCTATATACCATAGCCTCCTGCCCTCTCACCTATTCTAGTATCCTGGATCAGCTTTACTTTGTCACTCTTGCAAGTCCTAAAACATTTCACCTGGAACTTAACACAATCCTCCATTTATGGTCTGACACAATATAGTGGGACTACGACCTTCCTTGCACTGTGGCAATGATGCATTTAAGAAAGGATCCATAGGTTTGACCAGACTGCCAGAGGGGTCCTTTACCCCAAAAAGGTTAAGTCCCGCTCTCAAGTGTGTATCAGACTATGTCAAGTTTTCTCTCGATCATGAGCTGTAAGATAAATAGGTCACTTCCTCCCAAGATTCTTTTCATTTCTAATTCAGTGATCATTTTCTCCTTGTTGGTAAGAATTAGATCTAATTCCTGTCTACCTTCTAAGAATAAAATTATTGTCAAGTTAAGAATTTTCCAGCTGCCCTGCTATTGGCACAGAGAAAACTCCAACTCTTGAGATAGTTGGGAATTTTCCATCACTGTTGTTAGGCCTCTGTGGCTGCTTTATGATGGTCTCAAATGGCTTGTTCATTTTCTCCATTTGTTCAGAGGGTCTCTAATGATTTAGTCAGAGGCTTTTATTCAGGGGCCTGATTATCCTGTATGGATGACCAGTGTGCTTGGTTTCTATTGTATCTCCCTTGTTGATTCTTTTGTAGTTTGTATATGTAGAGTACCTAGTATACCACACTTTACAGTGGACCCTTGCTTATTCCACTAAGTTGGTGTCTCCACTCTCGTTCTATTTAACAGCTGCTGTAAGGGGAGCAGGTTGAAATTAATGCTTTAAAGTGAGATTTGCAGGTTTCTGTTATGTGTGCTGTGCTCTCCAACTAAAGGCAACTCAAAACACATGCCTTGTGGGTATTTAGTTTAACCTTCAAAAACAAAGGAGAACTCAATATCTTACAAAAACAAATGTCGAAAAGTGTCTTTACATGTAACTGGAAAAAAATACTATTAAGATTGGAAAAAGGGCAGCTAGGTGGCACAGTGGATAAAGCATAGACCCTGGATTCAGGAGGACCTGAGTTCAAATCCGGCCTCCGACACTTGACACTTAACTAGCTGTGTGACCCTGGACAAATCACTTAACCCCCATTGCCCCGCAAAAAAAAAAAAAAAAAAAAAAAAGATGGAAAAAAAGAAAAACAAAGGAGGGCACAATGTTTTTTACAATGCCATCTTACTGGGAACACAGTTGGTTAGAGGGATTCATACATTGCTTTTTGAACCTGCTTTAAATTCCATTAGGTCCTTTTCTGAAATTTTAGTTGTTTGTGAGGGACTACTTTTTTTTTAAGGGACTGTTTTCTATAAATACTCTCCTTTTGGTTTAGCATCTCTACCAGTACACTAATTCCTGTTCCTTTTGTATGACATAATTATTGTGTGAGTAACCAAGTAGCAAAAAGCTAAAAGTGCTCCTCGCATTCAGAGCTCTCATCCTATGTATTTCTCAGTTCTGGCTATGGGCCTCTAACCCTATCTTCTTGTCACCCCCAAGATCTTGTTGTGAGGGAGCACTTAATTGGCTCTCACTTTAATAGATACAGAAATCTCATGTGTATAAGCAGGAGAAAGAAACAAAATTATTACAGATACCATGTCTCTTTAGGAAGGAATGGGGAGCCATTCTTGAAGGAGTTGTTAGTGTAATATAATGCAAAAGAATACTAAACAATATATCAAGAGACTCAAATTAGGGTCAGAATTCTGCCACCAACTAGCTGGGTGACCTTAAGCAATTAATACACTTCACCTCATTGGGCCTCAGTTTTCTTGTCTGTAAAATAAAGGAGTAAGATTTAGTAATGATATTCAAGGTCCCGTCAATCTTTAAAATTCTTTGACTTCCTATGGTCTAATTGCCCCTGTCCTCCCCATGGTCTTTGGAGATGCTGGGAATCCAGATACCAGCAGGTGGAAGGATACACATTTATTAAAGCAACCTTCCTCTTCTCCCTGTCCTTTTGGCATTTGAAACACTGGTTCTTGTATGATTGTGTTCAGAAACCCTGACTCTCCCTTCCCTACAAAAGCCTGACAGGTTACCTGCTGAGAAGCTTTTTGTGAGTGGCAGAACTCTGAATTCTCCATAGAGATATAGCAGAGCTGATTTCATCCCCCACCATCCCCAGTAGTGCAAGCCTCAAGAAAAAACAACCTCGTTTACAAGTCCCTCGTCCGTGTTGCTCGTCATTTTCCTCTCATCAGAATGACTTTGTTGTAGCTGGGTTTTCCAAAATGGACTGACTCCCTGTCCTTTTTACTTTAGCTTGACATTTTAGACTGTCATCAGAACTTATTATTTTGTTTACTTTTTATATGTGTAAAGCTTGGTAGTAGCTCTTAAAGTATAATTTATTGTTTTTTAAATCTCAAGTGCACCCTTCACTTTGTATTATCGCAATTAGAATTTCTCCTTGACCTGTATTAGAGACACTGAGGCGTATTTGTACACTGGAACAAGAACTATAATTTGTGACTGCACTCCAATAAATCTTTTATGAAATGTTTACACTAGAATTTTCTAACATGTGCTGACTGATTAAATGAAACTTCTTCTAAATCCATTCTCAATCTATTTCAGGATGGATCGTCATTTCGGATAAGACAAGATAAGGGTGAACAGAAAGAGAAAAAAAAAATTTTTACCAGGTTTTTTTATGAGGTCTATAGTGTTTCGTGGAAGCCACGGGTGTTTTCATAAATTAAACCTCATGCCTTATCCATTGTATCCCAGAGGAAAAAAATGCTACTCCCCATGGGCTGATGTGACCCATCCCAATGCCATTTTAGGAGCAACAAACAAGTGGCTCCCACTTCCTGGATATCCTTCACAATCTCACCTAAGCATCTCACTGCTGTGTTCACTTGATTTCACTCCTGCTTCCTAAGGAGTCTGAGAGGCAATGAGTTGTTTCACAGAGACCTGGAGGAGGGAAAGGGTTAATATCCCTTCTTTTAGAAAGTAGTTAGAAATATCTCAGTAAGTCTTGAAGTGATCTGGAAAAGCTATAATAGGCCTGCTGTTGAGTCTACTGGGGCATACTTTTTTAATGGGTGGAGTTCCTAAAGAAAACAAATAGGAAGTCCAGCCCACAACATAGGAATCTCTTGTTCTGTTTTGCACCCTGCCCAATACTGAATTCTAAGCACTGGACTAAGCAGTTATCCTTTGGAAGGGAAGGGGGTGAAGAGAAAAAGAAGGGGGAAACCTGGGATCTTAATCGTCGTATTAGAGAGCAATGATTATGATATGGATACCTGGGGGAAAGTTCTCTTTCTTTAAAAAGAATCTCCAAGTTTGGCACCAAGAGAAATTGGGGAAATCAATCCTGGGGCTGGAAACCTTTGCATTACAATTCAGTGGCCTTGTCAGTCAGAAAGGTCCAACCCTAGTTCTGTGGAAGGCTGTTTTGCTTCATTCTACCCCTTTCCAACCCTGTCTGAATTCATCCTTTAAGTGAAAGTTGTTTCGTGGGAATGCCTAATTAAAATTCTCAGTTTCGTGCCCCCTTTCTTTCAAAACTGATACTTGTCTCAGGCAAAATCATAGTCAACATTTGATACCAATTCATTATATCTAGCTGTGTAACCTTGAAAAAGTCATCTAACCTCACTTTTTTTTTTTTTAATCAGCAAAGTGAGGAAATTGAATTCTCAAAAGCTAGATGGTTTTGTGTGGAGGTTGGACATACTCTTGGCATCCTCTCATTTTCCTTATTCTCTCAGGTCTGAATCCTAACCTAGGTCTGTCATCCTTGAATTTCAGCCCTTCTCCCTCCTTTCCTCTTTCTACATATCCCTGTTAAGGAGTGCAATGGGCCACCCACCCTGTTCCAATGCAGGGTTCAGCTCTGTTGAAGCGAAGGCCACCCCAGTGTGTTAGGGAAGAATGTCATCTGATCCTGAGAAGTCAAAACTATATCCTGAGATAAAAACAAACAAACAAACCACAAAGCCTTTTGGATACAGGAAAAAAGGGATTTATAACAGGAAGAGCGAAGGAGGCCACCCGATGTCAAAAAGTCTGTCGAAGATAGGGATGTCTGGGTTCTCCTGCTACTTTGCTCCAACTCTGTGACATTTGAGAAATTGCTTCCTTGCCCTGGGTTTCAGTAATCTTCAGTATCTAAAGTGAGGGGATTAGACCAGATGACCCTATAATTCTGTGGTTCTCTGAATTTAACCATCTGGAGCTGCAGTGTAGAGGAGAAAAGGCATTGCAAGGCGCTGCTGGGTGTAGTGGAAAACCTGGCTTTGGAAACAGAGGACCTGGGATCATTTCTTGACTCCATGACTCATTACCTTCATGACCCTTCCCAAGATATTTAAACCCTCTGGGCTTCAGTTCTGCTTCTGTGGGAGCGGGCTAGATGACTCTGAAGTCCCAGATCTAAATCTATGATGCTATTTAGTGAAGGGGCCTCTCCTGATCTCTGGTAAGATGTCCTATCCCTATGAAGTGGCCGTGTTGGGGAGCGCCTCAGGATCAGAACCAGAAACACCTTACCTGCTACACCTGAATAAGATGACTTCACCTTTGTAAACTTCAAGGACATAGCAATCGACTTACTCATTTTTTTCATGGAATCTACACAGGGATGAGATAAACCACATTGCAACCACAAGGGGGAGCCATTGTACTGCGATGACTTAGCAATGTCAGGGCATGCCAAGAAATGAACAGGAATCAATCCGTTTTGGGGCAGCAGTCCCCTGTAGGGTGTGGCAGTCCCTACTGTAAGGAGAGACATAACTAAATTGGGCCATCAGAATAAATGATCCCCAGGTTCATTCACCTTTAAACAGTGGACCCGATACTATCTCATCAGAGCAAAAATACACACTCCCAAGACTCTTGGTTGTAACTTTATGCCAGGGAGTGTTTTACTGACCCAATTCTCAAGAAAATGGTTTCAAAGGAACAGAGATACAGAAATGTTTTAAAGTTTTCTTTAAAAAAACAAACAAACAAAAACCCCTTTTTAGACCCATGTTCATTTCAGATCATTTTCTCTTTTGACATTCAATTTTGACCTCCCATCAGGATTGTAGCTGCTTTTTTCCTTTCCTGTTCTGATCCCCTGTGCTCTTTCTCTTAGTCCACGTGGCCATGTTTTGGTAGTTATTATTGTTTGTCCAGAAGGTGAGGTCATGATTTGCAGTGAATTGGATCACTCTCTTCTCCAGAGTCATCTGGGTCCAGTGGCAAGATAGATATCAGGACAGCTGGAGATGGCCATGGATGTTTAAGGCAGTTAGGGTTAAGTGACTTGCCCAGGGTCACACATCTAGTAAGTGAGGTCAAATTTGATCTTACAAATTCAGGTCACAGTACCACCCAACTGCCCTCTTGTAGCTATAAAAAATTAAATCACACCAAGTTTAACTCCGAAGTGCTTTCCTCAGCATGGTCACCTACCACATTCGGCAGATTTCACTTTTAATTACGTGAGCTTCGATTTTTTTTAAAGTTTGCCACCACTGAGGATATTCCAAAGAATATACAGCAGGCTCCGAGGGCCATTTCCAAAGAGATGTTTAAGAATCTTTTCAGGCCAAGGGAGTGGTTAGGTGACTTCCCAAGGTGACTGGTTGGAAGGTCCACATTCTCTTGATATAATCTGAAATGATGGTTTAGTTATATTTTGTATTCTAACGTAATTATTTTTGTTGTTCTTAAAAAAAATTTGTCCTTTGCATATCCAGGCCTGACCACTTTGCCTACTAGAGGCTAGTAACCTTTCTGTTCCAAAGTCACCTCCAAGGGGCAGCTAGGTGGTAAAGTGGATAAAACACTGGTCTTAGATTCAGGAGGACCTGAGTTCAAATCTGGCCTCAGACACTTGACGCTTACTAGCTGTGTGATCCTGGGCAAGTCACTTAACCTTCATTGCCCCGACAAAAAAAAAAAGAAAACTCCTTCAAAGTCACCTCCAGTTTTGGGTAGGAGATTGCTTATTGGTCAAAAGCTGAATCTACCATTCCTCCAAGAATTGAGACTGGTACTAGGCAATCTGTGGTGTTTGTTGTTCCTCACTGAACCTGGTCTTATTCAACTTGGCAATCCCCTCCTTGCACATCATAATTACTGACATTTATATAGTGCATTAAAATTTACAAAGCACATGGACCTACGTTATTATTTGATTCTCATAATCTTGTAATCTGTTTCCTCTCCATTTTATAGATATGGAAACTAAGCTTACCAAACCAGTTAAGTGGCAGAGCTAGGATTCAAACTGGCCTTCTGACTCCAAATCCAATATTCTTTCCATTATATCACAACTACGATATTTCATAAGTGTTTATTGACTTGATTTGCTGTGTAGCAGCTAAGATAATATTGTCTCCACTACTGCCAACTACACACATCTTGGTTTTTTTAAAATTTTGATTCAAGTCACTCTCTTTGGAATCAGAAAAACTTGAGCTTGAATCTGAAGTAATTTGGTTATTTATTCTCCATATAACTTTGAGAAAGTGACCTAACCTGTCAGTCTGTTTTCTTATAATGTAAAATGAATGTTGAGCTAGGTACCTGTTAAGGTTCTTTCCAGTTCTCAATACAATGAATGGCTCCATTTGTCTCTTGCCTTTCAGTCAGATCCATGGGCATTGTATGACTCTGTTGGGAATGCTTGGGACTAAACAGTTTGCTGGTCCTCATTGTAGAGGGTGTCCTTGCAGAACACTAGCTAATTATCTTGATTTGGAAATAGAATAACAGTGAAATGTGAAAATAAAATAACAGAGAGGGCTTACACCTTTTCATACAAGTGCCAGCCCCAGCCAAAAAAAAAAAAAGTTCTTTTCAAGAATTAGGAGATACGGGGTGTTTCATCAAGGAAACACTCTGTGTTCCTCAGAGAAACAAAGAGGGGAATGTGATAAAATAATGGAATTTGGCAGATGCCCAGGGGTCCCACCTGAATGATCTAGTACTGTTTGGGAAACAGCCTAGGGATGATTGGATATAAGCCACACCTGGCCTGCCCTGAGTGACTATGTTGCTGATGTCAGCAGGGGAACCACTCTCTGACATCCAGCTTTTGGGGGAGGGAGAATAAAAGTAGAAAAGGGAATGCTCGCTGAGGGGAGGTTTTTTTTTTTTCTTGTCAGTGAGCTTCTGGGAGCAGACTGCTGAGAGGCCACACAGCTGTTTCCTATTGAAACTACAGACCCCAGGTGGTGAGTTAATAAAAACGAGTCCAGCTCTTTGAATTAGCTGAGCTGGAAACTAGTTTGGGGGTTGTGTCAGTCTTTGCTAGAGCCAGGGAGATTATCTATTTTTCTCTTTCCCTATTCCCTTGTCATTGGCTTAATTAATTTCACCTTTGCTGTGTATTTTATTAACATTAATAAAACCTGATTTGTTTTTGGAAAAGAGGCTATTAATCTTTCTTATTGGCCTGGGAGAAATAACGAAAAAAGGCAGTTTGGAGGGGAGGAAATTTTGGACCTAGAGGTCCCTCATTATTTTCTGAACCCCAATATTACAGGAAGCCACCCAATTAACTTTCCTCATATTAAATTTGGCCCCTACTGGGGGAAGCTAGATGGCACAGTGTATAGAGCACTGGCCCTGGAGTCAGGAGGACCTGAGTTCAAATGTGGCCTCAGACGCTTGACACTTACTAGCTGTGTGACCCAGGGCAAGTCGTTTAACCCCAATTGCCTCACAAAAAACAACAACAACAACAAAAAAACAAAAACAAGAATTAGGAGATATGGGCTCTAGTCCTAAATCTATCAACAAATGGTTAAGTTTTTAGGAATAATTTCTCCTTTCCGGGCTTCAATTTCTACATCTATAAAATGAAAAAGTCAAATTAGACAAAATTCCTTCTATCTCTAATATTTTGTATTGATGAGAAATGAGAATAGAGTAGGGTCTTTTGTTTGTTTGAATAACACTTTTAGTTCAAAAATTTTCTCCCTCCTTTCTTTCCCTCCCCCTACCCCAAGACAGAAAGCAATCTGATATAGGTTATATATGTATAATCACGTTAAACATATTTCTGCATTAGTCATGTTGTGAAAGAAGAATCAGAACAAAAGGGGAAAACCTAAAAAACAAAAAAAAGAGTAGAAACAGTATGGTTCAGTCTGCATTCAGAATCCACAGTTCTTTTTTCTGAACGTGGAGAACATTTTCCATCGTGAGACCTGTCTTGGATCATTGTATTGCTGAGAAGAGTTAAGTCTATCACAGTTGATTATTGTGTAATGTTTCTGTTACTGTGTATGATGTTCTCCTAGTTCTGCTCACTTCACTCAGCATCGGTCCACTTAAGTCTTTCCAGATTTCTCTGAAACCTGTCTGCTCATCATTTCTTACAGTACAATAGTATTCTATTACATTCATATACCAGAATTTGTTCAGCCATTCCCCAATTGATGGTCATTCCCTCGATTTCCAATTCTTTGCCATAAGGTAGGGTCTCTTCAAGAAGGCTTTAGTAGGGAGCAGCTAGGTGACTCAGTGGATAGAGCACCTGCCCTGGATTCAGGAGGACCTGAGTTCAAATCCGGCCTCAGACACTTAACACTTACTGGCTGTGTGACCCTGGGCAAGTCACTTAACCCCAATTGCCTCACCAAAAAAAAAAAAAAAAAAGAAGGCTTTAGTAGACTATGGCACAGCATTCTATACTCAGAGCTCTCCCATATTCAATATTGTAAGATAACACAAGGGCTGTGGTTGTCTAAGAAGCCAGGCAATAAGGGACTTGGGGGAGGGGGCTATTTGGTGAAGTAGATATGCTGAACAATGTCATCCAACCTCCTTCTTTTGTGTTATCCCTAGACAGAGCCATCTTTCTCTCTATGATCTCAGGCTTTTGACACTTGAGAAGTGAAGTTCACTAATTCTGGCCAAGCAGTCAGACAGAGAGTATTTTCTTTGACTTGGGAGCTCTAGAATTTGTCTATAATATTCCTGGGAGTTTTAATTTTGGCGTCTCTTTCAGGAGGTGATTGGTGGATTCTTTCAATTTCTATTTTACCTTCTGCTTCTAGAATATCAGGGAAATTTTCCCCGACAATTTCCTGGAAGATGATGTCTAAGCTCTTCCCTTGATCATGGTTTTCAGGTAGTCCAATTATTTTCAAATGATCTCTCCTGGATCTATTTTCCAGGTCAGCTGTTTTTCCAAGGAGATACTTCATATTTGGATTTGCTTTATTGTGTCCTGATTTCTCATAAAGTCATTAGCTTCTATTTGTTCTATCCTAATTTTTAAGCGTTGATTTTCTTCAGAGAGCTTTTGTACCTCCTTTTCCATTTGGCCAATTTGGCTTTTCAAGCTGTTGACTTTTTTTTTCATGACCCTCCTGCATCACTCTCATTTCTCTTTCCATTTTTTTCCCTCTATCTCTCTTATTTTATCTTCAAAGTCCTTTCTGAGCACCTCTATGGCCTGAGACCAATTCATATTTTTCTTGGAAGCTTTGGATGTAGGAGTCCTGATGTTGCTATCCTCTTCTGAGGGTGCACCTTGATCTTCCTTGTCACTAAAGAAACTTTCTATGGTCTGCATCTTTCTCTGTCTGTTCATCTTGTCTGTCTTTTACTTGACTTTTAACTCGTTCTTAAAGTGGGGCACTGTTTCCAAGCTGTACTATCCCAAGCTTCAGGAGGTCCCAGGTGGTATGATTTAAGGAAGGGAAGATTCTTCACTTGCCTGGCCTGTTCTCTGGTTCATACATAACCCCAGGTCAACTTGCTAATTAACCAGACAGCAAAATTTTGTGTAATGTTGTTGTCAGCTCCAATGAGCCTGTGCCCCTCCCCCACTGGGCCACTGCCACTCAAGCCTACTTCCTGGTTCTCAGAAGGGGTGAAACAACCAGGTTCTGCCTCAGCAGAGACCCCCGTAATCTACCCCTGGCCAACCACTCAGCCCTTTTTTTTTTCTTTTGTTTTTTTCACTCAGCCCTTTCACCAGACTGTGAGCTTAGTTCCAGAAGACACTGTTATAGCAACTGATTCAGAGCCTCTGAGGGTCTCTTTCTCTGTGTTCTTTTATTTCTAAAAAAATAGATGTGTCTTCTTTCTAGTACTTCATTTGGACCTCCCCTGGCAATGGTAAGACAATCCCAATTGGTGGAATTTTTAATAAGGGGTTGGGTAAGAGTTACTTCAGCTCCAGAGAATATTTTCCAAGGTGACATTTGCTTTTTGGGCCTGAGTTTGTCTCCCGGTAACCTAGTCTTACCTGGCCTGCAGATTAAGATGGGGATGTACACCAGGCAATCTCATAACACCCACCAGTCTCCTAATCAGTAGTACATAATAGGATTTGGAGCTAGTATGTGAGAGGAATATATTCATCTAAGCCTCATCAATCAAACTCATTCCTTGGAGCCATAAATTTGGGGGGGAAAAAAGGATTAGGATTGAAGTGGAATTTCTATCTAGTAGGAAAACTAAGTAGGACAAGGGTACTAAGTTAAAGAAT
Source organism: Dromiciops gliroides (assembly GCF_019393635.1). Classification (NCBI taxonomy): domain Eukaryota; kingdom Metazoa; phylum Chordata; class Mammalia; order Microbiotheria; family Microbiotheriidae; genus Dromiciops; species Dromiciops gliroides. The sequence goes on from NC_057863.1 coordinate 388,891,880, forward strand.
TAGAGGTAAGGGGCAGCTAGGTAGCGCAGTGGATAGAGCACTGGCCTTGGAGTCAGGAGGACCTGAGTTCAAATCCGGCCTCAGACACTTAACACTTACTAGCTGTGTGACCCTGAGCAAGTCACTTAACCCCAATTGCCTCACCAAAAAGAAAAAAAAGAGAGAGAGAGGTAGATGGAACCTTGTAAGATTATCTAGTTCCACTCCATTTCACAGATGGCAAACTGAGGTTTGGAGGGGTGTTGGAATTATGCTCCATGATAAATAGTGAGGTTTAAATTAGGGACTCTCTGAAAATGTCAGAGAGGGCAATCTCCTAATCAGAGTGATACACTGGACTGAACCACTAAACTCCTGTCCACATCTAGCGATTAGGTGTGTTTCTATGTCTTTGGAATAAAGCTCTTAAGATAACAATAGGTATACTTCCCACTGCCCTTGCCTCTTGTGGCCCTGCTTCCCTGTATGTTACTACTTAGCTGGTCAACTACCATTTATTAAGCACTCACTAGTGCCAGCGACTTTTAGGATACAAAGAAAGCCATAAAACCTGTCCCTGGTCTAAAGGTATTTTTCCCATTTTAGGTTGCCTTTGATTTGTGTGTGTTTTTAAATTAAATTAAGTTTTATTTTATTTAAAAACATAATTTTATGTTCTCTCTCTTCCCTCTTCCTTCCCCTCCCCCAATTGATAAAGGAAGAAACAAATGTATTTGGTGACAAGTGTGTATAGTCGAGCAAAACATCCTCATTTTGACTGTGTTCCATATATGTTACAATCTGCTTCCCAAGTCCATCACCTTTCTGTTAGGAGGTGGGCAACGTTTCATCTTAAGTACACCAGAATTGTGGTTATCTGTAGTGTTGATCAGAATTCCTAAATCTTTCAAAGTTGTTTGTCTTTACAATATTGCTATCATTGTATAAATCATTTTGATTCTACTCACTTCAGTCTGCATCAGTTGAGGTGAGGTGTGTTGGAGCCAGCTCATAATTTATTGTTATTTATTTCCTTCCAATTGTCTAAGAATTTAAAAAGTAATAGATAAAATGATAACAGTGAACATTAAACTTAAAAGTGTGTAATGCATACTTTTTTGGATAGAACTAGTAGATAAACATTTACCAGCACACTACTGTCCAGTTCATACACATCTTCCCAAGTTTATCTGAAACCTTCCTCATTTTTTTTGTTTTGTTTTGTTTTTGTGGGGCAATGAGGGTTAAGTGACTTGCCCAAGGTCACACAGCTAGTAAGTGTCAAGTGTCTGAGACCGATTTGAACTCAGGTCCTCCTGAATCCAAGGCCAGTGCTTTATTCACTGTGCCACCTAGCTGCCCCTCTCCTTATTGTTTTTTACAGCACAATAATATTCCATCACAGTCCTATACCATGGCATATTCACACATTCCCCAATTGTGCATACCCTTGGTTTCCAACTGCCTTCGATGTTTATCTTAATCTACTTAGAAATGCTGGGAGGCTAGATGAGCAATTTGCACATAGCAGACACACATATATTAATTGAATGAATTTTCTCTGGAACAATAATCCTGAATCTATACTTGGTACATAAGTTCAGAAAGAGGGTGGTGCTGAAGGAGATGTTTGTAAACACTGTTTATAAAGTGTGGTCCTCTAGGGTAAGACCCAACTTACTGTCCCTTTAGTAGATGAAAACTGCGGCATGGTGACATTTATTGGGATGGAGTCCGCAGTAGAACTCAGAGCCCTTCTCAGCTTTGTGCCAGGGACATAAAAATTCATCTAAGCCTTGGACATAGGCAGAGATTCAGTCCAGTGTATCTTCCTTTAAGGGAATCCAGTACCTGAAATCTTGATGGCTAAAGCTGTAAGGAGAGGTGGTTCTTTCTTGAATTTACACCAGTATTCATTTCATTCAAAGATGTTTAGGAAGTGAGGCATTGTAAACAAAGCAGAATTCTTCAAAGAACAGACAATGATAACCATGCAAGTGAAGACCACTTTGAATTCAAGATTCAGATCAAATACATGGAGAACGTTAGTACTGACTAAAGTTAAAGCACAACTTTCCTTGCTTTTAACAAGTGATGAACTGCTCATGCAAAGTTACAAGTTGCATTTGCAATCAATCTTTTGTACCTTCTTAACCTTTCAGGTATTGTACTTACTGGGGATGGGAAGTACTGTGAGTTTGTCATTTGTAAGCCATGTTGAAACAGAATTAACCTAATAAAACTCCTCAAAGATTAGTTTATTGAATTATTTTAGATTACAAGCTCCTCTTGTAAATTTATTATCCCTCCCTCCCCCTTTCCTTCCTTCCTTCCTTCCTTCCTTCCTTCCTTCCTTCCTTCCTTCCTTCCTTCCTTCCTTCCTTCCTTCCTTCCTTCCTTCCTTCCTTCCTTCCTTTCTTTCTTTTTTCTTCCTTCCTTCCTTCCTTCCTTCCTTCCTTCCTTCCTTCCTTCCTTCCTTCCTTCCTTCCTTCCTTCCTTCCTTCCTTCCTTCCTTCCTTCCTTCCTTCCTTCCTTCCTTCCTTCCTTCCTTTCTTTCTTTTTTCTTCCTTCCTTCCTTCCTTCCTTCCTTCCTTCCTTCCTTCCTTCCTTCCTTCCTTCCTTCCTTCCTTCCTTCCTTCCTTCCTTCCTTCCTTCCTTCCTTCCTTCCTTCCTTCCTTCCTTCCTTCCTTCCTTGCTTTCTTTTTTCTTCCTTCCTTCCTTCCTTCCTTCCTTCCTTCCTTCCTTCCTTCCTTCCTTCCTTCCTTCCTTCCTTCCTTCCTTCCTTCCTTCCTTCCTTCCTTCCTTCCTTCCTTCCTTCCTTCCTTCTCCTTTCAAGGATACATCCATCACATAAAACAAAGTGTATCTGAGCTATTCTGAAATCCATCAATATTTGCTGTCACCAGATGGAAGCACTTTGAAAGGACACTGCAGAACCTTCATTCGTTCCGTCAAAAAACATTAGACGCCTACTATGTGCTAGACACAGTGCTAGGCACCAGGGATACAAAGAAAGGCTCAATAGAGTCCCTGCCCTCGAGGAGCTCCCAGTCTAATGGGGAAGGCGAAATGCAATCAGCTATGTACAAACTACTTAAATACAGGATAAACAGGAAATAACCCACAGAGGGAAGGCATGAGAATTGAAAGATTGGGAAAGGCTTCTTATAGGAGGTGGGACTTAGCCAGGACTTGAAGTAAGCCAGGAAGCAGAGATGAGGAAGGGGAGCAGTCCATCCATGAGGGACAGCCAGTGACCATGCTCAGAGTCCCTGGACGAAGCATCTTGTTTGAAAAACAGAAAGGAGGCTGGTATTGCATCAAAGAGTATGTGGGGAAAGGTTGGGGGAAGAGATAGGTTATGATGGGCTTTGAACATCAAACAGGATTTGTGTGTGTGTGTGTGTGGGGCAATTGGGGTTAAGTGACTTGCCCAGGGTCACACAGCTAGTAAGTGTCAAGTGTCTGAGGCCAGGTTTGAACTCAGATCCTCCTGACTCCAGGGCCAGTGCTCTATCCACTGTGCCACCTAGCTGCCCCACAGAGGTCAAATAAAAAGGAAAAGGACCTGTATGAACAAAAATATTTATAGCAGCTCTTTTTGTGGTAGTTAATAGTTGGAAATTGAGGAGATGCCCATCAATTGGGGAATGTTGAACGAGTTCTGGTATATGATTATGATGGAATACTGTTGTGGTATAAGAAATGATGAGGGGAATGGTTTCAGAAAAACCTGGGAAGATTTATATGAACTGATACAGAGTGAAGTGAGAAGAATCAGAAATTCTATACAATAACAGCACTATTGTAGCAATGAACAACTGTAAAACACAAAGCTACTTTGAGTACTACAATTATCCAAGATAATTCCAAAGGATTTGTGTTGAAAAATGCTATCTGCATCCAAAGGACTGATGAACTGTTAGTGAAAACTGAAACATACTTTTAAAACTTTCTTTATTTTCCTTGCCTTTTTTTTTTTGGCAACATGGCCAACATGGAAATATGTTTTGCATTACTTCACACGTATAATTGATATCATATTGCTTGCCCTCTCAGTAGGTGGGGGAAGGGCTGGAGGGAGAGAATTGGGAAGTCAGTTTTTTTAAATGGATGTTAAAATAATGAGAGAGAGAGGGAGAGAGAGATCTTTGATAATTTTGGAGAGAACAGTTTGATTTGAGTAATGGGGTTAGAAGTCAGATTATGAGGGATTAAGAAGAGAGTGGGAAAGTGAGGAAAAGGAGACAGCCCTGTCTGTGAAGGAGAGAAAAATTAGAAGAAGATAGTTTAAGGGGATAGCAGGGTCAAACATAGGTGGTGGGTTTTGTTTTTAATGGTATTTTATTTTTATAACAGTTACATGTAAAGATAGTTTTCAACATTCTTTTTTTTTTTTTTGGTAAGATTTTGAGTTCCAAATTTTTCTCCCTTCCCCCTCTCCAAGAGAGCAAGCAATCTGATATCAGTTATACAGTATAGTCATGTTAAACACAGTTTCACATTAGTCATGTTGTAAAAAGAGGAATCGGAATAGGGGGCCGCTAGGTGGCACAGTGGATAAAACACCAGCCCTGGATTCAGGAGGACCTGAGTTCAAATGTGACCCCAGACACTTGACACTTACTAGCTGTGTGACCCTGGGCAAGTCACTTAGCCCTCATTGCCCTGAAAAAAAAAGAAAAAAGAAAAAGAATCAGAACAAAAAGGAAAAACCACAAGAAAGAAGAAACAAAAAAACAACAAAAAGTGAAAATAGCATGCTTTGATCTGCATTCAGACTCTATAGTTTTTTCTCTTGATGTGGAGAGCATTTTCCATCAGGAGTCTTTTGGAACAAACATAGGTTTTTAAGCATGAACAGCATAGTGCAATAACAAAAAAACAAAACAAAACACTAGGTTTGGAGTCAGTCAATAAACATTTATGAAGCACTTACTATTGTATCAGGCACTGTGCTAAATGCTGGGGTTACAAATACAAATAAAAACAAAAGCAGTATCTACCTTCAAAGCTTTTACAATCGACTTGGGCAAGACAACACACAAGAGGAAGCTGAAAAGAAGGGAGAGGGCTGTGGGATCTTAGACAAGTCCTTCCACCCCTGAACTTCCGTTTCTTCATCTTAAGGAGGGGATAGGATTAAATGACCTTTAAAGACTCTGTCATCATTAATATGTGACTAGTTCCTGGTAAACATGAATCTAGTGCCTTATGAGAAGGAAGGGAACAACACACAGGGAGGCAGAATAGTACAGGGGAAATACTATTGAATGGAGTCAAAGGGCCTGGGTTTGAATCCCCAGTGCTATTTACCACCTGTATGCCCTTAGACGAGTCACTTAATCTCTCTAGACCTCAGTTTCCTTATCTGTAAAATAAGAGGATTGGGCTAGATGGACTTCTCGCATCCCTTTCGGCTATAAATCTATGATTCTAAATAAAAGATGAAACCCTGTAAGAAGAAAAGAAGGGGGGGGCAGCTAGGTGGTGCAGTGGATAGAGCACCAGCCCTGGACTCAGGAGGACCTCAGTTCAAATCCAGCCTCAGACACTTGACACTTACTATCTGTGTGACCCTGGGCAAGTCACTTAACCCCCATTGCCTCACCAAAAGTAGAAGAAGAAGAAGAAAAAAAAAAAGGGGGTGGGAGGTGTATGTACCTGGGCAGGTAACAAGAATGGCTAAAAAGAACAGCTGGTATGAAAAGCTTAGACGGTTTGGTTGAAGACCAGGGATGGAAAGATGGATATACTTGTCTGTCACTTTATAAAGCAACTGGTCCCTTCTTTCCTCAGAATCTCTCCATTTAAAACAAAACAAAACACCAGCACACAGTTAGCCCTAAGAGGCGGTTGAAAAAAAGCAATAAACAGGGACCAGTGTTGTACCAATGAGCAAATGCCAAGCACCTGGTCGGCTATAGGGGCTGAGAGAACTGGTCAGACAGGATGTTCTGGGAATGAGAAGGTTCTTGGGAGAGACATCAAGCCAGGTTTTTGTCTCCAGACTCAATGACCCTTGATTTCCCATTTATGAGATCCTAGGGATGGGACAAATCAGAGTCACTTGATCATCCCTCTCAGCCTGAGTGGTTCAGTTGACTCTGGCTCCATTTTGGATTGTCAAAGGGTTGTACCTGAGGCTAGATCAACTTCAAATGACTCCCATCGACTGGAGTGCTTCATTTTTAAATTTTATTTTATTTTTGGGGGCAGGGAAATGAGGGTTAAGTGACTTGCCCAGGGTCACACAGCTAGTTAAGTGTCAAGTGTCTTAGGCTGGATTTGAACTCAGGGCCTCCTGAATCTAAGGCCAGTGCTTTATCCACTGCGCCACCTAGCTGCCCCCTGGAGTGCTTCATTTTAGAAACCTCCTCTCACCATCACTGGGAAAGGCCTAATGGAAAGGGGCATCCTGTGCGTGCCTTCACCCATGACGCAGAGCTAGGTTTTTGGAGCCTTATCTCCTTTTTCAGGTCTAGAAACATTTATTAAACGCCTACTATAGAGCAAGAGGAGACAGCGGCATAGTGTACTGGATAGGACACCACCCTTGGAATCAGGAAAACCTGGTTTCATATCCAGTCTCACTAGCTGGGGGACCATAGCTAAGTCACTTAACTTCTTAATGCCCAGGCAACTCTCTCTCTCTCTCTCTCTCTCTCTCTCTCTCTCTCTCTCTCTCTCTCTCTCTCTCTCTCTCTCTCTCTCTCTTTTTGGTGGGGCAATTGGGGTTAAGTGACTTGCCCAGGGTCACACAGCTAGTAAGTGTCAAGTGTCTGAGGCTGGATTTGAACTCAGGTACTCCTGACTCCAGGGACAGTGCTCTATCCACTGCCACTTAGCTGTCCCCCAGGCAACCCTCTTAAGACTTTAAGGTACAAATGGCTGATCTGAATTGGTAGATGGAGTTTTTATGCCAGAAATTCCCTGCAGGGATGAAATTGCAGATCAAAACAAACAAAGATGAGCAACACTGCACTAGGTATTGGCAAATTAAGGATTAAAAACACAATTGTCCCTGCCTTCAAGGAGCTTGCATTTAATTCCCAAAACCTATTGGATGACTTTTCAAGTTTCTCCTAGAACCAAAAAAGATATTTGAGATCATATGCCCCATCTCAGGCTACTGAAGGAGAATCTAAAGTTTTTCAGAAGTAGCCTTCTTCAGGGCCTGATAAATTGCAGAAAAATATGTTAAGTTTTCTCAAAGTTAAAAAACCAAAACCTAGTTAGGCCTCAAAGCCAGCTTTCTCCACTGGGAATCAAAATTACAGCACCCTTCAGGGCTTGAGCCTGAAGTCACTTGGCCTGAAGTCAGATTCCCCAGTGGTCATGGTGCTCCCTAGTGGTGGGCAGGGGGGGTTCATTCTGTACTCCTCTGCCTTAGTGGTGAGATTGCATCACATTAACTCTGCCCCACATTTCTTACCTTTTTTTTTGTTTTTTGTTTTTTGTTTTTTGCAGGGCAATGAGGGTTAAGTGACTTGCCCAGGGTCACACAGCTAGTAAGTGTCAAGTGTCTGAGGCCAGAATTGAACTCAGGTCCTTATGAATTCAGGGCTGGTGCTTTATCCACTGTGCCACCTAGCTGCCCCCTCCCACATTTCTAAAACCTCAGGCTGCTGGGCTTCTGCTTCTGCCAGAGCCAAGCCATTAAGCTATGGGGCTCACTCACTGGACAGAGCAAGGCACAGCCATTAGTTGACCTAGGCCAAAGAAAAGATCCTATCTCCCTGGGGCTATTGTGCAGAGGGAGGCTCAGCAACATTTGTCCTCAGAAAACCAGGAATGTTGCCACGAGCCTCCTAAGCATTGCACAAGCCCTCTGGGTAGAACAACGGTGTATTTCAACATTGAGTTCCCAAGCAAGTTTGCATTTTAATCTAGAGAACTGCTGAGTTACAAGGATATCAATCCATCAGCAGGTGTTTATTGGGCACCTATATGCCCAGCTCTGGGCACCCCCCTGGGGAGAATAGAAAACATTTACATTCCACTTGGAGGAAGGCAAGAAACATGAAGGATTACAGAAGAGAATAAGCTCTAAAACCAAAAGATAAATGGCCTGATATCAACTCTTAGTGCTATACTCTTGGTGGGTCACAACATCCTGGACTTCCTCACTCTCCTTGGTTAATTTCTGACACTCCCCCCTGTGTCTTACCTTCACCCCTTTGGAGTGGAAAGTGATGATCATTATGGGAGCAAGAGGAGGACGTGTGGTTGAAGTACACAACAGATGCGTGTTTATAAATAATACAGTTGGCGTTGAAGGTGTAGATAAGGCTTTGGGAGAAGAGAGAGATATCTTAGCCTTCCTGGTGTATCTGGGAAAATTCTGGAGCATGAGACTGTGTCATAATACAAACATGTCCTGGACTGAAAAAACCCTTGGGAAGCTGATTTGGAACAATGTTCTCAAACATTCCTTATCCTCAGTTCATATCAGTAGGAACCACCTATTCCATCTTTCCCACTTGCCAACTCAGAAATACTCATGCTCCAACATATCCATCCTCTCACTGATGTAGACACTCCCTCTAGCAGGACAGACACCAGCCAACCGGGCCAATTCACCTCTCCTTTCATCTTTTCTACTTCTTGTCCATACCTGGTGTGCTGGAAACAATTTCCTCTAGATCTTTTTTTTTTTTCCAGGGCAATGAAGGTTAAGTGCCCAGGTTCACACAGCTAGTAAGTATCAAGTGTCTGAGGCTGGATTTGGATTCATGTCCTCCTGAATCCAGGGTCGGTGCTTTATCCACTAGGCCACCTAGCTGCCCTCCTAGATCTTTTTTTTTTTTTTTTAGTGAGGCAATTGGGGTTAAGTGACTTGCCCAGGGTCACACGGCTAGTAAGTGTTAAGTGTCTGAGTCTGGATTTGAACTCAGGTACTCCTGACTCCAGGGCCGGTGCTCTATCCACTGCGCCACCTAGCTGCCCCTCCTAGGTCTTTTACAGAGACAGCTAGGTGGTGCACTGGGCCTGGAGTCAAGAAAACTACAATTCAAATCCAGCTTTAGATATTTATTAGCTGGTGACTCTGAGTAAGTTACTTAATTTCTGCCTGCCTCCATTTCCTCAAGTGTAAATAAGAATGATAATAATAACACTTGCACCCCTGGGTTGTTGTGAGGATAAAATGAAATAATATTTATAAAACACCTAATAGAGTGTCTGGTATATAGTAGGTGTTTAATAAATGCTTGTTAACTTCTTCCTTCTGTGAAAGTCAGTACAGCATTTAAACTGTCTTCTTTTGCCCCTCACTCTTAGTACATGTGCAGCCTACTTCCTTTTCTAATCATACATTGCCTAGATGTTATGTTTTATACCACTTCTTACATGCAAGTCATCTGTGGTCATATGCTGTGGCCTACTTATATTGACTAGATGTCTCTCCATTTCCTTTCAGGCCACCCACAGCCTTGATTCTTCAGAGATTGTGGTGTTTCATAATTCACAGATGTGCAGTATGACTATAAGAATATTGAAGCTAAAAAGCTGGGACGATATATCTGGGACGGTATATCTGTTTCATTTTGGCCTGTTCTGTTGGCTCCAGTTCTTGGGATGATTTGGCCAGGCCACACATACAATTTTCTTTATACTTGATGTCCCTTTTGGTTATTTCGCGAGGCAACATTGTGCATGACCTTTCATCATCTATTTCATAACATTTTGGAAATGAGTTTATATTTTAAATCAGGGCTGCACTTGCCTTTAAAATCTACAATTGGCAAAGAGATCAAGGGTTTGTTGACTGGCGTGGTTCCTGGGTTGGTTTTTTTTGTGTGTGTGTGGTGACTGCTTTACACTGGTTAAGGTTCTATAGGAAATGGTGATAATTCATATTAATATTTTTTCTTCTAGCATCAGAAAGTTATTTGACTAGGTTAGGTTGGAGCTATTTTAATTAATTATATATATATTCATCCTTATCCTTCTAATTTGGTATTGATTTCATCCCTTGCTCTAACAAATCTGACCACACACACACACACACACACTGATTTGGAAGCATTCCACTTTGGTAATGAGTTGTTTCCTGTCTGTTAAGATAGTATCTATTTCATTTTGGGGGGATGTTGTTTACTGTTTGTCACACCCAAACTTTTCCAATTTTCTTCTTGAATAAAATGTTAATGGGAAATTTGCTTGAGGCTTCTGAATAGCCCACTCACCTTTGGTTGATTTTGTTTCTTAATCCTGAACCTTATTTTTCAACATGCTTTAAAAATTGTGTTATTCTCTTATGCTCACTTTTTAAATAGTATATTTTATTTTTTCCTCAATTACATGTTAAAACAATTTTTTAATATTTGGGGTTTTTTTAAGTTTTGAGTTCCAAATTCTATCCTTCCTTCCCTCCTTTCCCTCCCCCCTCCCTGAAACAGTAAGCAGATATGGATTATACCTGTGCAATCATGTAAAGTATTTCCATATTAGTTATTATGTATGAGAAGACTCAAAAAAAAGAATGAAAGAGAGTGAAAAATAGCATGCTTCAGTCTCTATTCAAACAATATCAGTTCTTTCTCTGGAGGTATATGGTATGCTTCATCATTAGTTCTTTGAGATTGTCTTGGATCACTGTATTGCTGAGAATAGCTAAGACATTCACAGTTCCTTATTGACCAATATTGCTGTTACCATGTACAATGTTCTCCTGGTTCTGTTTACTTCACTTTGTATCAGTTCATGTAAGTCTTTCCAGCTTTTTCTGAAATTGTCCTGCTTGTTATTTCTTACAGCACAATGACATCTCATTACAATCATACCACAGCTTGTTTAGCCATTCCCCAATTGATGGGCTCTTATGCCCACTTTTACACTAAAGTTGTCAAGTATTCAGGGATATGTTGACTTAGTTTGGTGGATTTTGTTGACTTTTTAGGATTTCTCTTTCAGTTTTCTGCAATAGATGTTGGGACATTAACTATGATTATCTTTGTGGTGGTCTTTTTGCTTGTGCTTATCATAAAACTTACAAAGTGAGGTGGTTGTGTCTCACAAAATGATTTTATGGTGTTGACTAATGAAGCTAACTCTGACCATTCCCTTGCTGACCTCTCCAAAGGGAACCTGTGAATCATCCTTTGATTTAGCCACAACTTCTTTTTGTCTTTTTAAAATTCATACTGATAATGTCAATACTGACATGGATCAATTTTCATCAAAAAATATGCTGACTTATTGATCAGTGGACAAGGATCTAACATTTGGAATACCATCATGTAAATGAACATTTATAGACAGTCTGAAAACTAGGGTTCCTAGCACCTTCTTTCTCTCTTTCATTACTTTGCTGTCATTACTGAAGGAGCAGAAGGGTGGCACAGGACTGTGGGCCATTTTTTTGGTCATTACAAAACAGCATCATATTTTATTTCAATACTGTTCGGATAAAAACACACACATTCACCCACCATGGGGATGGGAAGGAGATCTCCTTGACATAAACATGAAATTAAAACCACTTGCAAATAATAACTCCCATCTTTTCCCTGCTTCTTGTACAGGGTCCAAGACTGGCTGAGAAGACAGATGGGACAAGAGTCTCATCAATAAGTTATTTGACTGGGTTAGGTTGGAGCTATTTTAATTAATCATATGCTTTGTCTTCTATTCATCTTTATCCTTCTAATTTGGTGCTGATTTCATCCCTTGCTCTAACAAGTCTGACCACACACACACACACACACACACACACACACACACACACACACACACACGCTGATTTGGAAAAGATTTCCACATTGGTAATCATTTGTTTCCTGTCTGTTAAGATAGAATCTATTTCATTTCTCATTATATTTACTGTTTGCCACATTTCAACTTTTCCAATTCTCTTCTTGAATGAAGCATTTATGGGAAATATGCTTGAGGTTTCTGAATAGTCAACAAGCCTTTGGTCAATTTTGTTTCTTAATGCTGAACTTTATTTTCCAACATACTTTTTTATTTTATTATTCTCTCTTATGCCCACTTTTACATTGAAGTTGGGCCAACACCGTTGGCCTAGCAAAATGGTCAGTGCATCAGGGGAGAAGACAGTTTCCCAAGAAGGAAGCCCAGGGCTTTAACTGCCTTTGGTTCAGCAAGAATTAAGCTGACAGGGACAAGGGTTACCTCAGGACTCTAGGCCCAGCGGTCAATCCACGGTACCATCCATCCTTGCTACAGCAATAAGAAAAGGACCATAGTTTTTCATATACCAACCATTGTTACTCATTCATTCAAGATATCCATAGAAGTAGCACAAACCAGTGGATCGAATCAGGAAAGTATGGCTTCAATATCCTGTCTCTGTCACTTAATAGCTGTGTGACTTTGTTGTTCAGTCATTTCAGTCGTGTCTGATTCTTCATGACCCCATTTGGGGTTTTCTTGGCAGAAATACCAGAGTGGTTTGCCATTTCCTTCTCTAAATCATTTTACAGATGAGGAAACTGAGGCAAACAGGGTTGAATGACTTGCCCAGGGTCATATAGCTAGTAACTGTCTGAGGCCAGATCTGCACTCAGGAAGAGGAGTCTTCCTGACTCCAGCCCTGGCACTCTATCCACCTAGCTGCCCCATGTGTGACCTTGGGCTGGTTACTTTTTCACTATAGGAAGACACCCCCACACACACACCTTTGAGGACTTAACTACTTAGGCACAGATAAGATCTATGTTACTGTACATGAGAATATCATGGGAACAGGAATATCTGTTAGCATCTCTGAGTCTATTTCCTTAATTGTAAAGCAGGGAGATTACTACTTGTGTTCTCCCCATCTAGAGAGATAGATGGATGTATAGAAAGAATGGAAAAATAGATAAATAAAGCATATATATATATATATATATATATTTTTTTGCAGGGCAATGGGGGTTAAGTGGCTTGCCCAAGGTCATACAGCTAGTGTCAAGTGTCTGAGGTCAGATTTGAACTCAGGTCCTCCTGAATTGAGGGCTGATGCTTGATCCACTGTGCCACCTACCTGCCCATATATGTGTGTGTGTATGTGTGTGTGTGTGTGTATAATATGTATATGTATCTTTATAGATAGATTATATCTACAGATAAATAAAATAGCTATATCTATTATACCTATCTATAGATAGACAGAAATAGAAAAATAAAGCATTTATTAAACAAAAGCCTACAATGTTCCAGGCCCTATGCTAAGTGATGCAAATGCAAATATAGTAGAAGCAAAAAGAGAAAGAAAAAAGAAAAAAAGAAGATAATCCCTGACTTCAAGGAGCTTACATTTTAATATGGGAAAACAACAGAAAAAAAAAGATAGCTGAAAAAAAGTGGGATTGAAGGATAAGCAACCAGAAGGAGTCACTAGGTTATTGTGAGGAGACTACTCTGTGAAACTGTCATTGTTTTTATAAAAAAACAAATAGCCGCAGTGACCAAGCCACAATTCATCAATCATCTATCTGAAGGCCATACTCTGAGTTCCACTTGAGAACAAATGTTCAGTATGTTTTGAATTCAGATCTGGGAGCTAATGCCCACTGTCTACATTGGGCAATTGATTTCATGTTTCTGAGCCTCAGTTTTGTTTTTTGTTTTTTGTTTTTTAGTGAGGCAATTGGGGTTAAGTGACTTGCCCAGGGTCACACAGCTAGTAAGTGTTAAGTGTCTGAGGCCAGATTTGAACTCAGGTACTCCTGACTCCAGGGCCGGTGCTCTATCCACTGCACCACCTAGCTGCCCCCAAGCCTCAGTTTCCTTATCTATAAAATGAGAGGATTGAATGGACTACATTGCCTCTGAGGTCTCTTCCAATGTTATATCTATAATCCCATAAGTTAGAGTCAAACTATAAGATAACGGAAAAGGTAAGAAACTATAGCTCTTTCCATATCCCCAGAAAAGTAAGCACCTAACCAAGATCCATTTGTCAGAAAAAAGGTGATGGAATGCTCACTGTGGAGAGCTCTCTCCTCAGAACATTGTGCAGTTCATTGAAAATACTGTTTCCATTGATGGTGCAGCCACAGGCCCATGTTTCTTAATAGAGGAATTACTGGAACTAATCATTCCGGGAAGTGTGGAAAACATGCTTATTACAGGACCGCTATTCTGAAGCTAAACGGGTTAGTTCTTGGGTCAGCTACATGCCTGTGGTTGTGTCTACACAGCCAGACTAGAGGGGATGAAAACAAAGTTGGGTTGGCCCCACAACGGAGTAGTAAACAGTTATTTGAACCCCAAACCCTTGTTTTCTAGGCTGCTTGATTGAATTCATCCGTTTTCCCCTAAGGGAAATGTAGGCAAAAGCCTTCTTCTCGCCTAATGTTTCAGCACAGGCTTTATGAGTCATAGAAACACAGACCATTAGAAGCAAAGGGATCTCGGGTCATCTGGTTGAATTCCTTCATGTCATAAATAAGGCTCACTGAGGCCCAGAAAGGAAAAGGAATGTTTTCAGAGGTGTGCAGTAACTGTTAGGAGCCTTGACTTCATTCCTGGGTTCTTCCCTCTCTAGCCAGTAATCTTTCCACTTGCCCATTGTCATCTTGCCTCACTTGGCTCTGCTTCCCACCAAGGTCCCCTCATACAACTCTGAAGCTATCAGAACACCTGGGATGTTCTGGCCACAGACCTAGAAAGAAAAAGACCAGGAAGTCTTACAAATGTTGCTGATTCTCTAACATTTTATTCCCCTACAATAGCCACCCTTCCTCCCGAGCTCAGGACCTTATGAAAACATCTTTGGTCCATCACTATAGCTGATGTGTTCTCCAAGGTTGGAGAAGAGGGGAAATGTTAGCTTCTCTGTACCTTTTTGTCTGCCTAGGATTGCTGTGCTGACTGCAATATGAGAAAAAGATGCTGTCCTTTGTATATATAGCTGGGGTCACCAACCCTCTCCTGCTTCTTTCTCTGCTAAATTTCCAGAAAGAATACATCCCATAAAGATGTATACCTCCTTGCTATTGACCGAAAAATGGGGGTCTTCTTCTGCACATTGTTACATCTGCCATAAGACTTATTCAACTTGTGTCATAAGACAATTCAACTTAAGTTGAACTGGGAATTTTTTGCTATTTTTCTTTGTTAAATGGGAGGGCTTAGGGGGCAGCTAGGTGGCACAGTGCATAAAGCACCAGCCCTGGATTCAGGAATACCTGAGTTCAAATCCAACCTCAGTCACTTGACACTTACTAGCTGTGTGACCCTGGGCAAGTCACTTAACCCTCATTGCCCCATAAAACAAAAACAAAACAAAACAAAAGAAAAAAAATAAATGGGAGGGCTTAGTGTGGGAACTGGGAGGGGAGTTTCCATGTGATAACAAAAGGCATTATTATTATAAAAAAAAGGAAAAAATACTTAATTGCCTCCACTTCCTCATCACCCACTCACTTCTCAGGTCCCTTCTGTTCCTACCAGTCCAATGAAATTACTCTGAAGTCAATAATCTTTCCTCAATCTTCATCTTTTTTACCTCCTGGGGACCTTTGATGGGGTTAACCACTCCCCTCTTGATTATTTTCTCTTTTGGTTTCTCCTTTACCTCATTTTTCTTTAACTATTACTTCATGGTCTCCCTCACTGTTCTTCTTATCTCCCAACTTGAAGTTCTGTCTCTGGCTTTTTCTCTGTCTCTGTCTCTCTGTCTCACTGTCTCTCTGTCTCTCTGTCTCTCTCCCTCTCAACTTTTACTTTGGCAATCTCATAAACACCTATTGCTTCAATGATCACCTCTATAAACAACTGTGAGATTAAAATTGGATATTAGATCATAAACCTACCCTACTTAACCTTTCCCTTAATTTATCTCCCAGACTAGTAAATGGAAGAAGCTTCTGGTTTTCTAGATAGAACTTTTATTTTTATGGTAGTCACAAGGTGATGTTGATTAGAAGGATAGGAAAGTAGAAATACAATACAAATTGTTTTAAGTCTAGGCTTAGTCTATATTCTGTATAAAACTCACCAAAACCCAAGGCCACCTTTGGGGAGAGAGACCGAGTCAAGCGCGTGCTGTTAACCGAGAGCCGGGCTGAGTCAAACTCCAGTCCGCGTCTGTCTGTGCAGTGCAGCCAGGAGACCAGTGGAGCAGGAAAAAAGGCCCCACTTCCGTTCTCTCCTTGCCTTTTAAGCTCGCACCCCGGAAGTCGAGTGCTCAGTAGGCAATCTGGTGTGCGTCGCTCATGCTGTTGGTCTCCTCCCCAAAAGGGTGGTCCTAAAAAAAACCTGGCATCTCTCCATTATCTAACCGACTGTTAAAACTTTTTACCATACCCCCATATCTCTTATCTGGGCCCCAGCCCTATATCTCCAACTGCTTACTGCAAAGGTTCATCTGAATGCTTCCCTGACAACTCAAATGAGCAAATCCCAGTTCAAAATTGGTCTTTCCTTCCTGTTTCTTCATTTCTCATAGCACCATCATCTTCTTAGTTGCATAGACTAGGCCTCTGAGTCCCTCTTGGTGTTTTCCTGTCTGTATCTCCTCCCTTGCATACAATCAATTGGCCAGTAAGGATTAGATTCTACTTTGACAAAACATCTCCTATCTATCACCTTTTTGGCATTCATATGACTGCCAGTCCGGTTTACACCTCAATATCTCTCATCTGAACTAGCTTCCTAACTGGCCTTTCTGCCTCTAATCTCGTACTTCTCCTATCTATCTTTCATACAGCTGATAAAAATCATCTTTCTAATGCTTGGCTCTGACCATCCTTCTCTTCCTTTTTTGCTCCTCCTCCCAAAGCCTTCAGAATCTTTCTATTACCTGACAAATAAAAAATATTCCTGGTCAGCTAGGTGGCGCAGTGGATAAAGCACCGGCCCTGGATTCAGGAGGACCTGAGTTCAAATCCGACCTCAGGCACTTAACACTTACTAGCTGTGTGACTCTGGGCAAATCACTTAACCCCAATTGCCTCCTGGCAAAAAAAAGGAAAAAAAATTTCTAAGTTTAGCATTCAAGCCCCAATAAAATTTGACTCCAACCTATCATTTTCAGTCTTATTTTTGCCCCGATACTTCCCTTTCTACAAGTTACAGTCTCATCAAATTGAACTCCTTGCTGTTCCCCAGTTTTGTCTCCCCCAATTTCCATGCCTTTGTGTGTGCTGTCCCTCATGCCTGGAACATACCTTTCTCTCCTGCCCCATTTCCACCTGTAGACCTCCTTCTTTTGAGGGGTAGTGTAGTAGCGAGTAAGGCAGTAGACTTGGAGTCAGAGTGACCTAGGTTCAAATCCTGATTCAGACACTTACTAGCTTTGTGACCCTGGGTAAGAAACTTAACCTTTCCAAACTTCAGTTTCTTCATCTTTAAAATAGAGATAATAGCATCTGGCGTACTTATAACTTGAGGTTGTCAGGAGTCTTGAATGAGATCATGTCAGTTAAGTACTTTGCCAACTTTGAAGTGTTCCGGATGCATTGTTGATTATCATCATCATCATCATTCCAAGGCACAGCCCAGATGTTGTCTCCTCCACAGTGACTTTTCTGTTTCCCCTAGCCGGAAGGGGAATACCTGTCCTGCGTATTTAATAATTTCTTGTTTTATCATTATTTATTTAAATATCTTAACCATCTACTAGATTGTAAATTCCTTAAAAGTAGGGACTTTTGTTTTCATTCTTGTCTTCACAGCACCAGGGAGTCAGCCTGGTGAAGTGCATGGAGGGTCAGCCTAGAAGTTAGGTGGATCTGGGTTCAAGTTTTGACTCTTGACACATCCCAAGTCACTCAGTCTCTCAATGCCACATTCATTTACTGGGGTATAATCTCAAAAATAACAAAATGATATCTGTTTGAATCCAAGTCAAATCGTTCAGCATCACAATAATACATGTCTATGTATCACCCCATCACCCAGCCAAAAAAAGAATAAAATTCATTGCACCTAGCACAGTACCTTGCCCATAGTGGGTAATTAACATTTGTTGAACCGAATCACCCCTAGGTTTGTTTCTCCAGCAAGGGGAATGTGTTCCAATCCGCACAATCTCACCTAATCTCTTATGACCTAAAATGGCTTAGGTTGGTACCGTATCCTGCAGCCATGGGACAGAGTGAAGCTAACTGGATTCCACTGGCATCTTGCCCATGACCTGGCCTACCTGAACTTATGCCATTCCACCAAAATGTTTTTTTTTTTTTTAATTTTTAGTGCAGCAATTGGGGTTAAGTGACTTGCCCAGGGTCACACAGCTAGTAAGTGTTAAGTGTTTGAGGCCAGATTTGAACTCAGGTACTCCTGATTCCAGGGCCAGTGCTCTATCTACTGTGCCACCTAGCTGCCCCAATCCCACCAAAATGTGATAGGGCCTGCTCAGGGAACATTATAAATGCATTACAGATTCCCAAGATTGAGGGCTGGGTGGGAACACAGTCCAACCCCTTATTTTTGTTTTGCAGGGCAATGAGGATTAAGTGACTTGCCCAGGGTCACACAGTTAGTAAGTGTCAAGTGTCTGAATCCGAATTTGAACTCAGGTCCTCCTGAATCCAGGGCCGGTGCTTTATCCACTGCGCCACCTAGCTGCCCCCAACCCCTTATTTTACAGATGAGGATGCTGAGGTACAGAAAAGAGCAGTGCCTTTTCCAAGGCTACCCAGAGAATAAGTAGCAGGAGTTAGCCTTTTGATATGTTCATTGCCAAAGCCTTGAAATTTTAAACTTGAGGACGAACATGATTTCAGAATCTGGCTCTTTTCTCTCTCTCACCATCACCCTGTATTCGTCCCCAGGTACAATTAAGGACAGGGAGGGTGTAGGCAGAAACTGGATTACATTTGTTTTGCCAGGATTTGGATAAGACCACCTGACATTTGTATAGTACTTTAGGGTTTGCCTAGCACACTGTACAAACCTGTGTGTGCACACGCACACACACACACACACACACACACACACACACCCTCTCTGATTCTCATAAAAGCCCTGTGAGTTAAATAATAAAGGATTTTTCCTATTTGATAAAATTTCTCATGTGATGAAACTAGGATGCACTCCAATGACCTGCCTGAGGTGACAACGCTTAGTAAATGATAGAGCTGGGGCTAGAACCTAGGTCAGACTGTGGCTGACTCAGAGCTATGAAAAGGACAGGGTGACCAAGGTTTTGCCTCAGGGTACTGACATCTGGGGAAGCCATCTGTCCCTGCTCCTCTTCCCAGGGCTGGGTCACCACCTTCAGGGGTCGGTTACTGTGGGATACCTTTCAAAGGCTGCAGCCTTCTTGCAGGAAGGCCTCTCCTCTGCTTGCCCCTCTTTCTCTGCCTTCTCCCAAGCTGCCATCTCTTTCCTCTTGGAGGTGAGAAAGAACCAGTGGCCATGTCACAGGGACACACACCAGAGTCTGGGGAATAGGCCACTCCCTCCCTCAGCACAACTGTATCCAGACAGACTGTGCTTTGTGTTGTTATCGTTTACCCCAACCCTCAAGTGAATTTACCCTGGACATCATAATTCCTATTTATGGCTCTGATTTGTTTCTTGAATTCAACTCCTACGCTTGATATTCAAGACCCTCATAATCTGCACCTACTTTGCCTGTATAATTTTATTGTCCCATGCATATCCTCTAGTTTCACCCAGACTTTTTTCATACCCATCCCTTTAAAAAGTCTTATTCAGGGGCAGCTAGATGGCGCAGTGGTTAAAGCACCGGCCCTGAATTCAGGAGTACCTGAGTTCAAATCCGGCCTCAGACACTTGACACTTACTAGCTGTGTGACCCTGGGCAAGTCACTTAACCCCCATTGCCTGCAAAAAAACAAAAAAAGAAAAAAAAAAGAAAAAAAAAGTCTTATTCATTCCTAATTTCCCCCCCTTTCTGGAACATTCTTTTCAATTAATGACAATTCAGCAAATATCAGGTGCTATTCTTTCCTTCTTCTTGTATAAATTCTTTCTTTCTTTCTTTCTTTCTTTTTTTTTTTTGGTGAGGCAATTGGGGTTAAGTGACTTGCCCAGGGTCACACAGCTTGTAAGTGTCAAGGGTCTGAGGCTGGATTTGAACTCAGGTCCTCCTGAATCCAGGGCTGGTGCTCTATCCACTGCGCCACCTAGCTGCCCCGTATAAATTCTTTAATCCTCAAAATCCTAGGCTCTAGAAACCTTCTCTGGCTCCTTATAACCCAGGATGGGCTTTCCTACCTTTGAATTCATAGTATTCATTATATGGGCCATTATTTAGAACTTGGTCATATCCTACAATGTGATAGCTACTAGATTGTTTTAATACTGTTATTTAACTTTTAATGTATGGATGCCATTCTAGTGCTCAGTAACATTAAAAAAATTTACAACTTCAACATCCTGAAACCTTAGAACCTAATATCACCACCACCACCTTCTTCATCAATCATCATCATCATGCACTGTTGCAGAAGAGAGGAAAACAAAGCTAAAGAAAATCAACTTGGAGACTCAACTAGGCCAGATCCTCTCGCAACAGTAGCAAACACCTTTGGCAAACATATCTTCCTATTTTATGCCTGCCTTGATAATGATTGAGAATTGTTATCTCTGTGCATTAGATAAAACTGTAAGGAAGGTAACAAATAGATGGAAAACAGAACAGATTTGCCAGAGTATTTAAAATGACATCATTAAAATGTTCTTATCATTGAGGACAATGAAAGCTCCACTTTGACATTCCCAGAACCTCAGTATATACTACAAGAGACAGTGGAAATGACATTTTTAAAAATGCAGTTGGCAATAGTGTCTGTACCACACCAAACAACACTGAGAAGAAATCCCTGCTGGAAGGGACGCAATTGTGGAAGCAAGTAGGGTTTGATTTCCAAATGTCTGAAACAAAGGCAGACACCAAATTACTGGGGGAAAAACAAAACACAAAACACAAAACACACACAGTATTATTGCCAAATTAAGGTAATCAAGAGAACATCAGTCACCAACTTATATGCCTACTTGATTCTCTCTCTGAAATTCTCCAGAATGATCTACACACATTGAGGGTGTCCTTGATGAAGATATGAGAAGGGAACAGGTAGAGTTTCACACACAATTTTCTATAACAGACAACATCTTCACAGGCATATAATTATCTAAGAGATGAAGAGACAATAAGATCCCATTGTAT
The DNA here is from genome assembly GCF_019393635.1 of Dromiciops gliroides. Taxonomy (NCBI): domain Eukaryota; kingdom Metazoa; phylum Chordata; class Mammalia; order Microbiotheria; family Microbiotheriidae; genus Dromiciops; species Dromiciops gliroides. Next base: position 388,912,959 of record NC_057863.1, read on the forward strand.
TTATTATTTGCGGGTTACCCAAAAAAAGCATTTGACTTGTCAGAACAAAATGCTGCCTTAAAGTCTCTTCTCCAACAAGGTGTTTCCCATGCACTTGATCATGTGGAATTCTGTGGTAATGCAACCACAAAGATAACTGTTCAACAATTGAATTGAATTGAATAGTTGAATTATCCTCTGCTGATATGTAAAGCAGAGCAGAAAACTGAGGAGAGAGGAAGACATGCTTGTTAAAGGTGCTCACCAGTTATGAAGAACCCTCCGTACAGAGTCCAGATGGAAATGGATTTCCTAGCGAGGTCCTCCAGATGTTCTTCTTTGCCAAAAGAATTAGACCAATTTGACACAAATTTATTAAGCACCCACTATGTAGAAGGCATCGTGGTAGGGGCTGCGACTATAAAAACAATAATGAAATAGTCCCTATTTTCAAAGAGCTTACATTCTCCTGGGGGGTGAGGTGAGAAGAGAGCAAATAGACCAATAAGAGTCTGAGGCTAGATTTGAACTCACATCTTCCTGACTCCAGGCCTGGTGCTCTATCCACTGGGCCATCTAGTTGCCTTTAAAAATATTAATGCTAGGGGGTGGCTAGATGGTGCAGTGGATAAAGCACCAGTCCTGGATTCAGGAATACCTGAGTTCAAATCCGGCCTCAGACATTTGAGACTTACTAGCTGTGTGACCCTGGGCAAGTCACTTAACCCCAACTGCCTCACTAAAAAACAAAACAAAACAAAACAAAAATACTAATGCTAGGGGCAGCTAGATGGCGCAGTAGATAGAGCACTGGCCCTGGATTCAGGAGGACCTGAGTTCAAATCCAGCCTCAGACACTTAATACTTACTAGCTGTGTGACCCTGGACAAGTCACTTAACCCCAATTGCCTCACTCAAATAAATAAATAAAGAGGAACTGAACAACCTACACAATTAAAAAAAAATACTAATGCTCTCAATGATACTATATGGCCACAAGTCACAGAATCCCACAAGCTCTGCAGAATTAAAGTTGTGGGTGACTCAAAGAGCACTATAACGGGTATCATAGGTTGGAGCATGTTTGCAGTGATGACTTATAGATAATAAAGGGTATAAGGATTATCATGGAGAACATATACAATTGGAAAAGGAAATGATTTGGTGTTGCAGTGAGAAGATATCCAGGATATGTAAAAGATGTGGAAGAAGGCAGCATGCAATGATGGGAAGAATGGACTCAGCTGTCTCTAAATCTATTTGGAGAATAAATCTAGAGCTGGAAGGGAGCTGGAAGGTTACTGAGTCCCCTCTCATTTTCCAGATGAGGAAACTGAGGCTGAGAAGCTAAGTGACTTGCCTTATCTCTCACTACTTATAAGAGCATAGTCTTAGGCCTAGAAAGGACCTTAGAGGTCATTGAATTTAACCCCCTCATTTATTTTAAATTTTGTTTTTGTTTATTTTTGGAGGCAATTGGAGTTAAGTGACTTGCTCAGGGTCACACAGCTAATAAGTGTCTGAGGCTGGATTTGAACTCAGGTCCACCTGACTGCAGGCCAAGTGCTCTATTGACTGTGTCACTTAGCTGCCCCTTAGCCCCCTCATTTTTTTTTTTTTTTTTTTTGCGGGGCAATGGGGGTTAAGTAACTTGCCCAGGGTCACACAGCTAGTAAGTGTTAAGTGTCTGAGGCTGGATTTGAACTCAGGTACTCCTGAATCCAGGGCCAGCGCTTTAACCACTGCGCCATCTAGCTGCCCCAAGCCCCCTCATTTTACAAATGAGGAAACAGAGGGAGAGTTTAAATGATTTGCCCACAGTCACACAGCTAGTAAGTACTCAGGCACCACCTCTTCCAGGAAGCTTTCCCTGCAGACCCCCAATGGGGGCCTATACTAATGTCTCTCTTCTCTGAACTCCTGCATTTTGAATGATCTTCAGCATGGAACAGTGGAAACTCACAACACAGGACCTAGCACAGAGTAAACACTTACTTAATATATGCTTTTTGATTGATTTGTATCCAGAGGACCTGGGTTCAAGTCCCATGTTTGTCACTCACTACCTATGGAGAACTAGGTGGGACAGTGGTTAGAGCACTAGATTTGGAATCAGGAAGACTCATTTTCCTTCATTCAAATCTGGTCTCAGACACTTACTAGCTGTGTGACCCTGGGCAAGTCGCTAACCCTGTTTGCTTTAGCTCTTCATCTGGAAAATGAGCTGGAGAAGGAAAGGGCAAACCACTCCAGTACCTTTGCCAAGAAAACCCCAAATGGGGTCACGAAGAGTCAGACGTGACTGAACAAAAGCCTGTGAGAAATTGGACACGTTGCTTAACCTCTGTGGGTCTAACTTTTCTCATCTGTCAAAGGAGGTTCGACCAAATGACCTATCAGGTACCTTCTAGTTCTAAACCGACCACCCTAAGGGTCTGTGCCACCCATGCTGGCTACTGCCTTATGGAAGTTCTTGTCTAGTTCTTTAACTTCTCTGGGTGTCTGCCTTGTCTCCCCAGCCAGACTGGAAGCTCCAAAGGATCAGGATCACATGTACCAGCTCCTGGCCCATGACTTTCCCATGTGGAAGGGACACTTATCCTTTCTGCCCTGTGGGAGAGGAGCCCTGCGCCCTCTCTACCCCCCACAGTGACTCATGTTTCTTCTATCCCCATCCTAACTCTGTAAACACGCCCATGGAGACATTTTGCAGGGCAAAAATAGCTCCCTTTGTTCTCCAGCCACCTCAAGCCACCTCGCCCATTCCCACATCCCAGCCACAGCAGAGAACTCAACAAGGCCTCAAGGAACCACTTGAAAGGTAAAGCTGTAACCACCTTCAGGAAGCCCTGCTGAGGTAGAGGTTCTCACACAAGAGGCTGCCCTTCCTGGGGATGAGCGGGCTGAGCTCTCAGTTAGGTGAGACAGCTTTATCATTGTCTATTGTTGTTACAGAACACATGCTGTCTTTTCTGAACGGATCATTTTTTTTTTCTCCACTGACACTGGGTCATGCATGGCTAGACCCAAGAGAAGGCCACGGTGTTCAGAAGAGGTCACCGCGTTGATACTTCAGAGGCTAAAGTCCCATTCATGACTACCTGCTTCTAACTCTGACTGTGATCTGCAAAGGTTTTGCAAAGCAAATGAATATTTTTGTCCAGACCAGTGAATTTATCCCTGTGGGAAACTCCCAGCGTGGGAATGTTTTCTTGTGTGTCAGCCATGTTGTGCCTCAATGCTCTATGGAGTTGGGAGATTCCCCCTGTGCATATATACAAGTATGAATTGCGTACAATTTAAAGCACCCTTAGCCCAAACTGGTGGGCAGAATGGTGATGTACCATCACGATTTTCACTCAGAGAAGCACTGCATGAATTCAAAGCAAAACCCATTTGAACAGACCAGCAAATCCTCTGTAGCTTAGTCTTAGAAAAATTTCAAGGGGCAGCTAGGTGGCACAGTGGATAAAGCACCAGCCCTGGATTCAGGAGGATCTGAGTTCAAATTTGGCCTTAGACACTTGACACTTACTAGCTGTGTGACCCTGGGCAAATTACTTAACCCCCATTGCCCCGCCCCCAAAAATGTCTGGGGTGGGGGGAAGGGGCAGCAAAAGATTTTTTTTTTATTAAATCATAAAAGTATTTTATTATTTTCCATTTACGTATAAAGATAGTTTTCAACATTTGTTTTCATAAGATTTTTAGTTCCAAATTTTTCTCCCTCTCTCCCTTCCTTCTCCCATCCCCAAGACAGAAAGTAATCTGATACAGGTTATAAATGTACCATCACATTAAACATATGGGGCAGCAAAAGATTACAAGACTTGCCCAGGGCCACATCCAGTATGTGTCAGAGGCATAGAATATGAATCCTCAGCAAAAGAAGTGAATGGGAGGTAAGGACATAGTAGTGAATATAAACAGCTTTTAAAAAGGAATTCATGGGGCGGCTAGGTGGTGCAGTGGATAAAGCATAAGCCCTGGATTTAGGAGGACCTGAGTTCAAATCTGGCCTCAGACACTTGGTACTTACTAGTTGTGTGACCTTGGGCAAGTCACATAACCCCCATTGCCCCGCCCCCCCCCAAGGTAATTCAGGATTTTATTGTTACTTTCTTTTACATCATTACTGTCTCAATAGTGCCTTATTGGCAACACACAGTACATAGAGCATCAGACCTGGAGTCAGGAAGATCAGAGTTCAAATCTGGCCTGGGACATTTAACTAGCTGTGTGACCCTCAGCAGGTCACTTAACCTCTGCCTGCCTCAGTTTCCTCATCTGTAAAATGGGGATAATATCAGCACCTATCTCTCAGGGTTGCTGTGAAGATAAAATGAGGTAATGGGGGCAGCTAGGTGGCGCAGTGGATAAAGCGCTGGCCCTGGATTCCGGAGTACCTGAGTTCAAATCCAGCCTCAGACACTTGACACCTACTAGCTGTGTGACCCTGGGCAAGTCACTTAACCCCCATTGCCCCGCAAAAAAAAAAAAAAAGATAAAATGAGGTAATAGTTGTAGAGCACTTGGCACAGTTCCTGGTTCCTACTAGGTGCTATATAAATGTTAGCTATTATTATCACTATGCTTTCCCCCTTGTAACAGAAAGGTAAGGAGGGAGAGCTCTGAAGGCCAAGGAGTGTGGAGCAATTTGCTCAAGCCCACAGGGATATCAAGAAATGGGATTCGAACCCACCTTCTGGGACTCCAGAGCCAAGTGCTCCTCTCACTACTCAATGTTGGTCTCTAGAAAATATATTTTTAAAATTTTCTAAAAAGGTAATGAAATCAGCATGAATGGAAGTGTCCAGATCACAAGAAGTAATGTCTCTATTGTGCTCCATGCTTGTCAAACATGGCCAATGTGTTGGTTTGTTTTATTGAATTATGCTTCTTTGTTACAAGGGAGGGGAGGAAGGAAAGATAAGGGGAGAAATAATAACAATGTTAAAAAACAACACACAATAAAGTGTTGATTTCCTCCCCCAAAAAACTGTATACATTCACGTCTTCCTCCTCACTGCCCACTCACTTCTCTCAAAGGCTGGCTTCTGACTCCAGCATTTGGCTGAAACTGTTCTCTTCAAGGTCACCCACAATCTCTGAATTGTTCTATCCAGTGGCCTTTTCTCAGTCTTCATTTTTCTTCCTTTCTGCAGCACAGACATTTCGAATTTAATATGGCCCAAACAGAATTTATTCATTATCTTTCTAAACTGTCCCTCCTTCCTAATTCCCCTCTTTCTGTGGCAGGCCTCTGTCTACCACCCTCCTGCTCACCTAGGTTTGCAATCTCAGAATTCTTGGTGTTTCTTTCTCCCCCATCCTCTATATTCAACCTTGGCCTTTCTGTAGTTTTTGCCACCGTTGATTCCTTTCTCTTCCTTGATATTCTATCTTCCCTTGGGCTTTGTGGCTTTGCTTTTTTGTGGTTCTCCTTAAGGGTGGGGTGGTAAATGTTTCTCTTTTTAAAATGTAGCCATAACACACCTTTAAGTTCAATTTTCATTATTTTCATTTTTTTTCAATTTTCATTATTAACATTCTCTCCGTCACTTTTTTTTTCTTTTTTTGTGGGGCAATGAGGGTTAAGTGACTTGCCCAGGGTCACACAGCTAGTAAGTGTCAAGTGTTTGAGGCTGGATCTGAACTCAGGTCCTCCTGAATCCAGGGCCAGTGCTTCATCCTCTCCATCACTTGCTTAAGACTAGACAACAAAATAATAAGTTAAGTCCTAATTTGTAGCATTTGTCAATTTTCAAGGGGTAAATGTTCACCGTGAAAATTTTATAATCACCTTTCACGAGTCCTTTGGAACTGATTCCAGTACACCCCCTGATTTTCCTCCTATCTGTCCGACTACTCTATTGGTCTCCTTGGCTGGACTGTCCCAGATGTCACACACAACATGAAGAGATTTCAAGACTGTGTTTTGGGCCCCTCTTCTCTTTTCTCTCTGTATTACTTTCTCACTTAGTGACTTTATCACCTGCCACATATTCAGTTATCATCTCTGTGAAGATGGCTCTGAGATAATATCCATCCCTAGACTCTCTCCTGGACTACATTGCCAACTGCTTATTGGGAATTTCACCCTGGAAGTCACATAAATATCTCGAACTCAACATGTCCAAAACAGAGATCATCATTTCCCCCGCCCCCCAAAGCCAGCCCTTTAAAAAATTTCCTCTTTCTGGGGCAGCTAGGTGGCATAGTGGATAAAGCACCGGCCCTGAATTCATAAGGACCTGAGTTCAAATCTGGCCTCAGACACTTGATACTTACTAGCTGTGTGACCCTGGGCAAGTCACTTAACCCTTCATTGCCCTGCAAAAAAACCCAAACAAACAAACAAACAAACAAACAAAAATTCCCTCTTTCTGCTGAGGGCGCCACCATGCTTCTAGTCACTTGGGTTCAGAATCTTTCTAACCAATTGCCAAATCTCATTATTTCTATATCCATAACAACCCTCACATAAGTGCCCTTCTCTCCACTCCCATAGCGAGCCCCCTCATTCAGGTCCTCATCACTTCAGAAGAGGATTGCTGTAATAGTCTCCTATTAGGTCTTCCTGCCTCACACCCTCTCCAGCGCAACCCATCCTTTTCTCAGCCACAAAAGTGGTTTTCCTAAAGTGCAATTTTGACCCTGTCATCTCCCTCCTCAATAAACTCCAATGGCTCCCTGTCACTTCTACTACCAAATGCACATTTCTCTATTAGGTAATTGTAAAAGGCCAATTTTCCCTACTGTGTGGCAACCTCTATATTAAGCACCAGACATACAAATACAAAAGTGAGACCGTCTCTTCCTTCAAAGAGCTTATATTCTAATAGTGTAAGACAATATATAGGAGAGCTAGAGAGTAGGGGCTGGGGGTGGGTGGAAAGAGGGGAATGTAATGGCCAGGAAGTACTGCGGTGGCATGGCCAACATAAGGTGAAAGGTCACCTTTCAGAGCCTAGGGTCTAAGAAGGAGGGGTCCAAGTTTGAGTGGAAGGTGAAGGAGGACCAGAGTACAGCTGGCATGATTGGGGAATAATGGGGAAGTGATTATCTTCAGGTCTCAGCTGGAGCCTCATCATCCCCCCTCTACCCCCCCCCCCCCAATCTCCCCCAGCCACTAGGGCCTTTCCCTCAATGTATATCAAAGCTACCTTTTACCTGCTTTGAATAAATTTCATCAGTACTTATATAGTACATGATGTAAACTCTTTGAGGGAAAGTACTACATGTAAAATGGGTACCTCACCTGCCTGGAGTACTTACCTTGCAGTTTTGTTTTAAGAATCAAAGTAATTCACTTGACACTTACTAGCTGTGTGACCTTGGGCAAGTCACTTAACCCTCATTATTCCACCAAAAAAAAAAAAGAATCAAAGTGATTGTAAAGTTCCTAAAAGTAAATACCAGTGATTATCATCTGTTCACTACATAACAGTACATTTATCTGCCCTCTTTAGGGGATTTTAGCATACATACCCCAAAGAATTTTGTTTTGTTTTGTTTTGAAATTTTTCCCTTGGTTTTGGGAACAAAAGAGAAGACATAATCTTCATTCTACCAGATTCACCAAGCACCTCTTTAAGCACACTAGTTACCCTAAAGAAGACATTGGGCAAGCCATATGCCAAACGAGGATGGAAGCACAAACCTGGGCCTAAGCTAAGTCACTGATGATTTCTGTGCATCATTGCTCAGAATTAAATGTATGTCTTACCTCCCACCTCCCTTCCCCCAGCACCCTGGACATTTGGGGAGAAACACTGTTTTTTTTCAGGAAAGCAGGTGTATGAGATGATTATGGATTTGAGTCAGATTAAACTCTGAGGATGGGGTCTGGAAGGTACCCAGCCCCGCCCCAGTATAGTTAGTTTAAAAGTTTATTGCTTGTCAAATTCTCACTGTCTCCTTTAAGTTTTATTGCCAATTAACAGTATTTTTACTTCTGCTCAGTCTCCCCACTTGTCAGCTACATATTAGTTTTTTTTCTGGAATCCATCATGTGTCAGAACCCCAGTCCCTGTTGAGTGGGTCAGGGAGTTCACCCACCAATTCAATACTCGGGACTCAAGAAGAAAGGACAGGGCTTGGCACAGGATGTGGCAATTAAGTTGAGACCAGATGTTAAGTGACATGTCTCTTTTTCTCAGAGTAGAATCCCCTTGACACTAGGGTCCCAACAATGGACTTTTCTTTTATTCTTTATTCTATTTCTTTGATTTCCCAACATAGCCGAAGATAAATTTTAACCCTGTCATCCTAAAATTAATATGACTATAAAACAATGCTGAAACACCTGAGTGACTCTTCCTGTTATTCAAGTTGAATATCTTTAGAGATGGGGGCCGGGAGAGGGGAGTCAGTGGGAACTGTGAGATCTGAAACATCTGACTGTCACTCCCCCATTCCCTCTTCCTTCGGTTTGACCTTATTCCCCCTCCCCTTTTCCCCCTTGTTCCTGGAACACATATGCATGTCTCCATACATTGATCATGAGCTAAACACGCACCCTGGGAGAGACAGGATTGGATGTTAGATTGTGAGCTCGCCCTAGTGTGCGTAGGGACTTCCCCTCTGACCAACATTCCTATAAAAGGTCAAGGCATGTATTAGCCATCGCGGCTCAGGCATTGAGTTTGCCCATTCCTGCAGGAATGTAATAAATCTGTCTCTGCTTGACTTGGTGGTCTCCTCAAGTTATTTGGGTAAACTGAGGCAGTTTGCCCCATACACAGGGAAACAGCATTTGACAGATTGGCCCCCCCTGGGCCTGAGAAAGCAAATGCCCTTTCCACAACATGGATGGGGGCTTGAGGATCCAATTATTCAGTGGGAAGATCCGGCTGACCATGGATGGGTGCCTCCATGGCCAGAATCTTGTGCCTATTCAAATCAAATGGCACCTACTCCCATCCTCCTTCCCACCCCAGGCAGGAAAATAAGCCGGAGCTAATAGCAGGCACTTCTGTGTCTCTTTAAAGTATGCCAAGCACTTGGCATAAATATCTCGTTTTAGCCCCACTAGGACCCTGTGAGGTAGGTTCTACAAGAATGATCACCCTTGTTTTACAGGTGAAGCAAATGAGGCTCAGATGCTTGTGACTAGCTCTTGGCCACAGTTAGTATCAGACGTCCTCTTCATCTTCCCAGCATCCTATCCCCCTCTTTGCCTTACAGGCTCTCAGGTCACAGGATCACAGGATCATGGGCTACCTAGTCCAACCCTCTCATTTTACAGATGGGAAAACAGGTCCAGAGAATGACTTGTCTAAGGGCACTTGGGTGGTTAGTATCCAAGGGAGGATTTGCACCTTCCCTTCTGCCTCCAGAGCTGGGTTCTTTCCTCTGGCCCATGATCAATCTTTGAGTATTTTTAATGGCCCCTTATCTTGTCTGTGGCGCTAGAGTGGGCAGCTCAGATCCATAGGATCAAGAGCACTGTGTGCTCAACCTTACAAGGCAGGGGTTCTTAACCTGGGGCTTGTAAATGTATTTAACATTTCCATACCTGTACTTCAATATGATTGGTTTTCTTTGTAATCCTGTGTATCTTATTCTATGCATGTAAAAATACTCTGAGAAGGGCTCCAGAGGCTTCTCCACACTGTCAGAAGGGTCCAGTCCTCTTCAAAGGTCAAGAACCTCTGCAACAAGGAAAAAGGGGCTTAAAAAAAGAACAAAGACAGGTGTGTGTGTGTGTGGGGGGGGCAATTGTATCTAGAGTTTCCTCCAGGTGATTATCTGAGCACAAGTCTGTGGTACACCTATCAGGAGGTTGCATATTAGGTAGCTAAATGGCTCAGTGGATACAAGTGCTGGACTTAGAATCGGGAACAACTGAGTTCAAATCCAGTCATCCAGTCTGACACTTACTAGCAGTGTGACCCTGGGCAAGTCACTTAACCCCGTTTGCCTCTGTTTCCCCATCTGTAAAACAGGATAGAGAAGGAAATAGCAAACCACTCTAATATCTTTGCCAAGAAAACCCCACGAGCAGCATTGGCGTACAGGGAGGAAGGGGTTATAGACTCAGACACGGCTGAACAACAGCCGTTGCGTGTTAGACACTAGATGGTGCTATTACTCCATGGTCTTGGCCAGCAATCCTGTGCTTTAGTGTGCTGCAGAGCATACATACCTCCTCCCACCTCACCAACCTCACTTCAAGTCCAGCAGGAAATTAAACTCAGTAAAAAGGGTTCATAGATTTAGAGCTGAGCTACACCTGGGGGTCATCTGGATTCATTTTACAGATAAGGAGTTTGAGGGGAAATGATTTGCACAAAGGTCCTCTGGATTCTAAATCGAGCCTTCTTTCCACAGCCACCAGCTGCTAAGAGACTAAGAGACCTTTCTTAGCACTCCTACTCATCCATGTGGTGACACAGCAGGGTTCCTTCTTTGGGTCTCTGCTCCTCTCTTTCTGGGCTATAACTGGAGACATTGCCACAAAGCACACCTACCTCCACCTGCCAAAAATATGTTTTCCACTAGCCCACAAGGTGTTTGAAGTTCCATGATGAGGGTCACTCCTTGGGTTCACATCGGTGTGGGGTGAAGAGCACTGGACTGGGAAATCAGGTGTCCTGTTTGTGTGGGCACACACCTGCAGCTGGGTGAGTCTCTTCCTCTCTCCCGATCTCTTTCCTCATCCTTAAAATCAGGCTGGATTAAATGTTCTCCACGGTGCCCCCCAGTACCAATCTTCTATGAGTTTATGACGTCATGATAAAATTCAAGTATTATGTGTTGTTGGGACAATGGAGGAGGAATAACTTAGCCATTGTTAGCTGCTATTGCTTTTGCACAGATGACTCAGATTGGAAAATTTTGCTTGGGCCTTAGACAGCAAACAAAGCCATCAAGAAGCAATTGTGGGGCAGCTAGGTGGCACAGTGGATAAAGCACTGGCCTTGGATTCAGGAGGACCTGAGTTCAAATCCAGCCCCAGACACTTGACACTAGCTGTGTGACCCTGGGCAAGTCACTTAACCCTCATTGCCCTGCAAAAAAAAAGAAGAAGAAGAAGCAATTGGGTGACACAGTAGAGTCAGGAAGAAATTAGTTCAAATCTAGCTGCAGACACTTACCAGCTACATGACCCTTGGTGAGTCACTTAACTTCTATCTGCCTCAGTTTCCTCCACCATAAAATGAGGATAATAATAGCACCTATCTCCCAGGGTTGTTGTGAGGATCAGATAAGAGAATATTTGTAAAGCACTGAACAGACAATTGTTGTTGTTGTTGTTGCTCATGGCTGACTCTTCCTGACCTTATATGGGATTTTCTTAACAATGATACTGTAGTGGTTTTCCATTTCCTTCTTTAGTGGATTGCAAACAGAGGTTGAGTGACTTGCCCAGGGTCACACAGCTAGTGAATGTCTAAGGCTAGATTTGAATTCAGGTCTTCCTGGCTCTAGACCCAGGACTCTATCCACTAAGCCACTTAGGTACCTCCAACAGTCAATTAGTAAATGTTTATTCCCTTTCACCATAATCCTATGTTGTTACTTTTGCCCCAGCTCTAATTAAGGGCTTATCTCTTCAAGACCAAAGTTAAATTCCATGAAGTCTTCTTGAAATATCTCAATCCTCAGACATCATTCCCTCCTATGAACTCTGATGATATGCACTGTCTGGACCACTCATTCAGCACTCATCATATGTTGTATTTAATATATTGCCAATAATAAGGGCAGCTAGGTGGCGCAGTAAATAGAGTTCAAATTCAAACTCAGAAACTTACTAGCTGTGTGACCCGGGACAAGTCACTTAACCCTGTTTGCCTCAGTTTCTTCCTCTGTAAAATGAATCAGAGAAAGGAATACTCTAGTATCTTTGCCAAGAAAACCCCAAATGGGGTGAAAAAGAGTAGGACACGACTGAACAACAAATCTCCAAGTAAATTATGAGGGAAGGAACCATGTCTTAAGCATCATAGCCCTGGTCCCTCCTCAATTTCAGGCCCTTTAAAAGCTACCCCAGGTTTAAGACATACTTCGCTTTAGTTTGCCATCCACTTAAAACTTCAGCTTGCAAGCCCCTACCAATGTTTCCTTTATTAGGTCACCTAGATTCTCAAACTTGTTTTGCTTACAGCATGGGGGATTTACTTTTCTTTTTATGTTTTTTGCTTTGAGACATTGAGACACAACATGGATGAGATGGAAGATCCACATGTGGGTATGTGCAGGGGATGACTTACATACAATTTACTGCATACCTAGCCCAAACTGGTGGGTGGCCCAGTAATGTGCAGTGCATGAATTCAAAGCAAAACACATTTAAAGGGAATAACAAGACAAAGGGCCAAAAGAATTTCCCTCACGTACATAGGGGTGCAGCCTCCCACAGATTCCCACATTACTTGTAGGAGAGGGTATATGTGTAGAGACCAGGAAAAGGCAGGGCATCCTATGTGCTAACAGCTGTATAGAAGTCTGGACCCCTATCTAGCTGTAACTTACTCTTACTGTCCTTCCCCCATCCCCCTATGGGACTATAGAATCGTAGACCGAGAGCTGGAAAAGACCTTAAAAATACATCCCCCTCATTTACGGTCAGTGAAGTTACATAGCTTGTCCAAAGTCATGCAAGTAGTAAGAAGAACAAGGATTCAAATTCTGGTCGTCTGACTCCAAATGCAGCGTGCTTTCACTGTACCAGTCCGCCTCTTATCTGATATCTTCATTCGTCTGTTATGTCTTTGACCTGCGAGTTACTGTGTTGCAAACTTGTTAGAGCCCCGGCAGGCTACTCTCTTTGCTGAGCTACCCCCTACACAGGCTTTCCACAATGCTTTCATCTGTTGGTATTTCTCTTTGGGTCCTCTGCTGCTTTTTTCTGCCACCTGCTGGTCTTCTACTGAATCGCAGCTGCTGTGCCTCGCGGGTCCCCCCCCCCCCGCCCCTCCCGCCCCTCCCGCCCCTCCCGCCAGGGTTTCAGCTCTTTTAGCCATAGTCTCAGGGATTATTTTAATTATTTTGTTTGTTTTTGTGAGTCAGACCCATGTCTACACCCAGCCAGCAAGTAGCAATAGTTTTTCAGGTTTCAGGTTGGATGTCTTTGGAACTCTTTTGCTTATATCTCAGGTTTCCGCTTCTTGAACTCAGTATGCTCTTTGGAAAGTGGTGAGAAAAATCCCTTATTCCCTACCTGGCTCGAGCCAAATCACCTCAGAATCTTTACCTATCAAGAGGGGCAGAATGGAGCTAGTGACTTTTTTGTTCTGTATTCCTGCCAATAACAAAACTTTGGATCTCTCTAGACTTCCTAGCACAGCATTTCTTACAAGTTGTAAATGCTTCATACATATTTATTTTTTTGTTTGTTTGTTTTTTTGGTTTTTTTTTTTTTGCAGGGCAATGGGGGTTAAGTGACTTGCCCAGGTTCACACAGCTAGTAAGTGTCAAATGTCTGAGGCCGGATTTGAACTCAGGTACTCCTGAATCCAGGGCCGGTGCTTTATCCACTGCGCCACCTAGCCGCCCCCTCATACATATTTATTGAAGAAAGGGCCACAGGATTTAGAGGTGGAAGGGGATTTAGAGATCATCCAGTCTAACGCCTTTGTAAGGTATATGTGCTGCCCGGATAATGTGCGAATGTACTTTGGCTAACAGGGAGGCATTGCTCTGTAATCTTTGTTTGGGAGTAGGAGAAGGGACCTTGAGTCCAGCTACTCTGTTCTCTGAGAGAAGGATACTAGATTAAAATTCTATCTGTCTCTTTAAATATTGCTCATCTAGGGGCATAGATTTTGTTTGTTTGTTTTAAAAATAACTAAACCATCAGTTTCCCTGATTACTTTCCCTTGAAGGGGAAGGAGTAACCTGTAGCTTACACTCACAGTGCTGACTCCTCACCAGTTACTAATTACATGAAAGACCATCACAAATAACAAATAATTGCAATTCGAGAAGAGGGAAGGGAAAGGCAGAATGGGGTAAATTATGTCACATGAAGAGGTGAGGAAGGTCTATTAGAGTGGAGGGGAAGAAGGGAGAGAGTTAGCATTGCTTGAAACTTACTCTTATCAGATTTGGCTCAAAGAGGGAATGACATACATTTATTTACTTGGGTACAGAAATCTTTCTTACCCTATAGGGAATTAGGAGGGGGGACAAGAAAAGGGGGGGGCCTAATAGAAGGGAGGGTAGATTGAGGGAGGTGATGGTCAGAAGCAAAACACTAGGAGGAGGGACAGAGTAAAAGGTGTGAGAGAGAAAAGTATAAAGTGTGGTGGGGGGGGATAAGATGGGGGTGGATACACAGTAATCCTAACTGTGAATGTGAATGGGATGAACTCACCTATAAAACAGAAGCGGACATAATTAAAAATGTTCTCCGCATCCAGAAAAAAGAACTGAGGATTCTGAATGCAAATAGAACCATACTGTTTCTACTTTTTGGTTGTTGTTTTTTTTTTCTTTTTTGAGGTTTTTCCCTTGTGTTCTGATTCTTCTTTCACAACATGACTAATGCAGAAATATGTTTAATGTGATTGTATATATATAACCTATATCAGATTGTTTGCTGTTTTGGGGAGAGGGGAGGGAAGGAGAAAAATTTAGAACTCAGAATCTTATGAAAAAAATACTGAAAACTACCTTTACATGTAACTGGAAAATAATAAAATACCTTTATGATTAAAAAAAAAACCCAACCAGAAGCAGATAGCTGAGTGGATTCAAAAGCCAGAATTCTACAATATGTTATTTACAAGAAACACATTTGAAGCAGAAAAACACACAGAGTAAAGGTAAAAGTCTGGAGCAGAATCTATTTTGCTTCAGCTGAAGTTTAAAAACAAAACAGGGTAGCAATCATAAATCTCAGACAAAGCAAAAACAAAAATAGATCTAACTGAAACAACTAAGGAATAGTGAGTAAACCTATTTACCAAGCAGATAGCAAATAGATATCAGAGAAGTTATACAGAATACTCTATACTGGAAGATACACAGAGTGATTAAGCTCTCCCACTGGGAAGAAGAAGCCTTCAAGAAAGGCCCTGATGCCCCCAAGGTGAAAATCCCCCAAATCTCTAGAGAGGCAAGCTGGAAATCAAGGACATGTTGAGGGACTGTACCCTACATATAAGACTTCCAAAGTCCTTTATCTTTCTTCCTAGACCAAATTAGGAGTCACACCCAAGCAAATGCCTTGCAAAAGCCTTAGACTTGAAACTTAGTTTACACCTTCATTTTGCAGATGAGAAAACTAAGGCCCAGAGACACATCTAATAAGTACACTAGAATCAAAGGGAGTCTAGTATGAGGATTGGAAAGAACCTTAAAAGCTATCTAGTCCACCAAAGTCCTCTAACTCCAAATGCATTGCTATTTCAATTGTGCCACACTGCCTCTATAAAACAAAATGGCAATTGGAACCCAGGTCCCTTGACTTACAATCCAACATTCCCTACAGATTGAAGCATACTTTTTCTTTATTTTACTTCTTTGTTTTGTTTTGTTTTGTTTTGTTGGTCTGTGTTTTCTTTCACAACATGACTAACATGGAAATATGTTTTGCATGACTGTGCATGTATAACCTATGTTATATTGCTTGCTTTCTTAATGAGGAGGGCAAGGGAGGAAGGGAGAGAATTTGGAACACACAAAAATTTTGTTTGTTTTTTGTGGCAATGAGGGTTAAGTGACTTACCCAGGTCACACAGCTAGTAAGTATCAAGTCTCTGAGGCCGGATTTGAATTCAGGTCCTCCTGAATCCAAGGCTGGTGCTTTATCCACTGTGCCACCTAGCTGTCCTGGAACTCAAAAAATTTTTAAAAATAAATGTTGGGGCAGCTAGATGGCACAGTGGATAGAGCGCCGGCCCTGGACTCAGGAGTACCTGAGTTCAAATCCAGCTTCAGACACTTAACACTTACTAGCTGTGTGACCCTGGGCAAGTCACTTAACCCCAATTGCCTTAAAAAAAAAAAGTTAAAATTGTTTTTACATGTAATTGGGGAAGAATAAAATATTAAAATTTTAAAATAAATTCAACATTCTTTCTACCTCACTCAGTCTTTGGTTAAAGGTATGGTAGAGATTGGGTGGACAGATGACTCTGAGTTGGAATAGTCAGAGAAGGTTTCTTGGAGGAGGTGAGATTCAGACAGGACCCCGAAGGATGGATAGGGAAAAGGGAAGCAGGGAATGGGATGAGGAAGACTGAAAACTCTCTGAGGAAAAGATGACCTTGAAGGTGTTCCCTTCACTCATGATGATACTTCCGTGATCCATGACTGACTCAGTGTGGGAATTCCCTCCACTAGTTCCCATAGTACCCTATCTAAAATGTATAGTCTTCAAAGGGTTGTTTGAGGCTCAGAAAAATTAAGCAACAAGCTTAGTCACAGGGTTAATAAGTGACAGGTCAGTTTTGCATGAATCCAGGTCAAATCTCCGTCCATTTCTCCACATAGCCTCTCTCAAAGTATAGGGATAGGGTTTGTGCCGAAGAATTCATGGGTGTAGGGAATTCTCAGGTAAGGAAATTCCCTTCACCAATGTAAGTTAGTAAGTTGTACCTTCTCTGCAATTTAGAACCTTAGCCAGCCCAGAGAACTGAAAGGCTTAGGATAGTGTTTTTGTTGTGTTTTTTGTTTTTTTTACAGTTGTATCCAACTCTTAAGACCTCATCTGGTTTTGTTGGGGGTTTTTTTGTGTATGTTGGGTTTGTTGTTGTTGTTGTTTTTTGGCAAAGACACTGGAGTGGTTTTCCGTTTTCCTCTCCAGCTCATTTTACAGATGAGGAAACTGAGGCAAACAGGATTAAGCGACTTGCCCAGGGTCACACAGCTAGTAGGTTTCTGAAGATGAGTCTTCCTGACTTCACGTTTAGTGCTCCATCCACTGTGCCACCTAGCTTCCCCTGGAACATAGTGGACACTTAATAAATGTTTATTGATTGGAGGACTAAATGACTTGCCCAGGGTCACGCAGTCAGCATGTGTCAGAGAAAGGACTCCAACCCTGGTCTTCCTGGATTTGAGTCTGCCTCTCTAGTCTGCTCTGCTGCTTTTGAGAATATCCCTAATCTAAATGATTACCAATTCCAAATGTGGGAGGTGTGACCTGGGAAGGTTTCTCTATGCTGTAAAAATGATGAAAAGATGATCATGAAGGACCTGGCTTAAGCAGAGCAGCTAACAGAGTTCCGGGCTTGGCATGGGATACTCAGGAAGGTCAGTGATCTGTCAAGCCTCAGGCAGTTTGACATCACATCCAGAAGACCTCCTGACTGATGGACTCTCCAATGAGGGCCTCAGGGGGCTCCCTCCAGCTGGGTGATGGGATGAAACTGGGGCAGCCTCCCAGGCAGAAGGGCATAGTGGGCTGGTCAAGGGCTTGGGAAAGCAAGGTAACTTCATGCCAAGAAAAATCCACCTGACAATGTGTGGCTTTGTTCTTACAGAATGCATTTTCTCCAAGGATCACTGATTATGGAGTTGGAAGAGACTCTGTGAGGTTATCTTATCCAATTAAAATCACTGGCTGTGAGAACTGGAAGGGACCTTGGGGAACAGCAAGTTATGGGAACACAGATTCAGCCATGGAAGGGACTCTTCAGGTTATCTAATACAACCCTCTCATTTTACAAATGGGGAGACTGAGGCCTAGAAAGGTGAAGGGACTTGCTCAGGATCACCTGGATAGTAAGTGGCAAAGAGGGAATTTGAACTCAGAGCTTTTAATTCCAAAATCCAGCCCTCTTTTGAATATGACAATACTCTAGTACAACCCTCTTCATTTTACAGAAGCAGTAGTGGAGGGACCAGATTTGGGGAAGCCAATGGCCCAAGATCACACAGCCACTTGGTGGCCAAGACAAGACTAGAAGAGGTACCCTCTGATTCTGTGTTGAAGTCTCTTTCTGCCATGCTGCCTTGCCTTGGTTGCTGTTCCAATCGGTAAGGATAACTTGCATATCAGCTTTGTTGTTGTTGTTTGTCTTTTGTTCCCAAACAGGCCCATGACATTGAGGTGATGTCATAACTTGCAGTGAATTGGATTTAAGTGAGGGAGGGCTGTGCAGGGTCACCAACCTTACTCTCTCCTCCAGAGACCTCTAGGTCCAGTGGTAAGACATACATCAGGATGATTGGAGATGGCCCCAGATGCTTTTTAAGGCAATTGGGGTTTATCAGCTTTGAAGTAAACAGAAGATGTGCCAAAGATTTAGGAAGATCTGCCAATTTATAAAGGGGGCAGCTAGGTGGTGCAGTAGATAAAGCACTGGCCCTGGATTCAGGAGGACTTTAGTTCAAATCCAGCCTCAAATACTTGACCCTTACTAGCTGTGTGACTCTGTGCAAGTCACTTAAGCCTCATCACCGCCCCCCCCCAATTTACAAAGGGAATATTTTTTGTTTTAAAATTGTATTATTTATTTATTATTAATAATTTTTTAAAATTGAGTTCCAATATTCTTTCTCTCTCTCTAGGCCCTCTTCCAACTACAGAGAAGGCAAGCAATAGGATATCAATTATACATGTGAAATCATATAAAACATATTTCCATATTAACCCTGTTTTTTTTTTTAAAAAGCAAGCAAAATAAAGGAAGTGAAAAAATGTGCTCCAATCTTCAGTTAATAATTCGTCAGTTCTGTCTAAGGAGGTGGATAACATTTTTCATCATGAGTCCTTTGGAATTATCTTGCATCATTGTATTGATCAAATTAGCTAAGTCTTTCACAATTGATCATCATTACAATTTTGCTGTTACTATTGCAATGATCTCCTGGTTGTGCTCACTTTATTCAGCATCAGTTCATTTAAGTCTTTGCAGGTTTTCCTGAAATCTGCCTGCTCATCATTTCTTACAGCACAATAGTATTCCATTTCATTCATATACCACAACTTGTTTAGCTCTTCGCCAGTTGATGGACATCCCCTCAATTTCCAATTCTTCATCACCAGAAAAAGAGCTGCTATATTTTTGTTCATGTGGGTTCTTTTCTTTTTTTCTTTGATTTCTTTCTGATTCAGACCTAGTAGTGGTATTTCTGGGTCAAAGAGTATGCACAATTTTGTATGACTTTGGGCATAGTTCCTACTTGTTCTCCAGGATGGTTGAATCAGTTCACAACTCCACCAACAGCGTATGCATGTCCCTATTGTCTCACATCACAATTTGTCATTTTCCTTTTCTGTCATTTTAACCAATCTGATAGGTGAGGCGGTACCTCAGAGTTGTTTTAATTTGCATTTTTTCTAATCAATAGTGATTTAGAGCATGTTTTCATATGACTATAGATAGCTTTGATTTCTTCTTTTGAAAACAAAAGGAAGATTTAAATATTAACTATGAAGTCCAAGAGATGAGCTTGGGGGGTTGTGCTTGGAGGAGGATGGTGGTGCAGCTGCATCTCTTAGCTGTGTCTTTGTCTTTGTCTTACTATCTTACTAATCCTCCTAGGAGGATTCCATATTATTTAAACTTTTTTTCTTTCTCAACCCTTTCTTAGCCCAGGGTTCTGCATACAATAATAGATTAATAAATGCTTGTTTTATTGTGTTAGGTTGACTCAACAAGAGTTTCTTGTCTTCTTTCTCCCCCTCTCCCCACAAATGAATCAATAATGATTATTAAGAGAAAGTTTGTCATGTGGGGGCCATATTCCTAATTCCTGAGGAAGATGTCATTAAAAAAAAATCATATCCTCTCCAAAGCCACCTAGGATCCTCAGATTCTGGATCAAATTCCTAAGAGTGATTGAATAATAATAGCAGGTGTTTGCATGCTTTGCATAGAATATCTTCTTTAATTCTTACAACATTCCTGTGAGGTAGGTACTAACATTATGTATCCCCACTTTACAGATGAATAAATTGAGACTGAGAGAAATGAGTGAATAGTGAGTAGGCTTAATTAATTTGCCTACTCTAACAATAAGAACCACTGTTGGGCTCATGAGGAGTAGGGCAATCTCCTTCTTCAACTCAAGGGCCTAGGGGGCAGCTAGGTGGCAGCTAGGTGGCACAGTGGATAGAGCACCGGCCCTGGATTCAGGAGGACCTGAGTTCAAATCCGGCCTCAGACACTTGACACTTACTAGCTGTGTGACCCTGGGCAAGTCACTTAACCCCCATTGCCCTGAAAAATAAATAAATAAATGCTAGTTCACTCAAGGGCCTAGCTACTCTGGCTCCACAGACGTGGAGAGATTGGGCTCAATCCTAAGAAAGGCTGACCTCCAATGAGAGATGAGAATCTCTTTTCTTATTATTAGACCCCCACCCTAGGGCCCTAGAGAAAAGTGTTCAAGGTTTTGGTTCATGTCTGCAGTCTTCTCAGGATGGGAAAGTAGAAAAACAGTCAAGGTAGAATATGAATCAGGTATGGGACAGATATTTATTCTCTGAACATAAAAAAAATATTTAGCACAAACCATACACAAGGATGAATTGACATAAAGATAAATGAATAAAGAAGTGGCAGTATTAACTATCATTATACTCCACTGAGAGGTTGATACTTTCTTTTTTTTTTTCTTTTTTCTTTTTTAGTGAGGCAATTGGGGTTAAGTGACTTGCCCAGGGTCACACAGCTAGTAAGTATTAAGTGTCTGAGGCCGGATTTGAACTCAGGTACTCCTGACTCCAGGGCTGGTGCTCTATCCACTGTGCCACCTTGCTGCCCTGAGGTTGATACTTTAAACCATGGAAACATGAAAGAGTTTATGGGACTCTTGAATAGACATTTCACACTTCATCTTGGATCTGTATCACCCTGCTTACAGCAGATGCCTTCTGGCAAGCTGCACCAGGGATTGAATTTGTCCTCTCCTCAGTGCTCATCTGGTTAGGGGCTCCTCTCCTTGCCACCAAATCAGCTTCAACCAAAGGACCCACGACCTGAAACTCCTTGAATTCAGAAAGTGTCCTCCAAGTCTAGATGCATCCATCTTGGGAGGAGTGATAATTGTTTACCTAAGATCAGAAGAGGCTGCCCCAAAACTAGGATCCAGCCTATTGAGACAAGAGCTGTGGCATGTTCCTGGGCTCACAGCCACATGGTGGCTGAGGTAGTGGGAAAAGGAACTATCCTTCCCTCACGGAAAGTCCCAGAGCTCCATGATGCCACCAGAAAAGTCAAAAGAAGAGAGTCCCTTGGTCTGAGTCATTCCCTTTGCTAAAGTTCCTCTGAATTATTTTCTCTTGTGGCTAAGGAGCCAATAAGGGTAATGCCTCATCATCAAAGTTCTTCCTCAGTGTCATGCATATGTCCAACCTAGCTCTACATGTGCTCCGCTCAACACCCTATTACAACCCAGAGATAGCTAGGTGGCACCATAGTGCACAGAACTCGGGCTGGAGTCAGGGAGAACTCTGCCAAATGTCTGCTTTGGCACTTGCTAGCTGTGTAATCCTGGGCAAGCTACTCTGTTTGCCTTAGTTTCTTCAACTGTGAAATGGGGATGCTAGTACCTACTATCAAGAGTTGTTGGGGGCAGCTCGGTGGTGCAGTGGATAAAGCACCAGCCCTGGATTCAGGAGGACCTGAGTTCAAATCCAGCCTCAGACACTTGACATTTACTAGCTGTGTGACCCTGGGTAAGTCACTTAACCCTCATTGCCCTGCCAAAAAAAAAAAAAAAAAGAAGAGCTGTTGTGAGGATCAAATAAGATACTATTTGTAAAGTTCTTAGCACAGTACACGGCACATAGTAGATGCTTAATAAACACTTGTTCCCTTCTCCCCCTTTTATCTGTGAAATAGATATAATAGGTATGACTATGAGAGAGAAATGGCTAGGACTTTTCTTTAGGGTGCCAATATCCTAGGAGAGAGGGTATTCCCTCCTAAAGATTATCACCCTAATGCCTAATGATCTTTCACTGGCCTTCAATATTCAATGTGACTCTGTCCCCTCACCTAGCTCTGGCCCATTACCCCCCCCCCCTGGGGATCTCTTACCAGCCCTCTCTTGGGATCTGTTTTCATCACCAACCCCTGTGCCTGGACTCTGGAAGGCTGGCCACCTCCTTTCCTAGTGCAACTATACCTATGAGAGGACTCTCCTCTTCATTATCACGCCTCCCACTCCCCGTCAAACTGTGATGCCATCAACCTCCCCAAACGTTTTTGGCCTAGATGAAAAAAACTCTATTTAAGACTCTGATTATTCTCCTAATTTTATAGATTAAGAAACTGAGGCTCAGAGATATTAAATGCCTTGCCCCATAGTCCCACGGTTTTTGTCATAGGGGAGATTCAGATCAAGGTTCTCAGGACTTTATTTCCAGCATTCTCTTCACTGAACCATGTAACTTCTTTGGAGGTAGGGGCTATTTAATTTTTATCTGTCTTTCCAGCACTGAACATAATGCCCTGCACATAGTATGTAATAAAGGTCGAGAGAAAATGGGATCAAATGCTGAAAATTACAATGAAAATCATTATCTAAAAATCCTAATCTAAAAGAGGAGAGAAGTCACAAGAAGTAGCCTAAATTTGGTGGATGTCAGATAGGCACAGGACCACTTACTTTGCATTATCGTGGTGGGCAGGAGAGTGGACATGTGAACTTGTTTTGTTTTACATTATCTGCCCCTTCTGGTGGCCTCAATAAACTGTTGTCCATCATGACTCTGCTCACATAAAGTCTTGGGCAACCACCCAGATTGCCTACTCTCACAGGAGATTTTAGACCTATTCAAGGCCTCTATGTCATTTAGCTGTGGTCCTGTACAAAAAACCCAGAATCTTTAATAAGGCAAGGGAATCATTTTGCTCATTGGTCATTTCAATGATACCAGAATCAACCTATTCCTTAGGCAAGCCAAGAGCCCATTAGCTTCCAGTAGGCTCTGATTAGAGGGTCCAGACCTTCCATTTGTATTTGGAAAGCCGCTAAAATGCCTGTAGATGCAGTCAACGGGTTAAGGGCAGAAATGTGTCTAGGGAACCAGCTTGAACAGGTATGAAATAGCCCATTACTTCCCTGAGGGTCATTGGATGAAATCTGGGAATGACCTAACAACTGAAATGATCACTCTGCCTGCCACACCGAGAAAACCAGCAGAATTGCAAAAGAAGTGAGTACACGTGAGTAAAACATGACTGGCCACTCCAGCCTTAGCTCAATAGCAGTTGGGAAGCCAGAGCAAGAAGCCAAGCAGAAGATTACCCAGTAACCCAGTGGCAAGTTTAGACATGGAAGAACAAAACCGGATTTGATTATACTCTGCCCCCTTCCCAAGTCAGCTTTGCCAAGATGGTGAAGATAAGGAAGGCTACAGTGTGCAGAGGATTCTACCTGGTGCTAGAGGGTACTTTCAGGAGGACCTGGGTTCAAATTCTGACTCCACCAATTGCTAGTTGTGTGAGCTTGGGCAAACCACTTGCCATCGTGAGGCCTTGGTTTCCTCAACTTTGAAATGAGCGGGTCAGACTCATGGCCTGTAAGGTTCCTGTCAGCTCTACAGCTATGAGATGTTTAAATTATGGAAGAAGTGAGGAGATGGTTTGATAAGCCCAAAGGGCATATTATGACCCTTGGGAACTTTTGTGGGGGGGAATCCTTTTTTTTTTTTTAAGTGAGGCAATTGGAGTTAAGTGACTTGCCCAGGGTCACACAGATAGTAAGTGTTAAGTGTTTGAGGCCGGATTTAAACTCAGGTACTCCTGACTCCAGGGCTGGTGCTCTATCCACTGTGCCTTCTAGCTGCCCCTGGGGGTAGGGGGGATCCTTTTTTTAAAAAGGAGACGTCAGTGGACCATGGATGAAGACAGTATAAGTTTACATGTTATACAGAGGCAACATAGGAAAGTGCCTACTGTCCTATCCACTGTGCTAAGCACTTGACAAATACCATCTCATTTAGAAGAATTTTTCAAGGTAGGTGCCATTATTATCCTCACTTTACAGTTGAGTAAACTGAAGCAAAAGAGGTTAAGTGAATTGCCCAGGGTCACACAGGTAATAATTGTCTGAGCTGCAGTTGATTAGGACTTCCTGACACCAGGCCCTCTGCCCTATCTACTGCACCGCCCAGCTACCTTTAGGATTTGAAGGTTGTTCCCTCCTCGTGTGTCACTGTGCCTGAAATGGCAAATATGACATGCACCAGGAGAGAGTAATAATAATAATAATAATAGATAAAAAAATACTGGGGCAGCTAGGTGGTGCAATGGATAGATCACCGGCCCTGGAGTCAGGAGGACCTGAGTTCAAATCCGGTCTCAGACACTTGACACTTACTAGCTGTGTGACCCTGGGCAAGTTACTTAACCCCAATTGCCTCAACCCCCCTCCCCCGCCCCGCCAAAATAAAATAAATAAATAAATACTAGAAAACACAGAGTTATAGGATGCCAGAGCTGGAAAGTACCCTAGACACTATCTTGTGCAACCCTTTCTTTTTGTTTTTGTTTCTGTTTTAGTTTGTATTGGTTTCTTTTTTATATGACTTTCATTTCTGAAGACATCTCTGCCCCTTCCCTCCCCAGTGTTCCACCTCTTATCAAAAAAAAAAAAAAAAAGATGAGAAAAAGGAAGTCATTCAGTAAACATAATCTCATAGTATAGTCAAGGTCCTGAAACTGTAACCCTATAGGAACTTCCCTCTCTGCCCCCTCACTAATGAAGGGAAGAAGGTATGTTTTCTCTTGCCTTTTTTTTTTTCAAAATTGACATTTTTTTTTTTAATAAACAAAAAAAATCTGTTTTCTCTTGCTCCCTTCACCTATTCCCCTTTGCTGCAGAAAAAAAGAAAAAGAAGGTCACACAGTCGGTAAGTGTTCTTGGCAAGATTCAAATTCACATTTTCTGAATCCAAGTCTAGCACTATATATTCATAATAAATATGAAATAGAAATAAAAAACACTGATTAAAATAATTTCTTTAAAGGGTAAAAAGGGTTATACAGCTAGGAAGGGGCAGGGTGGGGATTTGAACTTGGGTTTCTCCGTCCACTAGACTGAGGAAGACAATATTGATTGGACAAATAAATACTGCATTGGAATTTAGTGCTGTGATTAGATTTTTGGCAGATTCTGTGTAGCAAGAATCATTAAGTAGGGGGCAGCTAGGTGGCGCAGTGGATAGGGCACCAGCCCTGGATTCAGGAGGGCCTAAATTCAAATCCAGCCTCAGACACTTGACACTTACTAGCTGTGTTACTCTAGGCAAGTCACTTAACCCCCATTGCCCTGCAAAAAAAAGAAAAAAGAAAAAAAAAGAATCATTGAGTAGGTGGCTTTGAAAAGCATTTCAAAACCTAAAGCTCATCACTACAAATGAGACCATGAGCAGATTGTTTCAGGGAATTGAGCACGGTTAGTCTGGAGAAGAGAGAACTTAGGGGAAACATATTAGTTTTCTTCAAATATTTGGAGGGCTGTCACATGAAGGAGAGAGTAATTTTTTTTTTTAATGTTTGTCTCTCTTATAAAGACTTGGGTTCTTTAGCCCAACTCTTGCTTGCAGGTCCTCCAGAGGGTTAGCTACCTCTACCCTTAGGATTCTAGGGGTACCTCTGAAGAGCAGTGAACTTTTCTGGAATGCTAGCAGCTTTATTCCCTGTTCTAGTATATTCTCCCCAATATCAATGGCCAGGGGGGATCTGTATCTTGCTTATATAACTAGTACTCTTCAATGAATAGTTCCCCAATATCATTTAACTGGATAACATCAATTAGCTTTTACTGAGAAAATACAAGGAGAACAGATGTGCAAACCCTTTCCCCAAACAGGCAAACTCTCCCTTATCTTTCTCTAGTCTCTGGGGAAATAGTAGGTTTAAACTGAAAAGCAGATACTGTGAACATTTGCCCCACTGAGTTCACTTTCTTTTTCTTTTTTTTTATTAAGTGAGGCAATTGGGGTTAAGTGACTTGCCTAAGGTCACACAGCTAGTAAGTGTTAAGTGTCTGAGGCAGCATTTGAACTCAGGTCCTCCTGACTCCAGGGCGGGTGCTCTATCCACTGCGCCACCTAGCTGCCCCCACAGATGACTTTTAAGGGCCTTGATGGTACTTTTACTGGATCTCTGGTCTTTCAGACTTTCAAATCTCACTCGGTTCCAGGTCTAATACTCCATTTCCTTAGAGTGGGAAAGGATAGACCCCAAAGAGACAGAAGCAACAGCAGGACCATATACTTGGGGGCCTCATGACAGCAGCCCCAGTGGAGAGATCAATGCCTGAGGCCTTACTCCCCACCCTGACACTTACAGTATAGCATTCCTTGCCTCTACACCTAAATGCAGCTGGTATATGAGACCCCCCATCACATGGTCAGTGTCCTTTGTAAGTGTTCTCCATTCTGGGTCAGCAAAAGCAGCCTGGAAACAACAACTTCTCATGCTCTGTGGTCTAAGTGGGGACTTATCAGGCAGAGCAGGCTTACCATGCTCATAAGGACTTGGCTCTCTTTGGCCAATCCCAGTCCTCTGTTACATTTTATTTTATTTTAATTTTATGATAAACTTAATAATCAACAAACACAAACCCATTCCCTACCCATCCCCCACCATGGCAACCACCTTGTGTTATTTTTAATGTTTTCTTCAGGCTCTTTTCTTTTATCTTTTCCCCCCCATACTTATAACTAGAAGGTAGATAGATGGCATAATGGATAGATAGAGGACTGTTTCCCATGAGGGAGACATGGATATCAGTCTGGCATCTGACATATTCTGAATGCATGACCCTGGGTGAGTCATTTAACCTCATAATGCTCCAGGTAGCTCTCCGAGATTATACATTGGGAAGGTGCTGGTCTTCATTGGATGAAGGTTTTTCCTCACCTTCCTTCACAAATACATACTAAAAACCCAAATTTCCCAATTATTTTTCCCTGATCCTTCCCAGAGAAGCATCTTCTCTACATATGAATGGACTAGTACATGTTTAACAACCAACTCTTTTTTGTTTGTTTTTTTGTTTTGTAGAGCAATGGGGATTAAGTGACTTGCCCAGGGTCATACAGCTAGTAAGTGTCAAGTGTCTGAGGCTGGATTTGAACTCAGGTCCTCCTAAATCCAGGGCCAGTGCTTTATCCACTGTGCCACCTAGCTGACCCTAACAACCAACTCTAAAAAAAAATACAATGTACTCAGAGCACACTTTTATGTCTAATCTGCATTATTAACATTTTTCTCCATTATTTTCTTAAGCCTAGAAATCAATAAAACAATAACTCAAGCCCTGATTTGAAGTGTTTACTGATTTCCAAAGTGTAAATGCTCGCACTGAAAATTTAACAATTGGAGAGAACTCATGAATGCTGAGTGGAGATTAAAGCATATTTTTTCACTTTACTTTTCTTGCTTTTTTTTTTTGCAACATGGCTAATATGTAAATATAGTTCGCGTGACTTCACATGTAAATGGATATCATATTGCTTGCATTCTCAATGAGTGGGGATGGGGCTGGAGGAAGAAAGAGAATATGAACTCAAAATTCTTTTAAAATGAATGTTAAAAATAAATAAATTTTAAAAAGATTTAAAAATTAATAATCAGAATTTGTGACCTCAGTATGAGTTGGCTGCAGGACACCCCTGCTTATAACTATAAATATAGTCAAATAAAATAAACCAACACATTGGTTATATCTGAAAATAAGGTTATAATTTTGTGTGGCTTCTGATGGTAGACCTAGCAAGGATGAATAGAATTCATATGGCAGTAGTTATTGTATTGATGCAAGGAAGCATTTTCTTTTTCTATTTTTAAATAAGTTCCCACAATTACATGTTAAAACAATTTTTTTAACATTTTAAAATTTTGAGTTCCAGATTCCACCCCTCCCTTCTCTCCCCTTCCCTCTCCCTGAGATGGTAAGCAATTTAATATAGGTTATACACGTGTAATCATTGTAAAACATAAGGAAGCACTTTCTGATACTTAGAACTGTCCAACACTGAATAGACATTTTAAGAATTAGTGAGTTTTCTCAAACAGCCATGTGTCAGGGATGCTGGAGAGAGGATTCCTGCAATGGGAATTTTAGAAAAAATCCACAATGACTCCATTTATTAACACATATATCACAAATGCTCAAAATATCAATGTATTTTTAAAGGTTATACATGTGCAATTATGTAAAGCATTTCCATATTAGTCATTTTGTACAAGAAGACTTGAATAAAAGAAAAAATGAAAGAACATGGAAAATAGCATGCTTCAGTCTGTATTTAAGCAATATCAGTCCTTTCTCTGGAGGTGGGTAGTATGCCTCATCATTAGTCCTTTGAGATTGTCTTGGATCATTGTATTGCTGAGAATACCTAAGTCATTCACAGTTCTTCATTGAACAATATTACTGTTACTGTATACAGTGTTTTCCTGGTTCTGTTCATTTCACTATGCATCAATTCATGTAAATCTTTCCAGGTTTTTCTGAAACCAACCTGCTTGTCATTTCTTATAGCACAATGCTATTCCATTATAATCATATACCACAGTTTAGTCATTCCCCAATCAATGGATATCCCTTTGATTTCCAATTCTTAGCTATCACAAAAAGAGCTACTATGAACATTTTTGTACACATAGGTCCTTTCCCCCTTTTTTGAATGTCTTGGGATATAGACTTAGCAGTGGTATTGTTGGGTTAAAGTATGTATGCACAGTTTTTTTATATTTTTTTTTTCAGGGCAATTGGGGTTAAGTGACTTGCCCAGGGTCACACAGCTAGTAAGTGTCTGAGGCTGGGTTTGAACTCAGGTTCTCCTGAATCCAAGGCTGGTGCCTCATCCACTGTGCCACCTAGCTGCCCCCTGTATGCACAGTTTTATAACCATTTGGGCATAGTTCCATATTGCTCTCCAGAATTGTTGGACAAATTCATAATTCTACCAACATCGCCTTAGTGTTCCTATTTTCCCACATTCCCTCCAATACCTAGCATGCCTTTTTTGTCATAGTAGCCACTCTGATAGGTGTGAGACAGGACCTCGGAGTTGTTTGAGTTTGCCTTTCTCTGTTCAATAGGGATTTAGTGCATTTTTGCATATGATTATAGATAGCTTTAATATCAATGTATTCTTGGTATGCTAGAGAGAAGCATTATCACCGAATTTCTATTTTTAAAGGTTTTGAATTTTTTCTCCTCCCCTTACACTAATTTTAATTTGATGACGTTCTTGAAGATTCTAAAATCAATGCATAGAGGAAATAATTATAGAAAGAAAAAGGTCAAAAGTGCAACACAATCTGGAGCAGTTTGTATGATCCTTAGGGGGGAAAATTCTCAGTGACTTCTAAGATTCTTTTCAATTCTGAGGATTCAAGAAAACCTTCTCTGACCCTTTATTTCTACTTATCATCTTGGTGAAGCGTTTCCCACAAAGCTATTTGGACATTGCGGGAGAGAGGCAACATAGCAGAATGATAGAGGGCAGGCTGTAAGATCAGGAAAACCTGGGTTGAAATCCTACCTTGGACATATATATACTTGCCTTGTGATTGACCCTGGTTAAGTCCATTAGTCTCTCAGTGCTGCCAGCCAACCCTCTAAGGACAGAGATTAGATCAGAGATGAGCTGCTGATCTGTGTTGGTGGAGGGAGTTTCCAAACTGGAAGTCTTTCCTCTCCACTGATGAAATCACAAGTCTAAACTAAATTCTCCCTTCCCCTCCAAAAACTGGAAATGGAAATGAATCATGTTTTGGAATCAATTCTAGATGCTCACATCACCAGGAGACTTCATCTTAATTGCACAATTTATAATAATATAGTTGCCATTTACTTCTCAAGGGAACTCTGAGCATTAATTTCTTTGTCAGGATAAGGAAGCTGGCATGTTTCTGAGCCCCTCTGACCCTGTGATTTACCAGTAGTCTCCTTTATCTGTGAGTTCCCAGCACACCAGACACACCCATATGCCCATGCCAGAACTGAAAAACATTTCAAAACCAGGTAAGAATGCTCTGGGGATTATACTGGGGTTTGCAGCAAGCCAGTAACGACTCCAGCTAGGATAGATAATCTTGTATTTCTCATCCTGCAAGTGTTCAGGGATGGAGTGGGAGGAGGGATTAGGTAGGTATGGGGGGATGGGGACATTTAGCAATATACTCTCTTGCAAAAAGTCAGACTTACTAGATAAGAAAAAAATACTTTCACTCTCAAAGTCAGGGCTAGTGTCATACATCTATAGTAGAGTAGATGGGCATCTATGTGGTACAATTTGAGGTTTGACACTCTCAAATATTGGCAGTTGGGTGGTACAGTGGACAGAGTCCCAGAACTGGAATCAAGAAGACTTGAGTTCAAATCTGGCCTCAGACACTTACTAGCTGTGTGACCCTGGGCAAGTCTCTTAACCCTGTTTGCCTCAGTTTCCTCATCTGTAAAATGAGTTGGAGAAGGAAATAGCAAACCACTGCAGTATCTTTGTCAAGAAAACCCCAAAAGGGATCATGAAGAATCGGACACAACTAAAAATGACTAAACAACTCCCAAGTATTCCCCCCATTCATCTTTCATAATGCCTGAAATTCTGCCCCTATAGATTGTTTGGACTGGGTTTTCAGACCCATCTTCAGGAGTCACCGTTAAATTGCAAATATACTGGAAAGGTTGTCATGGGCTAGGCCTGCCCAGCACTTAGCACAGTGCCCGGCACATAGCTTTTTATTCAGTCACTCCTCACGACCCCATTTGGGGTTTTCTTGGCAAAGATACTGGAGTGGTTGGCCATTTCCTTCTCCAGCTCATTTTACAGATGAAGAAACTGAGGCAAACAGGGTTAGGTGACTTGCCCAGAGTCACACAGCTTTACTAGCTGTGTCTGGGGCTAGATTTGAACTCATGCAGTTGAGTCCTCCTGACTCCAGGTCTGGTACTCTATCCACTGTGCCACCTAGGGCCCCCAGTAGGATGGTAGGACCATAGCAAGCACGAAACAGGCAAACCGAAGAAAAGGAAGGATCAGAATAGATCTTCAGGCCTGAAGGGATGATGGAGATTACCTAGTCAAACTACCTCATTTTTTTGGATAAGGAAACAGGCCCAAAATGGGAAAGAAATATGCCCAAAGTCACACAGGTAATAAACTCAGAGCTCAAATATGAACCCAAGTCTTTTGCCTCCAAACAGAAAACTTAGTTTGGGCAAGGCTATGAAGTCAATGAAATTTGTCTTTAGCCCCTCCTACCTCCCATCTCAGGTAGCCAAGCAAACGAGGAGACTAATTTTTCCACTGAACATCTGGATAGTTTACTCCAGTATCCAGATTTGAACTCATGAAGATGAGTCTTCTCCAGGTCTGGCACCCTATCCACTGTGGCATCTAGCTGCCCCTAGAGTCAGGAAGACTTGAGTTCAAATCTGACCCCAGACATTTATTTAACTGTGTGACTCTGGACAAGTCACTTAACCTTTTTCTGCCTTGGTTTCCTCAACTGTAAAATGAATAAGACCTACCTCACAGGTGAGTAAAAAAAATTATATTTGTAAAGCACTTAGCATACTGCCTGGCACATAGTAGGCTCTGAAGAAATGTTTATTTTCTTCACTTCTCTTCAGCAGAAAAGGAAGAAAGAGTATGAACAGTATCAGAGAAGTTGCCCTGGAGAAAAGTGACTTGGTCCAGCAGAGGAGCGCTCTGGTCCAGCAGCAGATGTTTCACCCAGAAGAGAGCTCCAACTAAATGGAACTTTATGAAGACCTCACAGAGGAAGAAAAGGATGTCCAGGTCCAGGAGAACCAGGTCACACATGTTCTTTTCATGTGTACCTCACTACCATTGTGCTTGAAGCTTGGTTTTTTTTTTTTTGTTGTTGTTGTTGTTTGTTTTTGGTGAGGCAATTGGGGTTAAGTGACTTGCCCAGGGTCACACAGCTAGTAAGGGTCAAGTGTCTGAGGCCGAATTTGAACTCAGGTCCTCCTGAATCCAGGGCCGGTGCTCTATCCACTGTGCCACCTAGCTGCCCCGTGCTTAAAGCTTGAACCTACTTTCACCAGGGACCTTTGTGTAATTTAAGATTCTAAATGTGGATTCTAATCTGTTCCCCCAGTTTGGGGGAAACTGACTAAAAATCACTGATAAAACGAGTTTAGGTTTTTAAGGGTTTATTGGAAAATAGAAAGAAAAAGATTGAGAACAGAATTCTAACAGCCTGGCATTCCTATCTTTCCTCAAATTTCCTGTGAAGTCCTCTGCCGCCACCACCATCAAGTCAGGAAGCCAAAAAGCCCCAGCGCTCTCTGCCCAGGCTCCCTTTCCTCCTTCTTGTCTCCTCCCAGACCATAGGAGGCTGATCTGTTTCACCTTAAATTTCTTTTTCCACTTTTCTACTTCAGAATCGTCATAGGTTAGGTTGGAAGGAATATCCTCAGAAGGTGAAAGATTAAATACATGTTCAGGAGCTTCTAATGCAGCAAGCTTGGCTGCAGAATCGGCTCGTGCATTTCCCTTTGAAACAGGATCACTATTCCCTGTGTGGGCAGGGCAATGTACAACAGCTAGGGAAGAAGGCAGTTTCAGGGCATCTAAGAGGTCCTTGATAAGGTCCCCATTGGCAATAGCCTTGCCCGAGGATGTTAGGAAGCCTCGTTGACGCCAAATCATACCAATAAAGTGGCATATGCCAAAGCCATATTTCGAGTCAGTAAAAATAGTGGCACTCTTACCTTTGGCTATATTACAGACCTGTGTAAGAGCCACAAGTTCAGCAGCCTGTGCACTAAAATGGGAAGGCAGAGAAGCTGCCCAGAGGGTGTCATAATCAGAAACTACAGCAGCTCCAGTAAAACGGGTTCCCTCTCTCATAAATGAGGAACCATCTGTATAGAGGACAAGATCAGGACTCCTCCCAGACCAGAGGAGGCTCCTCAAGTTGATTGGCTAGTAGCCTTGATAGACAGCACCCATGAGCAAACGTCATTTCCTGACGCCAAGGAAAAGCCACAATGCCTCTGAGGCATTTTCCTCATGGTGGAGCTTTCCCACAGCAAGTCTCCAGTAGGTGGCGTCATTCCAATCATTACACCTTCTATGTGTAGAGAGAATGCAATTCCAGTTTGAAGGAGTGGAGAATGCCTTATACCAGCTCTTCTCGTTATACCTTCTCAGTAAACCCCTTTTCTAAAAATGAATGGAGACAACTTTTTGATTGGTAATGGAAAGCATACTGGTGGGTACCCATGAGCAGCGGTACCCAAACCCTCAGGCTTACCCCTAGAGTGCTGAGGGACCATAGCAGCCCCCTTCTGGGGACCCCAAACTGTGAGTGTTTGTGTCTATTTGGAGGGTTGGGGAGGTATGTTACAATCATATCATCCTCACTTTACAGAGGAGGTGACTGAGATTCAGAATTAAGTGACTTACCCAAGGTCACACAATTAGTTTGTGGTAGGATTTGAACCAGGTCTTCTTGACTCAGTCTATTCAATATGCTCCATGGCATCATGTGCTCTGTGGGGCGCATCTGCCTGCTGTCCTGCAGTTTATTCATTACAGATCAGGTCCTTAAGGAAATTCATTGGGGGTGGTAGTGGTGGAAACGGACAGTTCAATTAATTAATTTTTAAACTTTTAGTTGTTTTTTTTGTTTGTTTTGTTTTTTGGGGGGGCAATGGGGGTTAAGTGACTTGCCCAGGGTCACACAGCTAGTGTCAAGTGTCTGAGGCCGAATTTGAACTCAGATCCTCTTGACTCCAGGGTCGGTGCTCTATCCACTGCACCACCTAGCTTCCCCAGTTCAAATTTTTTTTTTTTTTGCAGGGCAATGGGGGTTAAGTGACTTGCCCAGGGTCACACAGCTAGTAAGTGTCAAGTGTCTGAGGTCGGATTTGAACTCAGGTTCTCCTGAATCCAGGGCCGGTGCTTTATCCCCCAGATCAATTTAAGAATAATCATAAAAGAAGGAGATTGCATTGCAGGCTACTAATGGAAACATGGATGCTGCAGTGGGAAAGTTGGTGTTCTTTTTCTTTGAATGCTAGAGCCGTTTGGTTAACTGGGGTTGTTATGAGGCTGCATCAGGGCAATTAGGCTCCACTGCTTCTCAGTGTTCAGCTAAAAAACCCCTCCTCCCTCCCTCGGGTTGGCCCCTTTGGCAAATGGAAATCAGTTCAATAGGTCATTGTGCTCCTTCCTTTGTTAGCTTCCTTGGGGGAAAGGGCCAGGCAAGGCGGGTGGGAGCAGTGGCTCCCTGGGCAGAGAGGGTGAGAACAGGCACAGGGAGCAGTTTTGCCAGGGGCCAAAACAACAACAACCCAACACAATTCACTTTGGTCTGCAAAGCCCAGGTGTCAGTTGATGAGTGCACAGGTAACAGGGGGTGCCGATGAGGTTTTGAAAGCCCAAGGAATTCTGGAGCAATCAAACCTTCCCATTCAACTTGGTCGAGGCCAGTCTGACTGAGTGGAAGTTGGAATAGTTGGGTTTCCAAAGGTACATTTTCATTTCCTTCCAGCAAATGAACTAATTGCTAAAAGAGGGTTGCCAAGGGATAGGGATCAGCTGTAGTTTGG
Organism: Dromiciops gliroides; assembly: GCF_019393635.1. NCBI lineage: Eukaryota > Metazoa > Chordata > Mammalia > Microbiotheria > Microbiotheriidae > Dromiciops > Dromiciops gliroides. The sequence continues at coordinate 388,947,405 of NC_057863.1, forward strand.
ATGGCTTGCATATAAATAGAGCATGCAGAAAGTGCTCAAAAACAGTTGGTTCTCTGAATGAGATTAAAGACCCCTTCCCACCTTGCCCCACTCCCATTTCTATCCCTCCCCCAATATTACTCCCCACCCTCCTCCACCCCATATTTTTGCTCTGTAGCTGGCAGTTCCTCAGAAAGCTAGCCTTCCCTGCTAGGAACTCCTTCTTCCTCTCCATGCAAGAGCAGAGTTTTCCACATTCATCCCTCCCCTTGGAAAATAGAGCAGGAGCAGAGAATTCTGGGGCCTGGGGGCTGGTGTGCCCACAGTCATCATCAATGATGTAGAGTAAGCTTTCGGACAGTGATGGCACAACTAGCCAGGGATTAGCCCAATGGGAGCTGCCCATTGTAATTACCACAGCCGTAGCCAGCTACTGGGGCCATAGCAGTCCCAGATTTGAGGGTGTGAGGGGATCTATGGCAAGAGTTCCTGTCCTTTTAGCAGCAGTGGGAACTGGGATAACTGGGCAAGTAGCAATGAGTGAGACTCGGAGAGAGGGTGGCAAATGATACAACAAGATGCTGCCCTTTGCCGAGGCCTTTAAGTTGAAGTGAGACTAGCCAGTCAGGACTGAGTTAGGGGGAGTACTTCTGAAATCTTGTGGGGTGCTCAAGAGGAAGGGAGTTGTTTGCGTTGCCTCATCTTTTCATAAATCTGTTCTCTGCTAAATGTTTGTGAGAATTGCTTCTTGTCAGGCAGTGCCAGGGAAACAGAGAGCAGGGCAAACTGTCGATGTTCCCGGTGGTTATCCTGGGTGGGCGATGAGCCATTACAGATAGGACACACAGTTCAAGGTTTGCTCTTTGAGAGCCTCCCTATAGCCATACTCCTTATAACAGGCTCACTTAAGTGGTCTCCCTCCTCTCCTCGAAACAGAACAGAGTGACTTGCCCAGGGTCACACAGCTAGATGATGAGTGCACAGGTAACAGGGGGTGCCGATGAGTCCTCCTGACTCCAGGGCTGGTGCTCTATCCACTGTACCACCTAGCTGCCCCTGGAAACAACCATTTTTAAAGTATCTACTATGTGCCAGGCACTGTGCTAAGTGCTTTACAAATATTATTTCATTTGATCCTCCCAACAACCCTGAGAAGTAGGTAAAGTTATTATTCCTATTTTGGAATGAGGCAGAGGTTAAGTGATTCATCCAAGGTCACTCAGCTAGGAAGTATCTATGGCCACAACTGAATTCAGGTCTTCCTGGTTTCAGGCCCAGGGCTCCAAACCACGCCACCAAGCTGGAGTGAGAGCATCTCTTCCTCCCCCCAAAAATCTGAAGGAGGCTTGTTCTCCTTCCCAAATGGGAAGAAGAGCCAGGAGAGCCGGACCTTTCCCCTGCCTCAGCAGCTAAAGGACGATCACTTCTCCTGATTTTCTAAATCAGTCTGAGAACATCCACTGACAATTTAGAATAGGATAGGTTACATTTCTGTGTAAGGAAATATCGCATGAGGGAAACCTGTAACTGGGTTAAGTTCCTGAAGTGAGCTACAGAAAATAGTCGTAAGATTATGATGAGAGCTGGAAGGGTCTTCAGAGACCATCTGGTCCAACCCACTCATTGTATAAATGATGAACGGGACGGTTCAGGAGGTTGTGACTTGTCCAAAGTCATCCAAGTGGTTAAGTGGCAGAAGCAGCATTTCTTTCTTTCTTTCTTTTTGTTGTTGTTGTTTGTTTGTTTGTTTTTTGATTTTTTTTGCAGGGCAATGAGGGTTAAGTGACTTGCCCAGGGTCACACAGCTAGTAAGTGTCAAGTGTCTGAGGCTGGATTTGAACTCAGGTACTCCTGAATCCAGGGCTGGTGCTCTATCCACTATGCCACCTAGCTGCCTCCCTAGAAGCAGCATTTCAACCCATCCTCTGACCCCAGATCTGGTGATCTTCCAACGCTGCCTAGAACTGTTATCTTCAGTCATGGGACCATAGATTTCACTCCTCCTTTAGGTCCTCCTAGTCTAACCCCCTCATTTTACCAGTGACAGACCAGGAAAGAACCCTCCTGTGGCTCACATCAAGTATGAATTTAACCCAGTCACCTCTGTGCCTTAGTTTCCTCATTTGTAAAATAGACTACATGCTCTATGAGGTCCCTTCCAGCTCTGAACTTCTAAAGTTCTCTGCTTCCCTTCAGCTGGGGAAGTCCGATGGGGTTCTTTCAGGCGTAACTTGCAAAGGTCGACTCATTGGGGGGGGGGGGTCTCCCTTCCCACCTCACCCTCTAGCGACTGATTTAGTATTACAACTTTCTTTCAAAGAACTCTACATTTAAAAAACAACAAAAAATTCAAAGCCCCGTAGAGCCTACCAGGGCTGCAAACCCAACCAATCTGCCAAATATATTGGCTGACTCTTTTTGCTGTGGCCTAAGCCAGTGGTGTGCTGGAGCCACTTTGAGACCAGCTTGTAAGAACCGACTGTTAAATTTTCAGTGTGAGCGTTTACACCTCAGCAATTTGCAAATACTACAAATCAGGGCTTGATTTGTTATTTTGTTGATTTCTAGACTTAAGAAAATGATGGAGAAAATGTTAATAAAACAGACTAAATTTAAATTTAGTGTCTAATTTTAAGTTTAAAGAAAATGCTAATAATGCAGATTAAATTAGCATTATTAAATGGTACTCCCCCCTCTCCTCCAAGATGGTTGTTAAACATTTACCAGAACACTATTGTTTTAGGTACACAGAATTCTGACCTTCCCTTGGCTCAGGGTGAATCCCAATACTCCCAATAGATGTCTTCCCCAAGGGGTTGAAATATTTATTTCAGACTACTGCCCTAGTCCCTACTATCATAAATTTAGATCACAAATTTAGAGTTGAAAGGTACCTTAGAGGACATAAGTCCAGCACTCATATTACAGAGGGGGAAACAGAGGCACAGAGCTGCTAAGTGACCTGATCAGCCCTATGCTATGAGTGTACAGGTTTGAGCTCAGATTTTCTTGATTTCAAATTCAGTGCCCTCTCCACTATGACAGGTAGATCAATTCCTGGAGGTCCTGAAAAGGAAAATGTCCAGACATAGATATGCTATAAAAATAGGAGAAAAGATAAATAAGTGTAATGGTAGCCCTATTACTCAAGGGGTATGAGGTTGAGGGGGTCTCTCTCTAGACTCGTGGTTACTGTGCAGAAGGAGGGGAGGAAGGCAGTTAACTTATCCTTAGAGTTTACTGAATTGTCTAAATCTTTAGAATTTCAGAGTTGGAAGAGACCTCTTGTATTATCTTGTCCAGCTCCCCTCCCTCTCACCCCATCATGAATGTCTTTTTCACTTGCCTCCAAAGCTCCGTGGATGGGCCTTCTATACATCCCAGCTGTGTTCACACTCCATCTAAGCAAGCCCTCTCTTCCCCCCTCCCCCCAGGAGAAGATGTTCCTTTGAATGAAGCCTCAGGGCAACATAGAATTGTAAGATCGAATGCTTCTCAAGCCTTACAGAAGTTCTAGTCCAACCCCTCATTTTATTTATTTTAAAACATTTTTATGGATATCTTTTGTTTTTATATCACCTTCATTCCTGAATACATCCACCCCTCTTCCCCTACCTAGTGAGCCCCCACCCTTGCCAAAAAAAGAATAAAAAGAAAATAAGTAAAATTATCCAACATATCAATCAAGCCTGACAGTACATAGTGTCCCACACCTGTATCTCCCCTTTTACACACACACATGCACTCTGAGGAGAGACTTTTAAAAACATTTTAAAACTTTAACTTTTATTGATGTCTTTTGTTTTGACATCACCCTCATACCCAAATGTATACCTTCTTCTCTTCCCTACAAATCATTTCTTGTAATAATGAAGAAAAAGCAAAGAAAAAGAACCCCGTTCATCAAAACTATTATTTCAACCAAATCTGACAGGAGAGGTGATCTTCTACACCTGTGATTCTGTGACTTCTGCAAAGGGAGGAAGGTCCATTTTTCTTTTCTTTCTCGGGCAATTTTCTTTTTTTTTAAATCATAAAAATAGTTACACGTAAAGATAGTTTTCAATATTTGTTTCTATAAGATTTCTAGTTCCAATTTTTTCTCCCTCCCTCCCTTCCCTCCCCCCTCCACAAGACAGAAAGCAATCAAGTAGGTTCTGTAGGTACAATCACATTAATATGTTTAAACATATTTCTGGATTAGTCATGTTGTGAAAGAAAAATCAGAACAAAAGAGGAAAACCTCAAAAAAGAAAAGAAAAAGTTGAAACAGTATGGTTCAATCCAAATTCAGATTCCACAGTTCTTTTTTTCTAGATTTGGAGAGCATTCTCTATCATGAGTCCTTTGGAATTGTCTTAGATCATTGTATTGCTGAGAAGTGCTAAGTCTATCACAGTTGATCATCACACAGTGTTACTTTTCCTATGTACGGTGTTCTCCTGGTTCTGCTCACTTCACTCAGCATCAGTCCACTTAAGTTTTTCCAGGTTTTTCTGAAATCTGCCTGCTCATCATTTCTTATAGCATGATAGTATTCCATTCCATTCCATTCATTTATCGCAACTTGTTCAGCCATTCCCCAATTGATGGGCATCCCCTCAGTTTCCAATTCTTTGCCACCATAAAGAGAGCTGCAATAAATATTTTTGTACATGTGGGTCCTTTTCCTCAGGAGCAATTTTCATAATTTTTCCCAGTTCCTTATTTTTAAGACAAACTGAGGCCCAAACAGTTCAAGTCACTTATCCAAGTCTTCATAGGTAGCACGTATCAGAACTGGGATCAGAATACTTACCTGCACTGGTCAAGGAGGGAAATCTCTTCACTATGATGAAACCGGGGGTTAACAAATCTCAAGCAATGAATGATTCTGCCAGACTTCCTGGAGTGTAAACTTCCTTACAGGTAATCCTTTGCAAACATTCTTTTTTTTTTTTTTTTAGTGAGGCAATTGGGGTTAAGTGACTTGCCCAGGGTCACACAGCTAGTAAGTGTTAAGTGTCTAAGGTCGGATTTGAACTCAGGTACTCCTGAGTCCAGGGCTGGTGCTCTATCCACTGTGCCACCTAGCTGCCCCCAAACATTCTTTTAAAAAAAATAAAAATAATAAACATTTTTATTTAAAGTTTTGAGTTCCCTTCTCCCTGAGGTGGTAAGCAATCAGATATGGGTTATACATGTACAATTATGTAAAACATTACCATGTTAGTAATTTTGTATAAGAACACAGATAAAAGGGAAAAAATGAAAGAAAGTGAAAAATAGCATGCTTCAGTCTGTTCCATCAAGATCAGTTCTTTCTTTGGAGGTCGATAGTATGTTTCATCAATAGTCCTTTGGAATTGTCTTGGATCATTGTATTGTTCAGAATAGTTAAGTCATTCAGTTCTTCATCAAACAATACTGCTGTCTCTGTGCAGTGTTCTCCTGGTTCTGCTCCCTTCACAATGCATTAGCTCATACAAGTCTTTCCAGGCCTTTCCAAAGTCATCCTGCTTGTCATTTCTTATGCTTTGCAAACATTGTTGAGTCAGCAGTAAAATAGTACAGTAAGAGGTAAGACATAATCATCATTGTCATACTATTTATATAATGCTTTAAAGTTTGCAAAACACTTTAACACGTGTTATCTCATTTGATCTTATTTTGTCCTCAAAAAAATCCAGTTAGGTAGGTACTATTATTATTATTATCATTATGATCCCTATTTTAAAGATGAATAAACCAAGGCTGAACAAGATAAAGGCATGCAGATACTTTACAGGGAGAGGCCAACCATTAAAGACAGTTGAATGACTTGTCCAGGCCCGGCACCTTATCCACTGTGCCACCTAGCTGCCCCCAAAGCACTGTATATACATTAGTTATCATTACTATTCATATTGTCATCACTAATGTTCTCTTCTTAGGATTCATCATGGCAATGTGGTGGCTCTAGATTCTCCAAGGCTATACCAGTGTCCTGAAAATTCTGTCAGGCCCTGCCAAGCGGGGAAGACTTAAGTTCGGGCCTCATTGCTGAAGACTGTCCCAATCAAGTTTGGAAGGTCTAATGATCAATGGGTTGACTATTAGTAGATTATATTTCCCAGCCATCGGAACTTCACTAAGATGTTCACATGATGAAATCACAGTTGCTGGAAGCACTGAGGTAAATCTTTTTTTTTTTTTTTTTTTGGTGAGGCAATTGGGGTTAAGTGACTTGCCCAGGGTTACACAGCTAGTAAATGTCAAGGTTCTGAGGTCAGATTTGAACTCAGGTCCTCCTGAATCCAGGGCTGGTGCTTTATCCACTGCACCACCTAGCTGCCCCTGAGGTAAATCTTATTGCTACGTATTTTGGATAAGATGCTCCCAGTGAGGAAACTCTCTCTCCAATGCAGATCAGCCCCTCCTCTGCAGTTTAGAGCTTACTGAATTGCCTGGAGGTACTCCAAAAGTAAGTGGCTTGCTCAGGGTCAGGCTGACCTCAGAGAAGTTCCAGGGAAACCAGATGGTTGTAAGGAACACTTAGATTCTACCAAGGGTTTGTTAGGGTCCCCCCAGGTCTTTTTTGGTGTTTGTGTTTTGGGTTCCCCAAAATAGATTGACTTACTCGCTGATATACATCTCAAAATGCCCTTCTCTTGGAGACAACCTACTGCCCACATATGCCAATCAGGCAAATGTCATCATGCCCTTGTCTGAAGTAATGTAAGTGGCCACATCCCAGTAAAAATGTCTTGGCAGATGGGCTAACCCATGTTGAGGGTAACCAATGGACCTCAAACCTGTTATGGGGATATCTACCCCAAGCATGTGAAGATTTCCCCCAAGCAGAATGGCCTGGTGAGAATAATTTGTTCCAACTGCCATGAAGGAAGCTTTGAAAGCAGATGCTTTAGGGGCAGCTAGGTGGTGCAGTGGATAAAGCACCAGCCCTGGATTCAGGAGGACCTGAGTTCAAATCTGGCCTCAGACACGTGATACTTACTAGCTGTGTGACCCTGGGCAAGTCACTTAACCCTCATTGCCTCACCAAGAAAAAAAAAAAAAGCAAGTGCTTTGGAGCGCCTAGAACTGGGTCAGACATGGAAGACTCCAAGGTCATCACCAGTTGTCTTGGACTTTTGTCCTGCTACTGGACAGGGTGACTCTGGAAGAAAGAGTGAGGCTGATGACTTTGTGCAACTCTGCCTCACTTGAATCCAGTTAACAAGCATATTGCCCCTATGATATCATCTGTTCTCTTTGAAAACAACAATAACAACTTATTGGGGGTCACATATGAGTATGGGCTGGAGAGTAGACTTGAGCATAGCCTCTGAGCCCTAATCCCTACCCACTATGTCATGTTGCCTCTCTACTGATATATCTGTGAATTCAAAACTCAAATGATTTTAATTAAGTAAATATAATGACACTAATTAATCAGATCATTTGGAAGGGATGTATGATGTAAGTCAATTACTTTGGGGTTTGGGGTTAGCAACACTATTGATGCCCCATATGGAAAATAGATCAACACAAACCATGATCATTCATTCCTTCTTCTCAGCCTTGGCTCTTGCCATTCCCAACCTAAAACATTCCACTACTATTTTTGTAGAGATAACAAACTGTGTACCCATGAACTGGTGCATGACTGAACCAATTACGGTCTATAGATGTAATAGAATGTTATTGTGACTTAAGAAATGGCAAAAGGGATGGATTCAGAAAAACCTTTGAAGACTTGTATGAAATGATGCAGAATGATGTGAGTTGAACCAGGAATACAATGTGTATAATGACTCCAAATTGTAAAAGAAAACACCTGTGAAAATCTTGAGATTCCCTGATGAATGCAATGACCATTCAGGATTCCAGGAAAATAAAGATGGAGCATGCTTAGCAATTCTTGACAGAGAAGAGATAGAAAAGACATATGGAATGAGATGTCCGTTTTCAGAAATGGTCAAAGGGAAGAAGCAAGGGGCAGAATTATTTGTAGCATGGGGGTAGTAATAGTGATACAAAAAAGAAAAGATTATTAGTGAAACAATTTTTTAAAAGAGAGCAGAAAGAAATTCAGAAGGGCACACAGATATGCAGGGTGGTGTTGGAATGACTTTTAAATTTAGCATATACTTTAAACAAAACATTGTATATAATAGATAACAGCTAGGTGGTGCAGTGGATAGAGCACTGGGCCTGCAGTGAGGAAGACCTGAGTTCAAATCTGACCTCAGAAAACTTACTGTGTGACCCTGGGCAAGTCACTTAACCCTGTTTACCTCACTTTCCACATCTGTAAAATGAATAGGAGAAGGAAATGGCAAACTACTTGAGTATCTTTTCCAAGCAAACTCCAAATGGGGACAAGAAGAGTTAGACACAACTGAAAAATGACTAAACAACAACAAATATAATAAATTCATGGTATTATATACAACCTATTTTATAAGAAACTTTTAAATGTTTATTGAATTCATAATAATAAGAATATATTTTATGAAGTTGTAACCTTAAAGGCTTTCCTCAAAAACCTTTTCCATTTATCACTGATAGGAAGCCTGTTTTCCCCAAGCCTTTTTAGAGGCTGAGCCTTCAAAAACACACAGAAATCATATTGAGGCTAGAGCAACAAAGTCCCCTTCATTCCAAACACTTTGGTTCATAAGGAAATGAGGTTAGGTTAAGAAAAAAAAAGGGTAGGTGAAACACCTGGATCATATTCCTTCCTTATTATATACATCTACCAATAACAGAACAGTTTTTTAAAAACTTCTTTTTTATTTTTTTTACTTTTACCCAGACCTATCTCTATACACAAAAAAACATGATATATACCTCTGTGTGTGTGTGTGTGTATGTGTGCATGTATTCTGCTAAAGTATGCACCAGTCATGGAAGATACACTGTAAAGAGTACAAAGGGGAGATTCCTTATGAGTCATATGAGTGAGATTCTCCAGATGCTTTCAATTATAGATTATATTTTGCTGCTTGCATGGAGATCTGAAACCCTAGAGAGTCTCTTTAATGAAATTCATGGTCATTTGAGAAAGACTGGCCTAGAAAATTAGGAGAAGAAGGAATAGTTTACCTCTCAGATCTGTGGAGGGGAGAATTCATGACCAAACAAGAGATAGAGAAAATTATGAAATGCAAAATGGATCATTTTGATTACATTAAATTAAAAAGGTTTTGTACAAACAGAAGCAATGCAGACAAGATTAAAAGGAAAGCAGAAAGCTGGGAAACAATTTTTACAGCCAATGTTTCTGATAAAGGCCTCATTTCTAAAATATATATAGAATTGAATAAAATATATAAGAATACAAGTCATTCCCCAACTGGTCAAAGGATACAAACAGGCAGTTTTCAGATGAAGAAATCAAAGTTATCTATTGCCATATGAAAAAATTCTCTAAATCACTGTTGATCAGAGAAATGCAAAGTAAAACAACTCTGAGGTACAACCTCACACCTATCAGATTGGCTAATATGACAAAAAAGGAAAATAATAAATGTTGGAAAAGATGTGGAAAAATTGGAACCCTAATGCATTGTTGGTAGAATTATGAACTAATCCAACCATTCTGGTTTGCAATTAGGAATTATGCCCAAAGGGCTATGGGGCTGTGCATACCCTTTGACCCATTAATACCACTACTAGGTCTATATCCCAAAAAGATCATAAAAAAGGAAAAAGAACCCACACATACAAAAATATTTATAGAAGTTCTCTTTATGGTGGCAAAGAATTGGAAATTGAGGGGATGCCCATCAGTCAGGGCATGGCTGAACAAGTTGTGGTATATGAATGTAATGGAATACTATTGTACTGTAAGAAATGATGAGCAGGCAGATTTCTGAAACACCTGGAAAGACTTAAGTGGACTGATGCTGAAACTGGCTAATTTTATGAATCATGATTTTTTTTGGTTTTGTTCTATTTATTATCTAGACTTGAGAGTGATGGAGAAAATGTTAATACTGCATATTAAACTTAAAAGTCTCTCTGCATACCTTTTTTTTGTGGAGAGCTGGCTGTTAAACAATCTACCAGCACACCCCTGTCCCATGGCCTATCATTTCATTCATTTATTCATTTGTCTATTTGTGAAGGAATGGGGTGAAGTGACTCGCCTAGGGTCACACAGCTAGCAAGTGTCTGAAACCAGATTTGAACTGTGGTCCTCCTGACCACCTAACTGCCTGGCCTATCATTTTACCAGTAGTTTCCCAGCGATGTCATATAGTTCATAATGATAGATTATTCCATCTTAAATAAACATTGAAGGTTACCCAGAGGCGAAGGAAATGGATGTAAATTGGGCCACAACGTTATCAATAGTGATTTACACTTGAAAAGGTGCATAAGAGCCAGAAGGAATATCAGAAGTCATTTAGTTCAAAGCTTCTTAAACTGTGGGTCTCCATCCCATATTCAGTCGCATAATTGAATATGGGAGTTGTGAAAAATTTGCCAGCAGTAAAAGATTATGTATGCCTATTTTATATACCTGTATACTGGGGGTTGAGTAAAAATTTCTCTAATGTAGGGGATAGCTAGGTGGCGAAGTAGATAAAGCACCAGCCCTGGATTCAGGAGGACCTGAGTTCAAATCAGACCTCAGACATTTGACATTTACTAGCTGTGTGACCCTGGGCAAGTCACTTAACCCTCGTTGCCCCACCCTCCCACCCCCCAAAAAATTCTCTGGTGAAAGGGGGCTACCGGTGTAAAAAGTTTAAGAAGCCCTGATCTAGTTCAATTTCTCAGTTTATAGACAAGGAAATAGAGGCCAGAGACTTTGCCAACGTCTCATAGATAACAAATAGTGAATTCTAGCTCAGTTTTTGTCAAATACTGAGTTCCTATTCCAGAAGCTGGAGTCTTTGGGTTTATCATGGACCAGGTTAATCTTGGGGGAGCCTGACCCCTAAAGTGAGTAACCTTTTCTGAAAGCCTCTGGCTCCTTATGGGGAAAATCCCTTAAAGCTTCAGTTTGGCTTCTGTTTAGGGTCTACCCAAAAGGGAGTAGAAAGGCACTCAATAAAAGGTGGATCAGGTATGGTACAGCTATTTATTTCTTCCACCCAAAAGGAATGTTTAAAGACTCAAACATACATCGGCAGAAACTTAAAATATGAAATAGTGATCCATAAAAAACACAAAATGCCTGGAAACATGGTAGGTGCTATTGAATGTTTATTCCCTTCTCTTCCGATCCTCCATTATATATGAATACAAAATATATACATTCCACATTGATACTTTTTTTTTTGGTTTATTTTTTTATTATTATTATTATTTTTTAATGTATGAGGTATTTTATTTTTTCCATTACATGTAAAGATAGTTCTCAACTTTTGTTTATACATGCTTTACAATTTCAGATTTTTCTCCCTCCCACCCCTCCCTCCCCCCCTCCCCTAGACAGCAGGTAATCTGATATAGGTTATATCTATATATCTCTATACATATACATATAGATATATATATATACACACACACATATATATACACATAATAACATTAATCCTATTTCTGCATTAATCCTGTTACAAGAGAAAGAATCAGAGCAGTGATGCAAAGCCTCAAAATAGAAAGAAAAAAAAAAACCAACAGCACCCAAAACAAAAGAAATAATATGGTTCAATCAGCATCTATACTCCACAGTTCTTTCTTTCTTTTTTTTTCTTGAATTTGGAGATCCTCTTCTATCATGAGTTCCCTGGAACTCTTCTGTACCATTGCATTGGTGAGAAGAATATAGTCCATCACAGTAGGTCAACACTCAATGTTGATGAAACTGTGTACAATGTTCTTCTGGTTCTGCTCATCTCACTCATCATCAGCTCACGCAAGACCCTCCAGGTTTCTCTGAACTCTTCCTGCTCATCATTTCTTACAGCACAATAGTATTCCATTGTATTCATATACCACAACTTGTCCAGCCATTCCCCAATTGATGGGCACCCCCTCAACTTCCAATTCCTTGCTACCACGTAAAGAGCAGCTATAAATATTTTTGTACATGTGGGTCCCTTTCCCCCTTCCATGATTTCTTTGGGCAAAAGACCTAAAAGTGGGATTGCTGGGTCAAAGGGTATGCACAGCTTTATCGCCCTTTGGGCATAATTCCAAATTGCTCTCCAGAATGGTTGGATCAGCTCACAGCTCCACCAACAATGCATTAGTGTTCCAATTTTCCCACAGCCTCTCCAACATTTATTATCTTCCTTTTTTGTCATTTTAGCCAATCTGATAGGTGTCAGGTGGTACCTCAGAGTTGTTTTAATTTGCATCTCTCTAATCATTAGAGATTTAGAGCATTTTTTCATATGGGAATAGATAGCTTTGGTTTCTTCATCAGAAAACTGCCTGTTCATATCCTTTGACCATTTCTCAATTGGGGAATGACTTGGATTCTTATAAATTTGATTTAATTCCCTATATATTTTAGAGATGAGGCCTTTATCAGAAGCACTGGCCTCAAAAATTGTTTCCCAGCTTTCTGCCTCCCTTCCAATTTTGGATGCATTGCTTCTGTTTGTACAAAAATTTTTTAATTTAATATAATCAAAATCATCCATTTTGCATTTTATAATATACTCTATCTCTTGTTTGGTCAAAAACTGTTTTCCTTTCCAAAGATCTGATAGGTACACTATTCCTTTCTCTCCTAATTTACCTATGGTATCACCTCTTATGTCTAAATCATGTATCCATTTTGACCTTATTTTAGTATAAGGTGTCAGATGTTGGTCTATGCCTAATTTCTGCCATACTATCTTCCAGTTTTCCCAGCAGTTTTTGTCAAATACTGAGTTCCTATTCCAGAAGCTGGAGTCTTTGGGTTTATCAAACACTACATTACTAGTGTCATTTACTACTGCATTTCCTGAGCCTAGCCTATTCCATTGATCTACTACTCTATTTTTTAGCCAGTACCAGATAGTTTTGATGACTGCCGCTTTATAGTAAAGCTCCAGGTTTGGTACTGCTAACCCACCTTCCTGTGAATCACATTGATACTTAAAACATTAAAATATGGATGTGAAAGCAGGGAGGGATGTCAGACTATACCATTAGGGAATAGGGAGGAGTGTTCAGACTGATAAAATGCACTGAAACTGTGACGTATATGAACAATATCAAATCATTCTTTCTTTATTATCACTTTCACCTCCCAATATCTCCCTGCCCTGTCTTGAGAGCCATCCCTTATCACAAAGAATAAACAGGAAGAGGGGAAAGAAGCAGTCCAGCAAAACTAACCCAGACATCAGCCAAGTCTCATATTATGTGCTGTGTTAGACACCCAAAGCCCTCCACGTTTGCAAAGAAGGGAGGGAGGTGAATCCTTAGTCAGATAGTTACTGGATATTTATTAAGGGCCTGCTGGATTGTGTCAGGCACTGTGCCAAGCTGTGGGTTTACAAAGAAAGGCAGAAGACAGTCCCTGCCCTCGAAGAGCCCACAAGCTGAGGAGGGAGACCACTTGCAAACGGCTAAGCACAAGCAAGCTCTGTACAGGCTCAATAGACAACAGTTAAAAGAGAGAGGGCACTAGAATTCAAAGGACCGGGGAAGTCTTCTTGGAGAGTATAGCATTTTAGTTGGGATTTGAAGAAAACTAGGGAAGAAAGTCAGCCGATATAAATAAGGAGAGAGTACATTCCAGGCATGGGGGACGGCCAGAGGAAATGCCCACAACCAAGAGATGGAATATCTTGTTCATGGCACAGCAAAGGGGCTGGGGTCACTGGATTGGGGAGGACATGGTGTCCAGTGAGGTGTGAGAAGGCTGGAAACGGGGCAGGGGTGGAGAAGGGGCTAAGATGAAGGGCTCCTAGATCTTCTGCAGAGTCAGACTTGGCCATCATAATTAGACAGTGTTGTTTCACTTTTTCTTGTTCTTTTGTTTCCATCATTGTATTCATTGTGAGGACGGTTTCCTTGATTCACTTCCTTCACTTTGTATCAGTTCATACAGTCACTGATCATGACAAGTATAATCACTGATGGAAATGAACATTCACCATTGAGGATCAGCAGTGCTGGGGATAATTGACTACTCCGTGACACCGGCAGGGAGAAGTGAAAGAAAATTGAGAATGTCACTGAATTTATACCTTTTCTCCCTAAACCAGTTTGCATGTATAGACACAGCCCAAGGAATCATAAAACACCAGCCAAACAGGAAGGACTGCTTGGACCAGAGCGAGGGACCGTACAGGCCTTAGGTGTGTTTGAGTTAGACAGCCGCCTGACTCAGTGAAGGCTCAATGACCTCCCTTTCTCTTCATTAATTCTGTCCATCCCGTAGTTGGTCCTCAGATTTTGGCCTGGGTAAGAGGAAGTGCTGGCTTCTCTGAGGCCTAGGGAAGCAGTGGGCGGCGGGAGACTGACTTGCTGCAGAGGACTTCCTGTTCACTGCTGATGCAATGAGGAGGTTCAACTTCTCCTTTCCCTTCTGGGATCCCAGGGCCATTCTATTCCCAGGCTCTTCCTTTAAACATAAACCAGGTCAGAGCCCATAGGGCCGGTGAACTAAGGTACAAAATGGAAGAGGTTTCCTTTGTACCAAATGCTGGGTAGGTAGTGACTCTCTTCTGTCCATTATTATAGGGGAAACATGGTTGGCTGTACTCAGAAATAAGTGGCTTGGGTTCTAGTCCTAGCTCTGATAATAACTTGCTGTGTAACCTCGGATTAGCAAGGCACTGAGCCTCTGTCACGTCACATTGGGTAATAATACTTGACTTCCTAAGGACACCACTGGGGTGAATTAGATGAATGGAAATTGCTGGATAATATTTAAAAAGAACCATACATGTTAGCTATTATTATTATTATTATTATTATTATTATTATTATTATTATTTTTGTCTCCTGACCTGTGACATCACTCCCTTTGATAGGAGGGTAGATCAAGGCATTCCCACCCAAACCTACCTTTAGAGAAGGTTCCCAACTTTGCAAGTGACTCTCCATTTTTTATCTGTATTTCTATTGGTTCCAGTCCACTGAGCATCAGGCCACCCATATTGGGCAGTCACTGATGGCCTCCTTTGCACCTTACTTTTGTGTATGGTCTTTCCATCATTAGATTGTGAGTTCTTTAAGAGTAGGGACTATTTTTCTTATTTGTATTCCCCAGAATTTAGCACAATTTCTGGTATGTAGTAGATGCTTAATAAATGTTTGTTGAATTGAAATGAATTACAGAGTGCTGCAATGTATAGTCTTAAAGAATTACCTGGGGGCAAAGAAAAGGTGCGGTAACTTGCCCAGGCTGACATAGCCATAGTCCTAGGTGAGCCTTTAACCCAGGTCTCCTTGAATCTACAGCTAGCACTCTGCCAGCCTGCTATACAAATGTAAGTCATTATTATTGACATACCTATTAGTATACTATTATTAATATACTTTTTAGGTAAAGGGCAGATGACAGAGAAAAAGAGGCAGTAGGTATGGTGAAAAGTGTTTTGAACTTTGAGTCTGAGGACCTGAGTTCAAATTTTAACTCTGTGGATTCACTATTTAAGATTGGAGAAGGTTCTTCCCTTATCAGTGCCTCAATTTCTTTTTTTTTTTTTTTTGGTGAGGCAATTGGGGTTAAGTGACTTGCCCAGGGTCACACAGCTAGTAAGTGTTAAGTGTCTGAGGCCGGATTTGAACTCAGGTACTCCTGAATCCAGGGCCGGTGCTCTATCCACTATGCCATCTAGCTGCCCCAAGTGCCTCAGTTTCTTAACTGTAAAGTGAAGAGGTTGAATTAAACAAGCTGGAAAGTCTCTTGCAGCTCTAAGTCTTATAAACCTGGGAAATAAAGTCACCCACGTGGTGGTTAGTAGTCAATAAACTTTCATTAAATGCCTACTGTGTGCCGAGGGATGTGTTGAGTATGGGGACACAAAGAAAGGCAAAAGACATTCCTGGCTCTTACAGAGTTCACAGTCTAGTGGGGGAGACAATATGCACAGGACTCTGTACAAAGAAGCACTATCAGGGTAATTAGGCAATAATCACAGAGTGAAGGCATTGGCATTAAGGGAGATGAAGAGAGGCTTCCTCTGGAAGGTGGGGTTTTAACTGGGGCTTGAAGGAAGCCAGGGAAGTCTCAGGGAAGAGACTAGGAGGGAGGGCATTCCAGGCATGGGGGAAAAGCCAGGAAAAATACCTGGAGTTGAGAGATTGAATGTCTGCTTCAGGGAACAATACGAGGTATTAGTAAAAACAAAAACATGTGGAATTCAGAAAGTTAAGAAAAGGCCTATCTAGCCTAAAGTTCCAGCCTGGTCTGGTTCTTCCTCAAGTCCTCCACAACGAGCCTGCTTCAACTATGAACTGCCCGAGCAAACTGAGTGTGGAAGCTTTTTATAGGTCCAGAGGAGAGGCTGTCCTTTCACACTGCTTCAAGCTGATTTGTTAGCATCATCCAAAACCATTGGTTCACCAGACTTGAAGGTGGTCTCATGCTGAGTTCAAAGTCCTTAGCTTCTGAGAACAATGCCAACTTAAGGGCCAGCCAGGTGTGGTTACAATCTAATTAACTTTAAGTAAGCCAATCAGAAAAATCAATCACTCTCACTTAATTTAGTCAGTTTAGATTAATCTCCAGGTGGGGCCTTTGAGTATCTGCCAAATCTCATTATTTTCTCACAGTGGTGA
Organism: Dromiciops gliroides; assembly: GCF_019393635.1. Classification (NCBI taxonomy): domain Eukaryota; kingdom Metazoa; phylum Chordata; class Mammalia; order Microbiotheria; family Microbiotheriidae; genus Dromiciops; species Dromiciops gliroides. The sequence goes on from NC_057863.1 coordinate 388,964,037, forward strand.
TAAGGGGACTTCATTATTATTATTATTTTTTCAGACCAAGGCTTTTATTTGCTAATTTCTTGCATTTAAAATATTTCTTGATGACATCTTTGGCCTGAGATTCCTTGCCATAGTCTTTAACAACAATTCAACTGCAGCCAACCACTTTGTGGGGCTTTCCTTCTCTGTCAATTTTACAGAGGCCTACCCATTCATCCAGCTTCTTCTTGTCATCAATCTTGATGAAGTTAATTTGGTGCTCAGTACACAGGGCTTCAACCAATTTTACATACATAGGTTCATCACAGTTGGAAGCAAGAACACAAAGATGGGCTTGGCATTTGTCCAAGGCTTTGGTGGCTTCACGAATTCCACTAGCTAGGCCATCATGGATGAGTGAGGTCTTCAGCACTTCTTGTAGAGTGGTGTTAACATGGGGACTTCATTATTCAAACATCTACTAGAGTTCTCTCTCTCTCCCTCCACTTTCTCTCCCCAAAGCAGAGCAATTAATAATTTCTTGGCTTCTCTAAATGATAATTTTAATCTTCAAAAGGTACAAGAACCAATGAGGGGAAATTCTATTCTCATCTACAGGGAGGAACTAGTTGATGGGCTGAAAATTATGGGAACCTTAGGAAGAAGTGATCATTCCATTTTGGAGTTTATGATAAGAGAATGAGAAGAAATGTGGGAATAGTATGACACTATATTTTGGGAGAGTGGATTTCAGAGGGTATAGAGGAAGGATAAGTAGGATTATTGTGAACTAAAAATCTACAGGGTAAATTAGATGAGGATCAATGGAAAGCTTCCAAGAATGAAATCCTGAAGACATAAAGAGAAGTTATTTTGATGAGAAATAAAAAGGGGAGTTGTTTAAAGAAACCAATGTGAAAGTGTAGATTTTTAAAAAGACATACAGAAGATAAAATTAAGGACAGGTCGCAGAGGTTGAATACAAATGTGGCATGGTCCTGTAAAAATAGTTTCAGGCTGGCAAGGAAAGCTAAGGGCGACAAAAATGGTGTGTGTGTGTGTGTGTGTGTGTGTGTGTGTGTGTGTGTGTGTGTGTGTGTGTGTAAACCTCTATTGAGAAAAGAAGAAGGTCAAAGATGGGATAAGGCCACTGCTAGAATAGATGGGACAATAACTGATAAGAGAGAGAAGGCTGAGCTGCTCAACTCTTATTTTATTTCTGTTGTCTTTGGCAAGTAGAATGATCTTTGTACTGGGAAAGGACAGAACAAATATGGTTATTAGGGAGCTGACACCCAAGATAAGTAAGGAGATAAAGAGCACCCAGTTCCCCATAACAAGTCCAAGTCACCTGACCCAAACAATCTACATCATTGGTTACTGAAAGAATGGACAACTATAATTGCTGAAATACTGTCAATGATCTCTTTAAAGGTCATGGAACATGCCAGAGGGGAGATACTGATGAGGAAGAAAAAAGACTGAAGATCTACAAAGAAAGGGAAAAGAGTGAAGTCTGGAAAATGAAAGCAGGTGAGCTTGACTTTGCTTCCCCGACAACATTCTGGAACTTATTACTGGCACATGAATGCTCTGGCCCCACTTTTTCAAGGCCAGACCAGCTGCATCTTTCCCTCAGGGTTCTCAGGTGTCCTGAAGGGTCATGGGTCTCACTTTTCTCAGCCACTGACTTAAGTCCCCACTGGTTGTGCTATCCCTGTTTATTGAGGGCCTGTGAATAGCACTTTGTTGTTCAGTGGTTTCAATTGTGTCCAACTCTTTCCTTAGCAAAGATACTGGAGTGGTTTGCCATTTCCTTCTCCAGCTCATTTTACAAATGAGGAAACTGAGGCAAATAGAATGGAGTGACTTGCCCAGGTCACACAACTAGTAAGTATCTGAGGCCAGATTTGAAGTCAGATCTTCCTAACTGTTAAGGGTTAAAATTCTAGCTAAACTGTCTAAAATATCTAATGAGTGGTCGCCAATAAATTATAAGCTTTAGCAAGAGTTAGACCTTTAAGCGTTTATTAAGGAAAACAAGAATTTGGTAAAGAGAGAGAGAAAGGCCTAGATTCCTATCTATTAAAGGGAGAGCACATTTCTAGCTCCCTTCTCCGCCAGAGTCCAGAGGAAAGAGCGTGAGACCGAGCGCCAGTCTCTTCCTTCCTCCTCCCACTAGTCCGCGTCACTTCCTGAAGCCTGGTCTTGCCCTCAAAGACCTTTGCTTCATAGGCAGAACTCTTCTACAGTAAGTATCCAGCAGGTGGCGTCATTCCCATCGTTACAGTCCCCCCTGTTGTTCCTCAAGAAACAAAATGTTTCCTTGACGGAACAGTAAAAACAATATAATAACTATTGCTAACTAATAATATGTGAACAACAATATAGAAAAGGAAGAGAGGAAAGTTTTGTCCAGAGGGGCGATTTTTTTTTTTTGTCCTCATGAACCGACGCTTTGACATTGGTCTTGCAAAGGGAGGGCCTCTGCAGAGAATACATGTTACAGATGGTGTATATTATAACAGAAAGAGAAAAAAAAACAACAAAAACAAATCAAAACTGTTCATTTAAAGTCTCTGAAAGTCTTTTCTCAGATGTCCTCTAGGTGTAGTCGTGGAATGGAAGTCTTTTCAGGGGTTGAGGTATGGATGCTGGTAATCAGCCAGGAAATTTCCTACAAAATTGAGCTTAACACAACTTTAAAATAGCTTTGTCAATAATAAAATCAAACAATGAAAGTTCTCAAAAACATGTCTAAGGGAATACAGAATCTTAGTTGTTACACATGAAACATATAATAAAACAAAAATTGAAACATTCTTTAAAATTATAATATTACTATAGTCCCCCCCCTTATGGAGGGTAATTGAGAAGACAATTGCTGCAATATTAATTATTAAAAATAATTTTTATCTGTTTCATCACTTTTTGCATCATCTGCCTAATTATCCTCATGCCATTATGAGAAATTTTAAAATCTAATATAATTAGTAACAGATGTCAAGGCCAAATTCAACACTGTTATTTATCATGACACCTGAGATAATTATGGGGGTTACCATAAAAGAACAGAGAAATGATGGGATATGAGCATTCCCACACTTGAGCAATATGTACTGCCCATACAGTATGCCAGGCTTAAAATAGGTGGATGGAATATACGTCCATGCCACCGAACATATTGGAGGAAACTGAGTCAGACTTAATCAGATGCATGGGATTGAGATGGTCCATGGCATCAGGCATATAGGAGGGAGCATAGAAGCCAGGTGTAGAAGTGAGATGGGTGGGATCAATACTTCCAGCCATCTGTACAATATTGTGGGGAAAAATAAAATAAAATATTAAACCAAGAGAATCCAACCTCAACATTAGTCAAAAGCCGTTCCCTCGGCCATACCTTGACTTCATGCATGTCTCCCCTCATGTGACAGTTCAGTGTCTGCTCTTGCATGTATTCCTCTTGTGATTGGATGGCATCTTGGCCAACTGGCATCTGATAACTCAGAATAAAGGCAATTAATGTCTTAAATGATAAGTTCCCATAATCCAAGTCTCATATGGATTTAAAAATTGAGGATAATAAATGATTGCAAAAAATGTGAATACATCTTGACTCAGAACACAATATATAATTATGCAACAATTTCAAATAATACCCCTTTTTTTAACTTAGTATACAATTACTTTTTTGAAAAATCTGAACATATTTAAATACAAGTTAAAGCACAACACAATCTCAAAGAAAACTTTTACAAATGTTCCCCTCTTTTTTTTTTTTTTTTTGGAATATGCTTATCAAAAATAATACTTCTTTACACTTGCCATGGCAACCAATTTGCCAGGGAAATGCTTCAAAGAGTTTGATCAAATAATCAGTTGAGAAAAAATAACAAAAACAAACAACTCAGAATATGGGAGCACAATACTCCTAGAATTAACATTGTATTATGAAATCAAAACCATCTTGCAATGTTTCAAAATTAGATAGACAAATGAATAGAAGAAAATACACATGGAACAATAAAAGACAATGAAATTCAAACTAAGGAAATCTAAATGAATATGAACTTAATATTAATAAGACTATTATAAAATATAAACTTGATCACATGACTAAAAAGCTTTTACAAATATTCTCCTTGTTTTAGAAACTAAGTATAAGACACAATCTCAAAAGCATTAAAATCTCTATGAAAATAAACCTATACCATTAATTCCAAAATGTATATGTAATAGCATAGAAATCCTATGTAACCTCTGAACTGACATTAATAATCTGAGTGAATTCAGAACACTCTTGATTCCGATATCTAAAATCCCCAATACTCATATCAATACCTTGCTGCTTACTTCTACATTTCTGTACAATATATACCCTTCCATGGCAAAAGAAGCAGAGTCTTGAACTATGTTGATGATTGTCATTCTTATTCAGCTTAAGTTTTTCTTCTTTAACCCCTCTATATTGTCTGTCGGGCTTTTCACCATACAAACGCTTTATAAGATTACTAATTAAAGACAAAAGCAGGTTAGCAAAATTATGAACAAATCGAGCATATCTGGAATTTAAAGGGTTTTCTAAGGTTGTCTCAGAAGCACAGACAGGCGGGGGAAGGGCTGAGCCTGAAGCTGCAAATGCAGGTAGAAAAAGTTGAGCATGCGTACCAGATCTCTGGACTTCCCAGGCAGGGGAAGCTATGGGCTTGGCCATAGGAGGAGTAGAGGGTGGGGTCTGGAGAGGAGGGGAGGGACCAGAGCAATTTGAATCAGACTTGATTTTGAACTCAGGCCTGGATTCCTCTTCCCCCACTTTGCCTCCAGGTGCTAGGGGATTAAAAGCTTCCAGAGGGTGGGTCGTTGCCTCCAGGCATGCAAAATTAGAGCAACAATTAGTGTTAGAATTGGGAAAAGCTGCAGGAAACTCTTCAGGTTTCTCTGAAAAAGCATGGTTGGGAGAGGGAGAGATATTTCCTTGTGTGAGTAAGTTGCTGGCTCTTTTAACAAAAATAAAAAGAAAAATAGAAAATCCACAAAAACAAAGCATTAACATGATCTTATCTCCCATTTGTCTGGTTAAACAGACTAAAATAAAAAATAGGATAATTAGGGAGTTTAAAAGGTCCATTCGAAAAAATTTAAAGGAAAACACAGCCAGTACACCAGTACTTAGCAGTTTAAAGGGTAGGGGAAATTTCTTACCCAACCGGAAGATCAGAAGTGAGGTTCAGCTTTCCTCTTCGTGGTCAGCCATCTGTTAAGGGTTAAAATTCTAGCTAAACTGTCTAAAATATCTAATGAGTGGTCGCCAATAAATTATAAGCTTTAGCAAGAGTTAGACCTTTAAGCGTTTATTAAGGAAAACAAGAATTTGGTAAAGAGAGAGAGAAAGGCCTAGATTCCTATCTATTAAAGGGAGAGCACATTTCTAGCTCCCTTCTCCGCCAGAGTCCAGAGGAAAGAGCGTGAGACCGAGCGCCAGTCTCTTCCTTCCTCCTCCCACTAGTCCGCGTCACTTCCTGAAGCCTGGTCTTGCCCTCAAAGACCTTTGCTTCATAGGCAGAACTCTTCTACAGTAAGTATCCAGCAGGTGGCGTCATTCCCATCGTTACATAACTCTAGACCCCGTGCTCCGTCTACTGCAACACCTAGCTGCCCTTGAGTAGCACTAGAAGTTCCATTTAACATGGAGTACCTTTTGCAAAATGACTTTTATGTCACAGATATAACAAGAATAAGTGTACATTTCCCCAATCCACTAATACCTTGGGGAATACTCTCCTCTCTACCACCTCAGTTTCTGGGAGAGTAGACTTGAAACTTGGCTCAGTTCTTCCATACATTGGTCCTACCACGTTTATGTCCAGAAGTGGCATGATCATTAAATGAGTCTACATCCCAACTACTAGTGGCATGGGGTTCCAAAGGTCACTTCCAAAGGTTGCTTCCTGATCCTCAGGACATAGGTTGAAAAAACTGTAGTCTAAGAATTCTGGGATGCTGAAGGAGGCTCCACTCCCTTTGTATTCCGGGCCCGTTGATGGATGCTTTACTAGCTGCAAACACAGATTCTGGAGCCAAGGGTGCCAAGGAGCCCTCCAGACCTTCTGGATTCACAAAATTACAGATGCCACTCCTTTCACCTATTTCCAAGCTTCTCCAGGTGTACTGAGGCAAAAAGAGAAGCTAAAGCTGACAAGACTTTCTCAAATGACTCTGAAGCCAGTTAGAGTCTCCTCTTAACCATGTGCTTAGCTGACTAGAGCCAGTTACAGAATCTCTCTGCATGTTCCAGTGTCTCCAAGGTTCTTTCTTTCCACATCAGAATTCCACCCAGAAGCAGGAAGGAGTCTCCCCTTAGGGAGATGACAATAGATGCATTCTGTGCATATCCCAGATTCTCATCATTGAAGGGATGATTAGCAGCTAGGTGACCCAGTGGAGCCTGGAGTCAGGACATCCTCCCTTTAAATTTGACCTCAGACACTTACTAGCTATGTGACCCTGGGAATGTCACTTAACCCGGTTTGTCTTAGCTGTAAAATGAGCTGGAGAAAGAAATGACAAACTACTCCAGTATCTTTGCCAAGAAAACCCCAAGTGGGGTTAATGAAGAGTTGGATATTACTGAAACAAACAATGGATAATAAGCGCACCTCCCACCATATCACATCCCCTACTCAATAAACTCCAGTAGCTCCCTATCACCTTCAGGATCAAATACAAAATCTTCTGTTTGGGGTTCAAAACCTATTATAACTTACCTTTCCTGTCTTTTTATACCTTCTTCCCTAACATATATTCTTCGATTGAGTGACACTGGCCCACTTGCTGCTCCACAAACAAGACACTCCATGTTTTGGCTCCAGGCATTTTTGTCATTATTTGCCCAGGCCTGGAATGCTCTCCCTCCTATCTCTGCCTACTTCCTCCCCCAGTTTATTTTAAATTCCAACTGAAATCTCATTTTCTACAGGAAGTCTTTCCCAATCTCTCTTAATTTTAGAGTCCTCCCTCTTTTAATCCTATTTATCCTGTAAATGGCCTATTTGTATATATTTGTTTGCTGGTCATCTCCCCCGTTAGACTGTAAGCTCTGTATGCTTCTTTTTGTATCCCCAGTGCTTAGAGCAATGTCTGGCACATATTAGGTGCTTAATAAGCATTTACAGACTATCTGGGGTAGTTGTGTTGGAGACAAGTCCACAACTGGCTATGGAGGAAGAGAGTGGGATGTGACCCATCTTCCCACCCTTTGATTTGTTGATTTCCTCTTGATCTTATTCCATGACTCCCCGGGTGGCCACAACTCCACTTTGAAGACCATTGCCCTAGAATGCTGAAGCTAAAATATCTAGCAGATGGTCTTGAAGAGATTAAGCTCAGAAGCTGACAGAAGGGAGTGCTATCAAGCAGACAGTGTGAACTGGCCCAGGTGGCACAGTGCCCACATGAGACATCACACCCACTGGGCAACAAGCTCAGTGAGAGCAGCTCTGGATCATCACCAGGAGACACTGGCCATCAGAGTTGTGAATTGCCTTGCTACACATGTGCTCTGGCCATACATGTTCCCCGTGTGTATATACCTCATTAGTGAGCTCTGTGTGTTTACCCTTGTCCCCAATGAGATAGTTGTGAGAGATTATGTTCCAGGGGAATTGCCTGTCTTTATACTATTTCATTAAATGCCTTTGCTTTAAATTATTTTTTCCTTTGCTTAACAGGAGAAAAGATAACGAGGGACTTGTGAATTATGGTTTTGTATATTCAGACCAGAGAGCATTTGAAACCTGGGGTAGCTATTCTAGAGATCCAATGGGAGAGAGAAAGATGCCCCAGATGTTACATTCATTTTTAATTATTTTATAAAAGTTTCTTCAGATTTCTTTGCATTCCTCATTCTTTTTTATTGTAAAGCTCAGTACAGTGCCTGGACCACAGTAGGTACTTAATAAATGCTTATTCCCTCAACTTATCTTAATTATAATTTTCTGTTATACTAATGTACTATAATTTATTTAAGTGTTACTCTGCTGTACATTTATATTACTTCTAGTTCCTCCCCATTACCCATAATTCTTCTGTGAAAATCTTTAAATGGATAGCTTTTTTAAAAAAAAATACTGTAGGGTATAAGGAGCTAAAATTCTAGCTATACTATATAAAATCTAATGAGTGGTCACCAATAAATTATAAGCTTTAGCAAGAGTATTTAAGTGTTTAAGTATTTATTAAAGAGCATTAGGATCAGAGAGAAAGGTAAAAATCTAACTATTTCTAAGAGACCCCATCATCCGACCCACCATGATGAGCTAAGGAACCAAAAGAGGAAGAACCCCTCTGCCAGAGTCTGCTTCCTACTTCGTGTCCTCTTCCCAGAAATGGGAGGCTCCTCAAGTTGATTGGCTGGTAGCTTTGATAGACAGTACCCACAAGCAAACGTCACTTCCTGACGCCAAGGAACTAACCACATGGCTTGCCCTCAGATGCCTTCTCCTCATGGCGGAGCTTTCCTACAGTAGTTCTCCAGCAGGTGGTGTCATTCCAATTGTCACAAGGGGGTATAATCCCAACAATGAAATCATCGCATCAAAGACCTTGATTATTTTGGTAATTTTTACTATTTCGTTAAGAGTAACTCTTCTGGGGCAGCTAGGTGGCACAGTGGATAAAGCACTGGCCCTGCATTCAGGAGTACCTGAGTTCAAATCCGGCCTCAGACACTTGGCACTTACTAGCTGTGTGATCCTGGGCAAGTCACTTAACCCCCATCGCCCTGCAAAAAATTAAAAAAAACAAAAACAAAAGTGTTACTCTTCTTTCCTCACTTACTTATTGGGCATCTACATAAGGTGATGTGAGGTCTAAGACATAGTTTCTCCCCAAGGGGTCCTTATAAAACCATAATATACTAACAGGATATAACAGATAATGTAGTAGAAACTATACTTGATTTGGGGTTGGACCAAAAGATCCCTAAGGTTCCTTTCATCTCAAAATCATTTTTAGATCCCATGAATACAAGAACACAATGTGGGAGATGTCATGCGTGTCCAATCACAAGAGACCAATGAGTGGTGCAGGGAGTAAATGATAGGAGTTTGAGGGAAGGAAAGCTTGCTGGGTGAAGTGGGTCAGGGAAGACTTTCTAAGGAATTGTTTTATTTTGTTGTTTGTCTTTTTTTTAGTGAGGCAGTTGGGGTTAAGTGACTTGCCCAGGGTCACACAGCTAGTAAGTGTTAAGTGTCTGAGGCCAGATTTGAACTCAGGTACTCCTGACTCCAGGGCCAGTGCTCTATCAACTGCGCCACCTAGCTGCCCCCTTTCTAAGGAATTGTAAAGACTTCATCTTAGTCTTAGAGGATTTGAAGAAGTGAAGATGAGAAAAGCACTGAGGAAAGGGATGACTGGGAATATGACCTGAACAAAGATCCAGAGCTATGTTCAAGGAATAGCTAGTAGACACACCTACAAGGTGGTGGGAAGAAAGCAAATTATGGGCTTGAGAGTTGCTACAGGCAACTGCTTTGTAAAAGAAATGGTGGAGCCTGGGGGTTTTTTTGCAGGGGGGAGTTACATTTTTTAAAAATTATTTTTAAAAAAGCAATTAGTGAGGGCAGGTGAGTGACACAATGGATAGAGTATGTGGTCTTGGAGTCAGGAAGACCTGAGGTCAAATGTGGCCCCAGACACTTGACATTAGCTGTGTGACTGACCCTGGGCAAGTCGCTTAACCCTGATTGCCTCACAAAAAAGATAATAAAAAAATAAAATCAATTAGACAGCAACAGATAAAGAGTTCATGAAGGAGATGACTTTAGTGCTATCCTTGATTTGTCTACCTCTTCATTCCCATTTCAATGAAATTGAGGACAAAGGGAAGAAAGCTCTTTCTCTATTATATCCCCCATTGGAGCATCTAAGATTAGTCGAAGGGGCAGCTAGATGGCGCAGTGGATAGAGCACCGGCCCTGGATTCAGGAGGACCTGAGTTCAAATCTGTCCTCAGACACTTAATACTTACTAGCTGTGTGACCCTGGGCAAGTCACTTAACCCCAATTGCCCTGCAAAAAAAAAAATTATAAGATTAGTCGATATCTATCAGTCTTGGATTGAGGAGAGAAATGTGTGAGCAGTAGTAAGAACACTGGATTTGGGGCTACAGAATCTGGGTTCAAATCTTGGCTCTGCTGCTTTCTGTTTGCGTGATCTAAGGCAAATCATTGTATTCCTCTTTGCCTTAGTTGTCATATTTTTTTAAATGATGGGTCTGATTAGATGACAGGCAGTTGGGTGACAGTAGATGGTGTGGAATTAGCGGCAGTATCTGCCTCAGACACTTTCTAGCTGGGTGACCCTGGGTGAGTGGAAGGAATACAGCAGTCTCTCTGAGCTTCTTAATGAAGAAATCAGTCCTCATTCCCTTTCCCCAATGCCTGGTCCTGCTAAAATAACAGATAAAATCCAAATACAATCCTATAAAAATCCATCAGACAGCGAGTCCGGGAGCAGCAGTCTCACATCTAACTCAGAACTCCTCGCAACCTGACCAGCAACCTAGATTTCCCCCAAAATAGCAACTACTGTCAAGGATCAGATTCGGAATGTTCTAAAGGAAGACCAGGTTCCCCAAAACAAGATCACTGTTGTTGGGGTTGGTGCAGTTGGCATGGCATGTGCCATCAGTATCTTAATGAAGGATTTGACTGATGAACTTGCTCTAGTTGATGTCTGTTTGTTTTTTTGCGGGGCAATGAGGGTTAAGTGACTTGCCCAGGGTCACACAGCTAGTAAGTGTAAAGTGTCTGAGGCCGGATTTGAACTCAGATACTCCTGACTCCAGGGCCAGCGCTCTATCCACTCTGCCACCTAGCTGCCCCCAGAAGACCAAGTATATTGATGTTTTTTTTTTTTAGTGAGGCAATTGGGGTTAAGTGACTTGCCCAGGGTCACACAGTCAGTAAGTGTTAAGTGTCTGAGGTCGGATTTGAACTCAGGTACTCCTGACTTCAGGGCGGGTGCTCTATCCACTGCACCACCTAGCTGCGCCATCTAGTTGATGTCAAAGAAGACAAACTAAAGGGAGAGATGATGGATCTCCAATATGGCAGCCTTTTCCTCAAAACACCAAAGATTGTTTCTGGCAAAGACTACAGTGTGACTGCAAACTCAAAGCTGGTTGTCGTTACTGCTGGGGCACGTCAACAGGAGGGAGAAAGTCGTCTTAATTTGGTCCAGCATAATGTGAATATCTTTAAATTTATCATTCCCAATATTGTTAAATACAGCCCTAATTGCAAGCTGCTTATTGTTTCCAATCCAGTGGATATTTTGACATATGTGGCCTGGAAGCTAAGTGGCTTTCCTAAAAACTGTGTTATTGGAAGTGGTTGCAATCTGGATTCTGCCCGTTTCTATTACCTAATGGGGGAGAGACTTGGTGTCCATTCTTCAAGTTGTCATGGATGGGTCCTTGGGGAACATGGAGACTCAGGTGTTCCTGTATGGAGTGGTGTGAATGTTGCTGGTGTGTCTCTGAAGAATCTGTATCCTGCTTTGGGAACTGATGCTGATTCAGAGAATTGGAAGGAAGTTCATAAACAGGTGGTTGAAAGTGCTGATGAGGTGATCAAGCTGAAGGGCTATACTTCCTGGGCCATTGGATTGTCTGTGGCAGATCTGGCAGAAAGCATTATGAAGAATCTTAGGAGAGTGCATCCAATTCCCACCATGATTAAGGGCCTATATGGCATTAACGAAGATGTCTTCCTTAGTGTCCCCTGTGTCTTGGGGCAGAATGGCATTTCAGATATGGTGAAGGTAACCCTGAATCCAGATGAGGCGTCCCGTTTAAAGAAGAGGGCAGATACTCTTTGGGGAATCCAGAAGGAGCTGCAATTTTAAAGTCTTTTACTGTGCTGCCACTTTATTGTCTAGAGAACATGACACTGGTTAAGGGATTAGGTATGATGTGCTTTTCATGTAGGTCAAATCTTTCCTCTGATTAGTGACACCAGAAATATTAAACCTATGAACACGCTCTTCCTAAACTTAGAAATGGGGGAATAATACAGTGTGGCTACTTGTTAAACCCTGCTTGCCTAGTGATGCTGGATATATACAGTCTTGAACTAGTTGATGTTAAGCAGAGTCAGCACTGGCTCTCCAACCCCACCCCCTGTCTGCCTTGTAGGTGCTGTAGGTTCTAGTAGGTCCAGAAGACAACATTCCTGGACACGAAACACCATAGAGTAGTAAAACTTGGATGCACTGATTATCTTTGTGCTCCCCTCCATTAGGGCTCTCCAGCATGGCCCCATGTATCGCCCTTCCAGAGGACCTGATTTTGTCTACCTATATATATATATATATATATATATCAATAGTTGTAAATTTCCATATTATATAAAAAATCTATGTACGAAGGTGCAACCAATTCCTCCAGTGTCATACTAACCCTAATACTGAATAAACAACAAATAACTGATTTTAAAAAATCCATCAGACGTTGCTTGTTTTGGGGGAAGGTGTCCCATTCCCTCTGGGGTCCCAAGTAGATAGTGCCCAATTCTACCCAAGGGCCTAATGGATCTATTGATATCATTTTCCTTGACTGCCCTTTGTTTTGTATCTTCCCTCAACCTAGCTCACTTTACCCTGTTTGCCTCAGTTTTCTCATCTGTAAAATGAGCTGGAGAAGGAAATGCCAAACGACTCCAGTATCTCTGCCAAAATAACTCCATATGGGATCACAGAGAATTGGATACAACTCAGAAATGACTGAACAACTTTACTGCCTTGTTATAAATTATATTTTCCTTTGTACTAGGCCTTGGGTATTCTGAACCTTCCAAATCTGTGTTAAAACTGCAAATCACAGGGGCAGCTAGGTGGCACAGTGGATAGAGCACTGGCCTTGGATTCAGGAGGACCTGAATTCAAATCCAGCCTCAGACACTTAACACTTACTAGCTGTGTGACCCTGGGCAAGTCACTTAATCCCAATTGCCTCACCAAAAAAGAAAAACAACCCCAAACCCCCCCAAAAAAACCAAAACTGGAAATCACTTAACTTCTCTGCTCTTCAGTTTCTTCATCTGTAAAATGGGAGTGACAGGGTTGTTGTGAGGATAAAATGAGATAATATTTAGAAATCACTTTGCAAATCTTTGCTTTCTATTAATATTATTATCTCTTAGATTCCATCTATGACACCATTGTTTGTACACCCCTACAATCTGCCTATTGAGAAGGAGTTAAGTAATCTAGTCTTTATCTAATCCAATCCCTTAATTTCACAAAAGAGAAAACTGAGGTTGGAGGAGGGGAAATGACTTGCTCTAGCTGGTGGAGAAGGGACTAGAACCCAGTGTCTCCTAACTCCCAGCCCAATGATTGTTCCACTCTATTATATTTCCTCATTAAAAAAAATTGATTTGGAAAAAAATTGACTTTAGGACAAGGCAGGGCAGTTTTGTGTATTTCTAAGTGTCAAAATAAAATAGAAGGAGAAAGCTATTTTGCATCTGAATGTTGTTTCAACCTCTCTATTGTCACTCAGATAAAGGTCTCATGAAAGTCGGCTTCCATTTGTCATGGTAGTGAAACCTTCCAATTAGGAATGAAAGTGGGTAGAAAGTTACCGACCCTTTGCCTGCCTCACAATTTTGCTGACCCTCTGTTTAGTCCCAGAATCTTAGTGTAGGAAGGGAATTTTACAGCCACCTGGTCCAACTCAGATCTGAACTAGAATCCCTTCTATAAAATACTGGACAAATGGTCATGCAGCCGTTGCTTGAAGACAACCAGGAAGGAGGTGCCCACCAGTGCCCAAGGGGCCCATGCTGATTTTGTTTTTGTTTGTTTCTTTTTTTTTTTTTTGCGGGGCAGTGGGGGTTAAGTGACTTGCCCAGGGTTACACAGCTAGTAAGTGTCAAGTGTCTAAGCCAGATTTGAACTCAGTTCCTCCTGAGTCCAGGGCCAGTGCTTTATCCACTGCGCCACCTAGCTGCCTGTCCCCTGGCCCATGTTGCTTTTGGACAGCTCTGATTGTTAGGAAGGGTTTTCAAATTTATCAAACCTGAATTTGCTACTTTGAAACTTCCCTACCCCACCCTCATTTGCTTCTGATTCTACCCAAGAAGTCTTCCCCAGCTATGCCAGCCTAGATTCATCTTCTTTCCTGAGCTTCTATAACAGAAATAAACAACGGATATAAGACACACAGGTGGGTTTAAAATCTTACTAACTAGCATGAGAGCAACTAAAAGCTAACTAATCCTTTGAAGCCACAGCCCCACCTAAACTAGTGCTTTAGCTGAATGTTACTTATGTTGTTCAATCCTTTCAGTCGTGTCTAACATTTCGTGACCCCATTTGGGGTTTTCTTGGTAAAGATACTGGAGCAGTTTGCCATTTCCTTCTCCACCTCATTTTATAGATAAAGAAACTGAGGCAAAGAGGGTGAAGTGATTTGCCCAAGGTCACACAGCTAGGAAGTGTCTGAGGCCAGATTTGAACTCAGAAGATGAGTCTTCCCGATTCTGGGCCTGGCACTCTACCCGCTGTGCCACCTCTACCCACTGTGCCACCTAGCTGCTAGAATGTTACTTATACAGAAAGTCAAAGTACAGACACAAAGGATCTGTTGAGTACAGGCTGGCTGTGTTGTGACCCTTGAAGGGGAGCTCAGGACATAGGGAGCAGCTGGGCTACCATCCCCTGATGGTGAGTGACAATGTTGTGCTGAAAGGCTTGAATTCTGGGGGCAGAGATCTTTGCAGCTGCAGCTGCACAGCTGTGGGGTAAGCAGGTTATGAGACCATCTCAGATTTTTTTCCTTTGAAGTGTAATGTAAAAACAGGATATCCAGACTGCACCAGGTTAAGAGTGATGGCAAATTCCTGAATAAGGACTGTGTGCTTTTTGACTAGCATAAGTAAATGTAGTAAACTGGTACCGTGGGATGAGCAATGATGCTGGAGCCAGAGGATTTAGGTTAGAATCTCACCTCTGACGTTATCTGTGTGACCTTTGGTTGTTGTTGAGTTATTTTCATCTTGTCTGACTCTTTGTGACCCCATCTGAGGTTTTTTTGGGCAAAGATCCAGGGGGTGGTTTGCCATTTCCTTCTCCAGCTCATTCTACAGATGAGGAAACTGAGGAAAGCAGGGTTATGTGACTTGCCCAGGGTCACACAGCTAGTCAGTGTCTGAGACCAGATTTGAACTCAAGAAGATGAGTGAGGCAAGCAGGGTTACGTGACTTGTCCAGTAGTCACACAGCTAGTCAGTGTCTGAGACCAGATTTGAGCTCAAGAAGATGAGTCTTCATTACTCCAGGCCTGGCACTCTATCCCCTGCATCACCTAGCTGCCCTATCCGTGTGGCCTAGGGATACAATTCAACCTCACTGGGCCTCAGTTTCCTGATCTATAAAGTGAGGGATTGGATTGTATGGACTTTGAGGTGTCTTCTAGCTCTAGACTCATGAACCCCAGCACACAGGCCATTGTTACCTGTGAGAGGGACATATGGATATGACCCTCCACTGAGATGGAAAGTGCCCCCCCTTCGGCCTAGTGATCTGATCTCAAAGTCTTAAAGTCCTTTACAGCCCCCTATTTCTCTCCCTCTATTTTTTTTTCTAGAGAGAGGCAATAATGGGAAGCTACTATCCCCCCTTTCTAAATATAGGCATATCAACTTAAAAACTGTTTCAAAGAGTCTGCACTGAGACATTACGTAGACATGATAAAGTTGTTGCAGAAACTGAAAATGTTGCAAAATAAGTAATCGCTAAACATTCCAGGAGAATGATTTATGGCTGAACCCAATTACCGCATTTTGCTCAAATGAGATGTCTGTAAAAAGTATAAAAACTGCTTGATTTCTAATCCTGGTGTGTCACACCTCCTGGTTGTCCCAGTGAGTGTGGTCACCTTTCTTTCGAAAGAAATAAATCAATGCTTTGGCCTCCTTTCTCCTCGAGTCTCTATTACAGGGATCAGTGGGTGTACTCCCATCCCACTCACCTGGACTCAGGAATCTCATCAGCTGAGTCATGGCCCGTGAAATAATAACTGATTTTTCTTTAAAGTTTTGAGTTCCAAATTCCATCTATGCCTCCCTCCCTCTCCTCCTCTCCCCTCAAGGTGGTAAGCAATCAGATATAGGTTATACATGTGCAATTATGTAAAACATTGCCATGTTAGTCATTTCGTATAAGAAAACTTGAATAAAAGAAAAAATGAAAGAAAGAAAGTGAAAAATAGCATGCTTCAGTCTGTGTTCCATCACTATCAGTTCTTTCTCTGGAGGTGGATGGTATGCTTCATCAGTAGTCCTTTGGGATTGGCTTGGATCATTGTATTGCTGAGAATATAATTGACTTAAATTTTTTTTGCGTGTGTGAATGCTATCTTTTTTTGTTGTTTGTTTTTTTTGTTTTTTGCAGGGCAATGAGGGTTAAGTGACTTGCCCAAGGTCACACAGCTAGTAAGTGTCAAGTGTCTGAGGCCGGATTTGAACTCAGGTACTCCTGAATCCAGGGCCGGTGCTTTACCACTGCACCATCTAGCTGCCCCCTGACTTAAATTTGAACCCAGTAAAATATGATTCGTTATTACCTGGATTCAGTCAATACCATAGGGCAAGTAATTTAGCATGGAACAGTGGATGGAATACTTCATTTATTAGTCAGAGGACCTAAATTCAGTCCGCAGCTCTGCTACTTCCTCTATGACTAGGAACAAGTTGTTTGACCTCCCAGGACTTCAGTTTCTCCATCTATATATAAAATGAGGGGGTTGGACCAGATGACCAAAATCTCTTCTAACTTTAAAGCTTGGACACTAATAGGGTGGGCCAAAAGTCACGAAGGGGTCTGATGTTTTAATAACTTTTTGAATATTAGTTTTCTTTATTTCCTATCCATGTATATATTATTTCCTATCCATATATATATATTTCCTATCCATATATTGCTATACATTTCTTTATTTCCTATACACATTTATTTCCTACATATGCTATTTGTGATTAAAAAATAAAGGAGTTATTAAATATTGAAACCCCTTCGTGACTTTGTGAATTTTGGCCTACCCTGTATAATGTGTGGGCAGTTAGAGATCTAGCACCAGGCCTAGACTGAGGAAGAATTGACTTCAAATCTGACCTCAGGTCCTTACTAGCTCTGTGACCCTGGGCAAGTCACTTCACCCGGTTTGCCTCAGTTTCCTCATCTGTAAAATGAGCCGGAGAAGGAAATGGCAAACCACCCTAGTATCTTTGTAAAAGAAACCTCAAATGGGATCAGAAAGAGTTGGACATGACTCAAATGACTGAACGACAACACTACAATGTGATTGAAAAATACACCAATGCAACTCCATCAAGTCTACTCCTGTCAGAGAACACAGGCAGTACATTAAAATGGATCTTGATCCTGGCTCCCAATACAGATGTTTCCAAAAGGACCTACTATTTTAGGAGGGGGAAACTGAGGAGAAGTTTTAAAACTTGTGAAGATCCTGACCAATGTAAGAAGATGAATGGAAGATTTGGGGGAGGTAGGTTGGGACTGAGGGAAAGAACACAGGGAAAATAGCTAACACGGGGCTGCTGTACGGTTGTTTTGTTTGGTTTGTTTTGAAGAACTAAGGCCTCCTTCTCCAGGGGTGGTACGACAGGAAGCTGACCTCTTCTCCCCATCACAGTACTAAAGGAAGTGACTTGCGAAATGGAACTGAACTGAGTGTGACCAGTTGTCTGGGCTGCTTAGAGCTCCAAGCTTGGGCGTCAGCTGTGGGGAGAAAATTACAACGATAACTTGCATTTTCTCTGGTGCTTTAAAAAGTTGACAAAGGGGGGCAGCTAGATGGCGCAGTGGTAAAACACTGGCCCTGGAGTCAGGAGGACCTGAGTTCAAATCCGGCCTCAGAAACTTGACACGTACTAGCTGTGTGACCCTGGGCAAGTCACTTAACCCCCATTGCCCCCCCCCCCCCAAAAAAAAAGTTGACAAAGCCTTTTCCGTACAACAACCCTACAAGGTAGGTAGTAGAAGTTTTATTTTTCCCATTTTCTAGATGAGCGGCAAGCTGAGGTTTGGAGAAAAGCAAATGACTTCTCCAAGGTGACCTGGATATCAATGGACAGAGTTAGGACTTGAACGTGGATCTTCTGATTTCAAAACCAATGATTTAGTAGCAAAAGTACCAGAATTGGTTAGAATCCTGGCTCTGTTATCCTCTAGTTGTGTGTTATGAGATGGCAGCCTCAGTTTCCTCATCTGTAAAGTGGCACAGGCACTCACAGGACTGTTGTCGGGATCAGATGAGATACTATCTATACTGTTGTTGTTTGTCCTTTGTTCTGAAGAGGACCATGACATCCAGGCAATGTCATGACTTGCAGTGAATTGGATTTAAGTGAGGGAGGGCTGTGCAAAGTCACCAACTTCACTTTATTCTCCAGAGCCATCTGGGTGCAGTGACAAGATTTATATATCAGGACGACCGGAGATGGCCCCGGACATTTAAGGCAATTGGGGTTAAGTGTTTTGCCCAGGGTCACACAGCTAGTAAGTATCTGAGGTGAGATTTGAACTGAGGTCCTCCCAACTTCAGGGCCCATGCTCTAGCCATTGTGTTACCTAGCTGCCCCTACTACAAAGTGCTCTATAAGACCCTTGGTGCTAACAAACTTTAGCAGTCGCCATTATCATTATCTAGAGCCACAGCTTTCTTGATTATCAAGGCTCATTGGGTTTCCTAGGGAAAAGGGCAGGGGGAGTCTGTAGGAGTTGCGTAGCTATTAGAACACAGGAATTTGTTTTGGTCTCCGTGGTGGGTTTTACAGAGCCAGACATTTTGTTTTCTTTCACTTTTTCCTGACCTAATTGAACTAGAGGAGAGGAGGAAAGGGAGTGGGGGGTGGGGGTCAGAGCAGATACAATTCAGTAACACAAAGATACTGATAAAGAGACATTCAGGGCTGAACAGGATGTTAGAGTTCATCTTAGTCTTGATGAGATGTTCCCATCCTTAATTCTTGTCAATCAGCTAGCCTTCATTAAGTGCCTACTATATGTGTGGTATTGTAGTAAGCTCTCTAGAAGCAAAGGAAGGCAAAAAATGTCCCTGCCCTCAAGGAGCCCACAATCTACTGGGGGAGACAACATGCAATAACTATATACCAACAAGATATATATACAGGAAAAATTGGACTTTGGGTAAGTCATAAATTAAGCCTAGAAGAAGTCTATTTCTTTTTCTTTTTTTGGCAGGACAATGAGGGTTAAGTGACTTGCCCAGGGTCACACAGCTAGTAAGTGTCAAGTGTCTGAGGTCAGATTTGAACTCAGGTCCTCTTGAATCCAGGGCCAGTGCTTTATCTACTCCATTACTAGCTGCCCTGAAGAAGTCTATTTCTGTCTTTCTTTCTTTCTTTCTTTTTTTAGTGAGGCAATTGGAATTAAGTGACTTGCCTAGGGTCACACAGCTAGTAAGTGTTAAATGTCTGAGGCTGGATTTGAACTCAGGTCCTCCTGACTGCAGGGCCGGTGCTCTGTGACACATAGGGCCACTGTGACACGTAGCTGCCCCAAGAAATCTATTTCAATAAGGTTTCCTTCTTCCAGTGAGAGCGATGACCTCAATATTACTCTGCTATCAGGGGATAGTTTATGACCCATGATTTATGTGAATTTCTACATCCCCTACTTGTCAGTCATTTAACAAGTGATGGAATCATAGGTTTAGAGTTAGAAAGGATTTTTGAGGATAACTAGTTCAAACTTCAAATTTTTCAGCTGGGGAAACCGTGGTCCAGATCAATTAGGTCATTTGCCCAAGTCCACACTGGTAAGAAGTATCAGGCTTGAGTTTGAACCTTGGTCGTTAAACTCCAAATCTAGTGCTCTTTGTGCATTGATTTTTCCTCAGAAAGGTCTCCTGTCTCCCTTCCTTCTTATTCCTACTTCCTAGGGATTAGGGAAAGAAAGGATGGACAGGGAGGAAGAGATAGGCCTCTTGTTATCCCAGGAGGATGTCTTGACTTGCATAGGAATTGGATTTAAGTGAGGCAGAGTTGAACAAAGTTGTTGGCCTCACTCTCTCTTCAAGTCATCCAAGTCTAGTAGCAAGACAAAAGTCAAGAGGACTGGCAATGGCCCAGGGTGCAGTGAATGACCTTGGTGTCTTTGATATCTGACAAAGCTCTAAGCAGTCTACAGAGCCTGCTTTAGCGGCTTTCATGGCTCTTGGAACAAATTGTTCTCATAGGCCCATTCCTCCTGGAGTGGGGGAGTAGGGGGAAGTCTTCATATGCTTGGGGTAGACATCCGTCTAACTTGATGATGGGTTTGAGGCCTGTTGGTTACCCTCAGATTTATTTAGCTCATTTGCCCAAAGCTGAGGTGTGGCCATTGCACTCATGACAGCTTCTTGAAGCCACGGGTGAGAATTGGGTGACAGGTGGATTCCAAAGAATGTTGTTGTTGTTGTTTGTCATTCATTCTTTTTTTTGTTTGTTTTTTTGTTTTGTTTTTGTGGGGCAATGGGGGTTAAGTGACTTGCCCAGGGTCACACTGCTAGTATGTGCCAAGTGTCTGAAGCCAGATTTGAACTCAGGTCCTCCTGAATCCAGGACTGGTGCTCTATCCACTGCGCCACCTAGCTGCCTGTTTGTCATTCATTCTTTTTTGTTTGTTTGTTTTGTTTTGGTTTTTGTTTTTTTGTAGGGCAGTGGGGGTTAAGTGACTTGCCCAGGGTCACACAGCTAGTAAGTGTCAAGTGTCTGAGGCCGGATTTGAACTCAGGCACACCTGAATCCAGAGCTGGTGTTTTATCCACTGTGCCACCCAGATGCCCCCTTGTCATTCATTCTTGAAGAGGACCATGACATCAGGGTGATGTCATGACTTGCACTGAATTGGATTTAAGTGAGGGAGGGCTATACAAAGTCACTGACCTCCCTCCTCCAGAGCTGTCTGGGTCCAGTAGCGAGATAGATATCAAGATGACTGGAGATGGCCCTGGATGTTTTAAGGCAATTAGGGTTAAGTGACTTGCTCAGGGTCACACAGCTAGTAAGTATCTGAGGTGAGATTTGAACTCAGGTCCTCCCAACTTCAGGGCCAGTGCTCTGAGCAGCCCCGAGAATGACTTGGCAAGCCCCCACAGCAGAGGATGTCAGGGAGAACTTATGATGGAATATTACTATGCTATAAGAGATGATTTAATTAACATGAGGAACAATTCCAGGTGAGGAAACAGTTCTGCAGCTTGTAGTGTTTGAGAGTTGCCTTGGGCATTGAGAGGTCAATGAATTTGTCCAGGGACGTATGGTCAAACTGTCAAGAACCATCATCCTTGAGTCTATCTACTATGTTATATCCCTTTCATTTCATTATTCGATACTGTTAAGGAAATACCTTAAAAGTAACTTTAGCTGGATCATGTACTACAGTTAATCTTTTAGCTGTCTGTACTAGTGGACGACATAACCCTTGGGTATCTTTGTGTGTGGAGATAACACTTTAATTTCCATAACTGTGGAGTCATACCAACCTTGCCATAACACAGATTTCATGCCTTTGCTGTCTCTCCCCCACCAATATGATGTCTACTTAAACCTGGGACTTTTAACAAAAATGGGCACTCCTAAGCCAGACCTCAAATAGAAAGAAGACTTGCTGCTTAGGTTGTGTGACACTGCTCAAGTCATCTTGAATTCAGAATTCAAGGAAACCTGTCTAGGACGTCGGAGTTGGCTTGCTTAGGTAGAAGAGCTTGGACGTCCCTTCAGACCCTTGAGATTCTGTGGATGGAGGGATTTCCTCAGTGACTGCATCCCTGCACTAAACAATTTCAGCCTCCTCTGGATTCTCGTAGTAGCCACTTTACCAAAATTTGAGGCTGGGGGAGCGGTGCCCTCTGTATCCTGCGATTGTCCCATGATCTCTTGGGGCATTCCCTTATCACCTCATGTGTCCCTCCCTCCCTATAGTTTCTCCCCCTCCAAGCCATCCTATAAACGTTTTTTTGTTTGTTTGTTTTTTTTTGCAGGGCAATGGGGATTAAGTGACTTGCCTAGGGTCACACAGCTAGTAAGTGTCAAGTGTCTGAGACCGGATTTGAACTCAGGTACTCCTGAATCCAGGGCCAGTGCTTTATCCACTGCACCACGTAGCTGCCCCCCATCCT
The DNA here is from genome assembly GCF_019393635.1 of Dromiciops gliroides. Lineage (NCBI taxonomy): Eukaryota > Metazoa > Chordata > Mammalia > Microbiotheria > Microbiotheriidae > Dromiciops > Dromiciops gliroides. The sequence goes on from NC_057863.1 coordinate 388,986,209, forward strand.
ATAAACTGTTGCAGAGATTATTATTTTCTTCCTGAGAATAATGATTTCTTCATACCATTTGCTGGCTTTAAGACAAAATCCAAACTTCTCAGTCTGGCATTCAAGGTACCCATCATTTGGCCTGCCCTATTTTTCCTGCCTTATTCCTCACTTCTTCTCCCTAACAGTTTTCTCTGCCTAGACCACTGTCTCTCCCATTTCACAGATATGACAGATACACTCCAGTCTGGGTGTCTTTGCTCCTGCTGTTCCCACGACTTCTACTGTCTTCCCCTCCTCCTTCTATTTCAATGCCAATCATTCTTCAAGGCAGGATCACACCTCCTCCTTAAGACCTTTCTTTTCTTTTCTTTTCTTTTCTTTTCTTTTCTTTTCTTTTCTTTTCTTTTCTTTTCTTTTCTCTTCTCTTCTCTTCTCTTCTCTTCTCTTCTCTTCTCTTCTCTTCTCTTCTCTTCTCTTCTCTTCTCTTCTCTTCTCTTCTCTTCTCTTCTCTTCTCTTCTCTTCTCTTCTCTTCTCTTATTTTCTTTTAACTATTCCAGCTCACCTAAGGTCTTGGGATATAGCACTGAAAGAGGCCTTAGAGGGGGTGGGTAGGTGGCGCAGTGGATAAAGCACCTGCCCTGGATTCTGGACGACCTGAGTTCAAATCTGGCCTCAGACACTTGACACTTACTAGCTGTGTGACCTTGGGCAAGTCACTTAACCCTCTTTGCCCGACTATGAGACCAATTACAATACCCTCATTTTACCAACAGGGAAACTGAGGTCTGGGAAGGGTCAGTGACTTGCAATCCCACCAAGGTAGTTAGGAGCAGAGCCAGGATTGGAACCAAGTCCTGTGAATCTAGATACAATATTCTTTTCCCCTTCTTAACAGGGGCAAAATGGCAAAATGGATAGAACGTGGCATCATGAAGACCTGGGTTCAAATCCTGCCTGATACATCTTTCAATTTCGTGCAAGTCACTTTATCTCTCTGAGTCAAATCAAAACAATAAAGTACTTATTAGATTACTGCTATGTGCCAGCCTCCGGGGATCCAAAGACCAAAAACTGAAGCAGTTTCTGCTTTCTAAGAGCTTGAATTCTATCCAGAGATACAACATATAAATGTACCAAGAACTGGCCAACAGGAGCCCAGTCCTTTCAGCATGCCCAACATGCTGTGCCTGCAGCCAACCCACTCAAAAGACTGGCTGAGCCTGCTGCCAAGGATGCTCATTTGTGAATAGATACAGAATAAATATATGTTGAACAAATATAAAAGAAATAAAAGGTAGTTAAGAACCAAGGTCTAAATATTCTTATCTGTTAAAAAAATTATTATTCTTGGGTATCTGCCTTACTGGGTGTTGCTTAAATGAGATAAATCTATAAAAAGTGCTTTATAATTGTTGTTCTTTTCTGCTTTCCAAAACACTGCCAGCAAAGTGAATGGTGTTAACTACAAAGTAGATAAGGAGGGGTAGCTAGGTGGCTCAGTAGATAGAGTGCCAGGCCTGGAGTCAGGAAGATTCATCTTTGTGAGTACAAATCTGACCTCAGATACTTCCTAGCTGTGCGACCCTGGGCAAGTCACTTTACCCCGTTTGCCTCAGTTTCCTAATCTGTAAAATGAGCTGGAGAAGGATATGGCAAACCACTCCTGGATCTTTGCCAAGAAAACCCCAAATGGGGTCATGAAGAGTGAGACATGACTGAACAACATCAACAAAAGATAAGGAGGGAGGGCAATAGAAGTTGGAAGGGTGAAGAAGAGATTCCCATAGAAATTGGTGTTTAAGATGAGCCTTTGAAAAAAAAAAAAAAGATGAGCCTTTGGAGGATTCTATAAGGGGTATACTCGGATATAGGGATTACCAGAATGTTCAAGTGGCAGCTGGGTGTGTGTGTGTGTGTGTGAGGAACATAGAGAAGGCCGGTTTGGCTGGACCGAAGAGTGTAGGAAAGGGAGTACTACGTAATGGTGCTGGAAAGATAGGTTGAGGTCAGGTTGGTAAGGGCCTTAAAAGCCAAAAGGGTTTTCATTTTATTCCAGAGGCAACATCCTAGAGCATTCTAGAGGGAAATTTCTGTTTCTTCAGCTTTTCGAAGGAGGAGGGGCAGGGTCAGATCTGTGCTTTGGCAGCAATGTGGAGGTTAGGGTGGAGTGGGGAGACACTAGCAGTAGACTAGGTCCGAGTGGACCAGTAGTAGACCAGGTACCAGCCCATGAGGAACCAAACTACAATGTGGTCTATGTTAGTAAAAAACAGGTGGGAGAGATGGGGGGAGGGGGAAAGACAGCCATTGAATAGATATAATGCCAATTCTAACCAGCCTGGAAGACTGAATAATGGCAGTTGTCGTTGGAAGAAATAAGTTCAAAAGAGGGGGAGGGTGTAGAGGGTAGAGATTCTGTAATGGGGCAGGCTGAGTTTGAGATGCCAGGGGAGACACCTAGTTCAAAATGTCCCGTAGCTGACTGGTGACCCAGGACTGCAGATCAGAGCTGTGAGAATATGCAGAGAGCTGATCATTAAATCGATAGGAGCAGATGAGGTCACCAACTGGGAGTAGAGAGAGGACAGGAAAGAGGTTCAGGACAAACTGAGGTCTCAATGTTCTTATCTGTAAAATGGGGGTGATAACCTCAGGGTGGTGGTAAAGTTCCAATGAAATAATCTATGAAAAATGTTTTGAAAAGCTTAAAGATCTGTATGGTCATTCTTTTTGGATGACTGCAGCACCAACAGCACTACCCCATTCACTCTTTATGGCATGTAGGGTTGCATACTATTTTTTTTTAACTGCCTCTTATGAATTAGTTCTCTGTCTCTGTCTCTGTCTCTGTCTTTTTCCTCCCTCCTTCTCTGTCTGTCTCTCTCTGTTTCTGTTTCTCCAGCCAGACTCCGTTCCACAGAACCGACTGGTCTCTTTTGCAAGCCTTGTCGGGTACCCAGGCGCTTCCTCAAAATCCTCCTGCACTGACTGTCAGTTACAGAGGTATTGGCTGCATGTGAGTTTCTTGCATTTTCCAAAGGGAAAAGCGAAAAGGCAACCAAAGACCCAAACAGGAACTGGGGACTTTGGAACTTGGGTGAGGGGGAACAATGCCCTGGAAGAAGGCTGCACGACCGACAGATAAAACTTTCTTGGCTCAGCGGTTTGGGCCGCGCGTTATCTCTGACTGTTTCCTAGTGTGATCTCACATCCTGAGCCCTTCCCTTTTCTCCTTGCCCTCCCAAGCCAAAGGAGGGGGAGGGCGGAGGGGGCGGGGGGGGGGGAGAGAAGGGAGGAAGGGAGCGTGGGCGGAGTTGTCCGAGAGGGAGGGAGGGAGAGAGGTCCTGGGCAGGCGGCCCCCGCCCCTGCCCCCCGCCCCTGCCCTTGCCTCAGGCTTTCTGCTGGTGCTATCGAGGAAGCTGCTTTTTCACGTCCAGGCTCCGGTGGGTGCTGTAAGTAGCCAAGGCAGCTTCAGCTTCTTGGGTCTGTGGCCTAGCTGGTGGGGATGGGCTGCGGACCGCCCCAGCCAGATGCGGCGACAGCTGGTTTTTTCCAGGCTTGCCTTGGGGGAAAGGAGAAGGGGAGGCAGCCGCGGCAAAGGGAAATCTTAGGACTGCCTATTTGTAGCATAGAGTTCCAGCTGGGAGGGAGGAAGCCTAGAAGTCCTCTAGCCTCAACTATAGTAGATGAGGGAGCTGGATTTGGAGCCCGGAAGACCCGGGTTCGAATCCTACCTCTGTCACTGACTGTGACACCTGGTCCTTATTTTCTTCATCTACAAAATGATGAGATTGGACTTGATAGACTCTCCCGTCTCTTACAACTCTCTCCTTTTAAAGATGAAGGAATTAAGGAAGAGAGGGAAGGTAGGCTAGGATTCTGCACTAGGGTCCCCTAGCCCTGTCAGGGGAGTGGGACTGAAAAGGGAAGAAGAAGATGCAGAAAGTGCCCGTAGCTGGTGTAAAAGGAAGACCCCTTAATGGAGAAACAGACCTTTTAGTTTTCATACTGGGAGCTCAGAGAAGCTAGCGGTAATAGTGATGGGGGGACTCTTGGCGTGATTGTGAAGTTGGCAAAATTTGACTTTGCCAATTCCAAAATTTCATACATACTCATTTTAAGTGCTCTCCGCTCTCTATCTCTGTCTCCCTCCTTTGTCTCTCAGTTTCTTTTTCTTAATACTTCGGAGAGTCCCTTCATAGGGCCTGAGGGCCCACTTGCTTGGAAGGGATCATTTACACTAAGGTAAAATGGAATAGTAGATTACAAAGCTTCTTAAACTGGGGGTCGCAGCCCCATATGGGGTTGCGTGACTGAATGTGGGGCTCACAAAAAATTTGGCAACAGTAGAAGGTTATGTATACCTATTTTATATACTTATATACCTGCGATCATGTAAAAATTTCTTGGGAGAAAAAAGGTCAAAAGTGGAAAAAGTTTAAGAAGCTCTGGTATATCACACCACTTCTGGCTCAGGCTCTACCTCTGTATGTCCCCTTGGGTCAGTTTCCCTCTCTGGGCCTCATTTTATCTTTAGTTATAAAATCAAAGGGTTTGACATTCTGTGGTCTAACAGACCATAAGGGGTTCAGATTGGGGGGGGGGGAAGAGGAGTGAGGCTGTTCCCTGCTCTTAGAAGGCTGTGCTGATGAGGCAGGGCCCACAGTCTTGGCATGGGCTAGAGGCTGTGATGGTGGAAATGCATAGCTGACCTTGGGGGGATTTGATGCTGTTTGTTTTCATGCTGCTAGTCTCCCTTTCTCCCCACCCACAACTGGGGAGCTTTCTAGACGGACAATGAAATTCACAGTGCTTAGGTGGGCCCAAACACAGCTGGGAAATAGATGAGGCTTGTTCTGGTCCCTTATCAATCTTCCCTGTAATCACCTCTTTTGGATTCCCCCAGGTTCCACCCATATAGAATTCCATTGCTTTGGGCCTCTCTTCCCTGATCACCATCCTCTCATTCTCCTCTCTGTCTTAGGACCATCTGGGGCTAGCCAATCTTCCCTGCTCCCTCCCCTGCCCCTACCCTAAAACATTCAGTTCTTTGGGGGTATGTATGACAACATCATGACAGGCACACCCGAAATGCAGATGTCTTAGACAGCAGTGCTTTAGAGAACTCTGATTTCATGCACTAGTGTAGATGCTCATAGGATTTAGAGCTGGGAGTTGATGTCATCTGGTCTAACCTTCTCATTTCCCAGATGAGGAAATAGACCCAGAGGTGTTAAGTGATTTGCCCAAAGTTACTCAGGAAGGAAGTGGTAGAATAAAGATTTGAACTCAGGGCTTCAGACTCTAGATTCGTGCTCTTTCGTCTCTTTATTAATACAGATGACAATCTCTACCCACCTTTAGTAGATGGGTTCTTTATGGGTTTCTGAGGCTGGAAAACAATTCAGGACATGGTAGCCAGCCCTTTCATAATGGGCTTTTTTGTTTTTAGTGGGGTTAAGTGACTTGCCCAGGGTCACACAGCTAGTAAGTGTTAAGTGTCTGAGGCTGGTTTGAACTCAGGTACTCCTGAATCCAGGGCCAGTGCTTTATCCACTGCGCCACCTAGCCGCCCCAATAATGGACTTTTAAAAAATACTTAGCCAGGTTGCTCCTCAGGGGACAGATATATCGTCCATTGTCAGACCGCCAAGTGTAGGCCTTTCCAATTTGGTACAGCCTCCTTGAACTTGTACTCTGTTGTTGTAGCTTTTAATGACCCAGATTCATGGAAGGAGGCCTTACGAAGGGGACATATATGGACCAGTGAAGTCATAGGTCCTACCCTTCTCTCTAGCCCATGTATTCAAATCTATAGAAGTAAGAGTCAGCATGGTATGGTAGAAGGAGAGTTGGCTTCTATCAGTAAAACCTGCGTTCAAGTCCCACCTCTGACATGCAACAGGCTGTGTGTCCCTGGGCAAGTCATTCACCCCTCTCTGCTCCTTAGGTCATCCTCTGTAAAATGAGGCCCTTGGACTAGTTAACCTCTGAAGGTCCCTTCTAGCTCTGAATCTAGGGTCTACAGCAACTAGCACAAATCGGACCTTGCATCAATTTCCGGATACTGGGGTCTTTTTGGCACCATTGGCAGCTACTTTCCCTCAGTGGTAGATTTAAAGTTAGAGAATGTCCATCTCCAAATAAGAGGGTCCCCTTGGGAACTAACTCTAGGTATAGTCCAGCCTTTGTCACAAAGGATCTGTTCCTTCTTCTTGAAATGGAAATCAGTAGTCTTCTCACTTGGTTATCCTTTTAACTCAAAGGCCTTCTCCCTGTTGCTTATCTCCAATTCATCTGGTATATTTGGACGCGTTGTCTCCCACAATTAGACCATGAGCTCCTTGAGATCAGGGATCATCTTTTGCCTCTCTTAATATCCCCATGGCTTAGCACAGTGCCTGGCACATAGTAGGTGCTTAATAAATTTTTACTGATTGACTGACTCACCCCAAGCACTGTCAAGAACAAACCAACTGACTGATTTAGAGCTGGAAAGGAGCTTAGTGCTCATTGCACCCAGCCCCATATTTTTAGAATCAGTCTTTAAAAAAAAAATCTTTTTTTTTATAGTTATCTTTTGTTTTCATACCGTACCACCTTCTGAATGTGTCACTTCTCCATCCCTATCAAAGCCAGCGAGCTATCCTCTGCAGCAGATTAGTAAAAAAAAAAAAAAAAAAAAAAGGACAAAAAGTGGTTCAACAAAACTACCCATCATCACATCAGCTGGGTCTTAAAATGTGATATGCAACTTATCACCTTCATTGTCTCCTCTGCCACTTCTATGAAGAACTGTGTTTTATCAACCCTTCCTCACCAACCCATTCATTTTATAGATAAAGAAACGGAGGCCCAGAGAGAAGGAGGGAGTTGTCCTGGGATTACAAATGCAGGGCTGTTTGGGCTGACCTCATCCTTGTGTGTCTCTATCCCATTTTATCCCCCCAAGGCTCTGTTTCCTGTGCCTTACAAGAAAGTGATCAGCTAATAGTAATGTGAATGACCAAATGAATGTAATGTATTTATGAAGTGCTTATAACGGCTGTACTGAGCCCTAAAATGTGCCAGTTGGATCACTTGGGGGGCCTGCCTACCTCCCTGGCCACAGATGTGTATTTTAGTTGGAGACTTTTGGAAATTGGTTCTCCCTACCTTTGGATGATGGAATTTTTGGTCAGATAGGAGGGGAGGGAAACATGAGAGACTGATAGGGCAGGGTAGCTCCTGGGATGAGTTTCGGTAGGCTGTGGCCTAATTCATCTTCTCACAGGGCCATTCTGTGTGTGTGTGTGTGTGTGTGTGTGTGTGTCTTCTCTATATTTGACCTTTTGTCATCAATGCAATGATTTCATTCTCTTCAATAGCTCACATGCTCAATTGATGGGGCTTCATGGTCTTTAAAAGCAGGTTGTTATAATGTTGGATGTGGAGTCAGGAAGATAGGCTGGGATCCTGCTTCAAATCCTGCCAATAAAGTGTGTGATCAGGGGCAAATGACTTAATATCTCTGAGCTTCAGGTTCCTCATCTGTAAAGTAGGGGTTAAGAATAACCAGGTATTGGGGGCAGCTAGGTGGCACAGTGGATAGAGCACCGGCCCTGGATTCAGGAGTACCTGAGTTCAAATCCGGCCTCAGACACTTGACACTTACTAGCTGTGTGACCCTGGGCAAGTCACTTAACCCCCATTGCCCCGCAAAAAAAAAAAAAAAAAAGAATAACCAGGTATCTAAATCCCAGAGTTGTTATAAAGTTCAAATTAGATAATGTATGTAAGGCAGTTAGCAAATTTTCAAGTGATATTTAAATGGCAGCTTGGGGAAAGGGTGGGTGGGCTGAGATTTCTCTGAGAAAGAGCCCTCTGTGTACCCTTCCCCTTTCTCCGGACACTTTCCCCACTTGATGTCTGAAATTATTTTTACTAGGGAATAGTGGTGTTCTTTACATAATCAGAGATAACATACTTCAGAAAACATTCCTAAATCAGCACTGTGCTTTACATTCATACTCAAGTGTAAATGACTTATGGCATTCTTTCCTGAGAGTAGATGCAGGGGAGGGAGAGCATTAGAACACTGGGAGGACCTCATAGAAGGGAGAAAGGAAGCAGAGAGACTGAAAGAACCCCTCCTTTACCCAAGGGGGTAAGGGCCAAGTTCTGGAGTCACATAATAGCTGCACTGGTCTAACCTACACAAAGAGAGAGTGTAGACTTGTTAGATGCTCCTGTGATTGCTGGCTGCTAAATTACCAGCAGCTCTGCCGGAAGACATGTCCAGGTGAATATAAGGATAAGCCAGGTAACATGATAGTGGAAGGATGAGTCCAGAGGTACACCGCAGCTAGCTCTAATGGATTCCCTAAAGCAGATTGTTAAATTCTCAGGGTGACCATTTACAACTCAGAAATTGGACAAGCCTACAAACCAGGGCTGGGTTTATGGTTTTGTTGTCTTTGTCTAGATTTAAGAAAGTGATGGAGAAAATGTTGATGATGCAGATTGAACTTACAAGTTTATCATGTATACAGGTGTTGTTTGTTTTTCCCTTCTCCTTCTGAAGAGCTGGTTGTTAAACATTTACCACATACCCCTGGAAAAATATCACACTGTCTCTTGTCACCACTGCCCCTCCTAGCCTGTCCCCATATCTGCCTCTTTCTCTCCCCCGCCACCTTCCCCGCCACCCCCTCCCCATACTAGCTGCTGTAAGCTAGAGATTTCAGTGGCTACAGAATCTTTTCAGAGGCTCATAGAATCTTTGTGTCTTACAGATGAAAGGGATGTTAGAGGTGAAGTCCAACACTCTACCAAATGAAGCAGAAAGTGAGAGTGAGAGTGAACTCATTCTGACCTGGCCTGGACAGCAGGACCCAGGAGATCCCAGCCTGGCTGCACTGTCCAGCTGTCGAACTATATGCTGTCTCGGTATGGGTGGGGCAGCCTAACAGGCCCCAGGGGAGGCAGGGAGAGTCAATCTTTGGCCCTAAGATGGAAATAAGTGACATGGGTGGGAGTATGGGAGAGATCTTTTAAGATGGGGAGAGAAAGGGTAGTGACTTTCTCTGACTCTCTGTGTCAGGCTCCATTTCCTTTCTCCATATTTCCACAGGACCCATTGTTCACACAGTGCCACTTTCATGGTTTCTATGACAGATAGCTTCCCTAAAAAGCCCTTTAACCTTTCTGTTAACAGCTCTGGGCCTATTTGTTCCTTTTGGACAGATGGGCTGGCGAGGCTGAATTCTTATGGGAGAGAGTGACCTTCCTGTTTCCTGTCCATTCCCAGGAAGCCTCTTCAGTGAACCCTGGGTCAATCCTTTCCCCTTTAGACCTCATTGAGTTCCTGACATTTTTTTTTTGTTTTACAAGCCCCCTCTGAATCAATCTCCCTGGCTTCCATCAGAGAGTCCAGAGTCATCATGGCATCCCAAGGTTACAGGAAATGAAGAACAAGGGAATGAGAGGAAATGCCCATCAGCGGATGTTTCATCCTTGATCCTTACCCCAACCCAGATTTTTTAAAAAAACTTTATCATAAAAGTATTTTATTATTTTCCAGGTCTATGTAAAGATAGTTTTCAACATTTGTTTTCGTAAGATTTTTAGTTCCAAATTTTCCTCCCTCCCTCTCTTCCCTCCCCCTCCCCAAGACAGAAAGCAATCTGATATGTTATATATGTACAATCACATTAAACATATTTCTGCATTAGTCATGTTGTGAAAGAAGAATCAGAGCAAAAGGGAAAAGACTCAAAGAAGAAAAAACAAAAGTAGAAACAGTATGGTTCAATCTGCATTCAGAATCCACAGTTCTTTTTTCTGGATGTGGAGAACATTTTCCATCATGAGTCCTTTGGAATTGTCTTGGATCACTGTATTGCTGAGAAGAGCCAAGTCTATTACAGTTGCTCATCACACAATGTTATTGATACTATGTACAATTCTCTTGGTTCTGCTTATTTCCCTCAGCATCAGTCCACTTCAGTCTTTCCAGGTTTCTCTGAACTCCTCCTGCTCATCATTTCTTACAGCACAGTAGTATTCCATTATATGCATATACCACAACTTGTTTAGCCATTCTCCAATTAATGGGCATCCCCTCGATTTCCAATTCTTTGCCATACTTGGCGCTGTTGTGAGACTCAGATGAGATGATGTTTATGAAAATGATCTGTAAATCTAAAATCATAAGATTATTGTTTTTATTAACTGACCTTAATGAGGTGACCTTAATGTTGGGGATTTCATGCCTATAGGAGAGAAGAGCATGGTGTCAGGCCATTGAGGGAGGCAAGTCTATGTTCTTTGAATCAAATAATATATTTTAGTCCGTCAATCAGTGAACATTCATTAAATGCCTACTACGTTCCAGGTGCTGTGCTGAGATCTAGGAAAAGTAAGAAAGCCAAAAGACAGCCCTTGGCCTCAACGAGGTCACCATCTAATGGGGGCGAGGAACGACATGCAAACAACTATGTATGAAGAAAATATATACAGGATAAATTGAGGGTAATCAGCAAGGGGAAGGCACTAGAATTAAGGGGGATTGGTTGAAGGTTTGAAAGAAGCCAGGAGGTGTGGAGGCATTACAAGGCGTGGGGTCACAGCCAGTGAAAATGCCTGGAGTCAGTTAATGGAATCTCTTTCTGCCCATGCATGAGACCATTCTTGCCTTGAGTTTTCTTGCCTGACATAGGTCTGTAGGCATCACATAAGCCCTTCCATCCATGAAACAAAGGGCAGAATCTAATCTGTCTTTGCTGAAAGATCCAGGAATTTGGCATCAGGGTGCCTTTTGTTCAAATCCTGGTTGTATTACTTAGTGACCGTGTGATCCTAGGCCAGTCCCTCTTTTGGCTTTAGTTTCTTTATCTATAAGCTGCAGGGATTGTACTAGGTGATCTTTAAGGTCTTTTAAGCCCCAAACTTCCACCACTCTTCTGTAATTATATATTAAGTGGCAAACGAATGGAATAGACATTTTTAAGCGTTCAGGAGAGAGAGTGAAGGCTTTGCATCATAGTTGGGTTATCATAGATGACCTTTATGTTATATTATTGTTGTTAAGTCTGGCTTCAGACTCTTACTAGCTGTGCGATCCTGGGCGAGTCACTTGACCCTATTTGCCTCAGTTTCCTCATCTGTAAAATGAGCTGGAGAAGGAAATGGCAAACCACTCTGGTATCTTTGCCAAGAAAACCGCACATGGGGTCACAAAGAGTCAGACATGTCTAAATAACAATAACATAACATAGAAAATGTCTTGTTCAATCAAGTTGAATTACAGAGTGTCTTTCTAGGACTCTATTGCCATTCTGATGTTGTGTGACCTTCTTGACTCTTGCCAGAGTCATCTGGGGTCCTCATCTCTTCTTCTCTGCCATCTCTCAAAGCTGGCTCTCAGGGAAGAGTCTAAAACTCGTTCATACTAAGGTTGCAAAATAACTGACTAAAGTATTCTCCCTGAGGAAGTTTTGCACTTTGAGAGACCCACATTGTGCAAGATCTATTTGGGGGGAAAGGGACTTTGTATCATAACCTCTTAAGTGCTATGTCATGTTGGTGGCTCACGGTGGGTTGTGGCCTAGGGCAAATCAGTTAATGTGCCTGAGCCTTAGTTTTTTCCTCTGTAAAATGGGGGTGATAATTGCCCGCACAGCTTACCTCACAGGTTTGTGTTGAGGTGAGAATGCATGTGAAAACACTTTGTAAGCAATGAAGGGCTATAAAAATGTCAAACTGCATTATGGGGACTGAATGAAAAGAGGCAGGATGGCACAGTGGTTAGAGGGGCTGGCTGGTCTTGGAACTAGAAGGACCTGGGTTCAAATCCCTGACTCTGACACATACTGCCTCTGTGAACCTGGGCACATCACTTAATCCCTCAGTGGCCCAGGCAACTCTCGAAGGCTCTGGGCTGCAGAGAAGGGACTGACTTGCCAAATTGCTGCAGGGAGTTTCCTCATCAGGTCCATTCCTTATATTAGTGAAATGGCAGGTCCATTCCCTAGCTCAGTGTGCACCACTTTCGGTAGCTCTGAGCAGCTGGCTTTCATGTCATCAAAGTTTTACTCTGTGTGCATGACAGGCATTATTCAGTGTGGGGTTCCTATTTACCTAGGAAATGAAAATCAAATAATCTACAAATTCAAATAACTTCTCAGAAATATCTATCTATGTATCTACTTCTTATCTATCTGCCTTTCTGTCTGTCTACCTGTCTGTCTACATCCATCCATCTGTCCATCTGTCTACATCCATCCATCTGTCCATCTGTCTACATCCATCCATCTGTCCATCTGTCTACATCCATCCATCTGTCCATCTGTCTACATCCATCCATCCGTCCATCTGTCTACATCCATCCATCTGTCCATCTGTCTACATCTATCCATCTGTTTGTCTGTCCATCTGCCTGTCTCCATCCATCTCTCCATCATCCATCCATCCATCCATCCATCCATCCATCCATCCATCCATCCATCCATCCATCCATCCATCCATATGTCTGCCTGTTTACATCCATCCATGTATCTGTGTATCTGTCTGTATACATCTATCAATCTATCAATCAATCAATCTATCTACCTATTTATGTACTTATTATCTATCAATCTAGCTGTTTTTCTGTCTAATCTATTTACCCGTCTTTCCCTTTTTTCCCTTCTCTGTCTCCTTTTCCCATCTTCACCCCTACCTCTCCTAAGACTAGAAATTGCAGAGAAGGCATTACTCTGCATTGGGAGAGAGAGTTCCTCACCAAAAGCTCCGTACATGGATGGTATTATATACCCAGTAAAACATGTAATATATAAATGTTTTGTTATTATGAACTTGGCATACATAAAATGAAGATTTTTCTTTTAAAAAGAATAGAAAAGTATATATAACATCATTAATTTCTTATGTACAGCTTTTAGAAATGTATTTATTAAAGTTAACAGGATGTTTCCATCAGTTCCTTGCTTATATATCCCCTTATATATAACCTCCTTCTTTCAGCTAGGTGGCACAGTGGGTAGAGTCCTGGACTCCTCTTCCTGAAGTCAAATTTGGCCTCAGACACTTACTAGCTGGGCAAGTTACTTAACTCTGTTGGCCTGAGTGTCATCATCTGTAAAACGATCTAAAGGAAATGGCAAATCACTCCAGTATCTTTGCCAAGGAAACCCCAAATAGGGCCACAAAGTGTCTAACATGACTGAAAAACAATGCAACAACAACATTATTACTCCTATCACACTCTGCCCTCCCCCACCCCACCCCCAAATAAAAGCCCTTCCTTGTAACAAATAAGTAGAGTCAAGCAAGTCAAATCTGCTGTGTCTGATAAAGTATGTCCCATTCTGCCCCTCTGGTCTGTCCCTTCTCTGCCAAGAGTTATTGCTGTTGTTTAGTCATTCCAGTCATGTCTGACTCTTTGTGGCCAAGAGTGGGGAAGCACAAATTTTTGTCAGTCTTCTGGGGTCTTGACTAGTTACTCAACATAGTTATTTAGTCTATCACAGTTGTTTTCTTTTACTATATTATAGTCACTGTTGTTCTGGTTCTACTTACTTAAGTTTCAGTAGTTAACACAAGTCTTCCTAGGGTTTACTGTTAGAAAGTAAGCCCTGTGTTGGAGGGGATGGTTTTGCTTGCTTTTAATTGTATCCTCATTATTTAGTACAGTGTCCAACACATAGTAAATGCTTTAAAAATGTTCTATTGATTTATCTACCTATCAATCATCTATCTACCTATCTAGCTATTATCTATCTACCTACATTTTCCTATCATCTATCTATCCATCTATCTGTCCATTCACCCATTTATCATCCATCCATCCATCCATCCATCCATCCATCCATCCATCCATCCATCCATCCATCCATCCATCCATCCATCATCTCCCTATCTAGCTATCACCTATCTTTCATTTATCTGTCTGTCTCTGAACTTTAATACTACTTGTCATTCCCTACTTTGTATTAGAGTTACTGGCATGTATCTTCCATTTACTTGATCGTAAGCTCCTCAAGGCCAGGCACCATATCAGATAGCTCTTTGTATTATTCCCCATTGTTTTCCAGGTACAGCCACTCCAAGGATCTGCATTCCCTCCACATCCCAGATCACACAGCTCTTTTCTAGATTAGTAGATGGTGCTCTTGAGTTGCTAAGGCTGAAAATTCATCACCCTGCAGCCAGTCTAGTGATGAGCCCCATCAGACTTCTCTAGGATAGTCCTTGGCCAACAGATATACATCTGGTTTATCACCAGCATTTATAGATAGTAAGGGCTTAATAAATATCTATTTTTTCCATATAAATATTTTATTATTTTCTAGTTACATGTAGAGATAGTTTTCAACATTGGTTTTTATAAGATTTCCAGTTTCAAATTTTTCTCCCTCCCTCCCCTCTCCCCAAGACAGCAAGTAATCCAATATAGGTTATATATGTACAATCACTTAATAAATATCTATTGAATGGAATTGATTGACAGATAGTAGATGGAAATAAGTATTTAAAAATTAAGTTCTTGGTTGCAATCCAAGCTCCTTTGCTTTCCAGAATATCATATTCCAAGCCTTCTGATCCTTTAATGTTGAAGCTGCCAGCTACTGTGTAATCCCGACTGTGACTCCATGATTTAGATTGTTTCTTTCTGGCTGCTTGCAGTATTTTCTCCTTTGTCTGATGAATCTGGAATTTGGTTACAATATTCCTTGAAGTTTTCCTTTTGGGGTCTCTTTCAGGAGGTGATTGGTGGATTCTTCCAATGACAATTTTATCCTCTGATTCTACAATATCAGGACAGTATCTCCTTAATAATTTCCTGAAATTTGGTGTCTAGACTCTTTCTTTGATCATGGCTTTCAGGTAGTCCAGTAATTCTTAAATTATCTCTCCTGGATCTATTTTCCAGGTCACTTGTCTTTCCAATGAGGTATTTCACATTTTCTTCTATTTTTTTTCACTCTTTTGATTCTTTTTGACTGATTCTTGGTGTCTCACAGAGTCATTAGTTTCCATCTGCCCAATTCTAATTTTTAAGGCATTATTTTCTGTAAGCCTTTTCACCTCATTTTCCATTTGGCCAATTTCCTCTCCCCCCCCCCCCGCCCCCATTTGGCCAATTGTATTTTTTAAGGAATTGTTTTCTTCAGTCAATTTTGTGCTTCTTTTTCCAAGTTGTTGACTCTTTTTCATAATTTTTTGGTGTAACTCATTTCTCTCATTTCTTTTCCCATTTTTCCTTCTACCTCTCTCATTTGATTTTTGATTTTTTTTTAAATTTTTTTAGTGAGGCAATTGGGGTTAAGTGACTTGCCCAGGGTCACACAGCTAGTAAGTGTTAAGTTTCTGAGGCTGGATTTGAACTCAGGTACTCCTGACTCCAGGGCCGGTGCTCTATCCACTGTGCCATCTAGCTGCCCCTTCTCATTTGATTTTTGTTTGTTTGTTTGTTGTTGTTGTTGTTGTTTGGTGAGGCAATTGGGGTTAAGTGACTTGCCCAAGGTCACACAGTTAGTAAGTGTCAAGTGTCTGAGGCTAGATTTGAACTCAGGTACTTCTGACTCCAGGGCCGGTGCTCTATCCACTGTGCCACCTAGCTGCCCCTCTTATTTGATTTTTTAAATCCTTTTTGAGCTCTTCCAAAAAGGCTTTTTGTTCTTGAGACCAATTCATCTTCCCCTTTGAGGTTACATGTAGGCATTTTTGACAGTATTGTCCTCATGTGAGTTTGTGTTTTGGTCTTCCCTGTCACCATAGAAGTTGTTAATGGTAAGGGTCCTTTTCTCTTTCTTATTCGTATTATAGCCTTTTTTTTGACTTTTCAAGTTGAGGTCTACTCCTGGGGCACAGGGCCACTGTTGCAAGCTTCTTGTTCTGGGGGATAGGGGCCTGGTCACTGGCTTTCTGCTCTGGGGCCTTTGTGGCTTGTGGATTCCTAACCACCCTGGGTTTGCTCCCTGCACTGGGATGGCTTGGCCAAGTTGTACTTGTCCTGTGATTGGTTCTTTAGCTGGCTGTTTGCCCTCTCAACCGGAGCTGGTGGGTCTCACAATTGGCCTGCTGCAGGGGCAGCTAGGTAGCGCAGTGGATAGAGCACCGGCCCTGGATTCAGGAGGACCTGAGTTCAAATCCGGCATCAGACACTTGACACTTACTAGCTGTGTGACCCTGGGCAAGTCTCTTAACCCCAATTGCCTCACCAAAAAACAAACAAACAAAAAAAAGGTCTTTAAAAAAAAAAACAATTGGCCTGCTGCACCAACAGCCTGCTGAGCCAGGACCAAGGGGCCTCAGCTGCTAATCTGTGCTGTGGCAGGAGCCTCCTGCTGATTTGCCCAGACCCCCTCCATGCTGCACTGTGCTGTGCTCCCCTTTTGCCCAAGTGAGACTGACCTTTCCTGAAGTCTTCTAAATTATCTCAAGTTGGAAAATTGTGCCTCTCTGTCTTTTTGTAGGTTCTGTAGTTTCAGAATCTGTTTTGTGGATTGATTTAATGTTGTTTCGAGGGAAACTTGGAAGAACTCAGGCAACTTCCTGGCTTCTCTCTGCCATCTTGCCTCCCCCCAAATTAAGTTCTTACAGAGACATGGCCTGGTGTGCTTTGTTGATAGCCATGGAAAGAATGTAGAATCAGCATTTTTCCCTTTTCTTTTTGGTGAGGCAGTTGGGGTTAAGTGACTTGCCCAGGGTCACACAGCTAGTAAGTGTTAAGTGTCTGAGGCCGGATTTGAACTCAGGTCCTCCTGACTCCAGGGGCGGTGCTCTATCCATTACACCACCTAGCTGCCCCAGCATTTTTCTCAATTCCCAAAATGGAGTTGGGGAAATTATTACCAACATTCATTTTTTTACTTGAGGTGGGACAAAGAGGTGGAGTGTGGGAAAAGTTTCCCTCTTTTCTGAAAAAAGAAAAAACCAAACTGAGAGAAACTCCTAATTTCCAAATGACTTGTTCTTTGATTGGTATGCCACCACTTCCTTCTGATACAATACAGCCAAAAAAAAAAAAAAAGTCATCAGTGACTCATGATAGCCTCTTGACTCATGTTTGCATTTCTCCCTGTGCAGGAAAGGAGCAGTCTATCTGGGGTGGATGGAGGGGAGAAGGGAGGAGAGAAAGAGGAGAAAAGGAAGAAATAGAGAGAAAGAGAAAGGGAAAGGAAGGAGAGATATAAGTGAAGGAGGGGAAAAGGAAGGAAGGAGAGAAAAAAGAAAAGATGGAATGAAAGGAGAGGGAAAGAAAAAGGTGGCAGAAAAGAGATGACGGAAAGGAAGGAGAGATACAAAAGACAAGGGAAAAGAGAAAGAAGGAAAGAAAAAAGGAAGGATGGAATGAAGGGAGAGAAGGAAGGAGTGAGAGGATCAGGAAGGGAGAGAAAGGCAGGAGAGCAATGGAAAGAAGGAAGAAGGGATGACAGGACCTGAATTAGCATTTTTCTCCATGGCAAGGAGATAGTTTTTTTGAGCGTAATATATTCTCAATCAAAACAAAACCAAATACATCATTTGTGATATCCCCTTGAGACTATTCCTAGGATTTGTCTTAAGAATCAATTTAGAAAAATAATCTCACCTCAGGCTTTTGGAGTGTTTAATACATGGCAAAGCACTTTCACATTTG
The DNA here is from genome assembly GCF_019393635.1 of Dromiciops gliroides. Taxonomy (NCBI): domain Eukaryota; kingdom Metazoa; phylum Chordata; class Mammalia; order Microbiotheria; family Microbiotheriidae; genus Dromiciops; species Dromiciops gliroides. The sequence goes on from NC_057863.1 coordinate 389,003,818, forward strand.
TTATCTCTTGATCCTCATAACAGGCTTGTAGACGGCCAGGTTTCTTGACAGATAAGGAAAGGAAAGCCCAGAGAGGGCACTGCCTTGCCCAATCACGGACTTGTGTGCTCCCTCTAGAACCATGCAACTGGTACAACTGATATTTCTGGCTCTATTGATTGTGTTGTCCTGGGAACAATCTGCAAGTGACCAGTCCAGCCCAAAGCTATGCTTTAGTTGGAAAAAGTTTAATTACTGAATATACAGACCCAGCCTCCATGTCAAACCCAGGCAAGGTCTGCCTGAGATAAGCGGTTTTAAAAGTTGGGCACACACTGATCATTTTCCTTTGGTGTTGAATGTCGTTTTAGAGCTGGCAAAGGAGCCAAGGCAAGATTGAGAGTGTGAGCCTGACTCACTCACAGCTGTTCGGGAAGCTTTGGCCTGAAAAACTCTCTCCAAGAGTTAGGAAAAAGTTCACTTGGCTGACTGGTCCAAAGCAAGAGGTGAGTGTCTAGTTTATTGATTGGAGAGGTCTGTGGTCAAACCAACCAACCACTGGAGAGTGTGTGTGTGTGTGTGTGAGAGAGAGAGAGAGAGAGACAGAGACAGAGACAGAGACAGAGACAGAGAGACAGAGACAGAGATAAAGAAACAGAAAGACAGAGAATCAGAGAGAGACACAGAGAAACAAGTGTCATATGGTCTTAGATTATTGTGAAATGGCATAATGAATGCCAGGAATGATTTGGTTTGAGGTAGCCAAATGCAGTCAAACCAGATGACTTCTAATGATCAGAGGACTATCTGAATTATAGAGTGATAAACTTTCTGGCACTGAGAAGGGCCTAAAGATCATCTTTTCTAACCTCCCACCTGAAGCAAGAATGTCTTCTACAACAGTTCTGTTAGGTATTCATTCAACCATTGCCCAAATGTTTCCAGTGATGGTGAACCCATTCCTTTATTTCTACACCTTTAATTGTAAGAAATTATGCTGAGTAATTTACTCTTTCTTAACTCATTAACTCTTTATTATACTGAGTCATTTAACTTCCTTCTTAGAATTTCCATCCCTTGGTCCTAGGTCTTCCTCTGTAGCTATACAGAATAAATCTAATCCTTTTTCTGTATGACAGTCTTTTAAATATTTGAAAACACTTATCATGTCTCTTTGAAGTCCTCTCTTCCCCAGGAAAAATGTTTCTAATTCTTTCTTTAAACTACATTTCTGGATCACTTGACATCCTGGTGATGCGCCTCTGAACAGGCTTCAGTTTTTCAGTGTTCCTCTTAAAATGTGATACCCAGGACTGAGCGCAGGACTCCGGGTGTGGTCTGATTAGGGTAAGGTACAATGGAAACATCATTCCCTTCATTTTGGACATTCTTCTTCCAGTTATCCAACTGAAGTTGCATTTTTCTTTTCAAAATTTTTCAAAAGTTGTATTGGTGTGTTTTGTTTTTAAATCACATACACTTACAGATTGGTCCTACTTAATGGGAGGTCTTTTGTAACAAAGTAAAACAGTTCAGTAAAAGCAAAAATTCAACTGCCCCATCTGAAAGTGTGTGCAACATTCCACATGTGTAGCACTTCCTATCTCTCTCTTTATAAAAATCAATAGAAATCTATTTTCTCTCCCACCCAACTACCACTCCATTAAGAAAAGGAAAAAAATTTCTTGTAACAAATATGCATAGTCAAGTAAGACAAATTGTCTCAATGGCTTTATACCAAAAAATTGTCTTATTCTGAACCCTAAGTCAATCATATCTCTGTAATGGATAGCATTTCTCATTATTGGTACTCCATTTTTTTTTCTCTTTCTTTCTTTTTTTTTTTTTCCGAGATAATGAGGGTTAAGTGACTTGCCCAGGGTCACACAGCTAGTAAATGTCAAGTATCTGAGGCTGAATTTGAACTCAGGTTCTCCTGAATCCAGGGCTGGTGCTTTATCCACTGCACCACTTAACTGCTATCATTGGTATTCTGAAATCACAAATGGACATTGTGTTGATCACAGTTCTGACAGATTTCAAAATGGTTTGTTTTTACAATGTTGTTGTTATTGTATAAATTGTTTTTCGGGTTCTGCTCCTTTCATTCATCATCAGTCTGTACAAGTCCTTAAAATTGTTCATTTTTATGACATCGGTATCATATTAGAAATACTTCCTCTGATTCTGCTCATGTTGCTTTGCATCAATTCATATTGTCTTTGAAATCACCAATAGTTTCTCATTCCTTGTGTGGCATGATAGTTCTCTATCACATTTCATGTACCATAACTTATTCAGCCATTCCTCAATCACACATTGTTTTAATTTCCAGGTTTTTTTTTTTACCATGAAAAAAACTTATTTAAATAAATATAAAGGACCTTTTCCTTTTTCTTTGATCTCTTTTGGGTGTAGGCCTACCAGTGATATAGTGGTAAAAGGATAGTACACACTGTTTAGTAACATTTTGTGTATTATTCTGAAATTTTTTCTAGAATGCGTATACCCATTCATCAGTGTACCCGTTTCCTTACAGCCCCCCAACATTGATCATTATCTCTTTTTGTCATCTTTGCCACTCTGATGGGCATGAGGTAGCATCTCAGAATTGCTTTAATTTACATTTTTCTAATTAGTCATTCTAAGCAGTTTTTCATATGGCTATAGAGAGCTTGGGTTTCTTTCCTTAAGGACTGCCTGGGGGGAGGGGGCAGCTAGGTGGTACAATGGATAAAGCACTGGCTCTAGATTCAGGAGGACCTGAATTCAAATCTGACCTTTGACCACTTGACACTTACTAGCTGTGTGACCCTGGGCAAGTCACTTAGCCCTCATTGCCCTACCCCCCATCCCCCAAAAAAGAACTGCCTTTTTATATCCTCAGACCATTTATCAATTGGAGTATAGTTCTTTTTCTTATAAATTTGAATGAGTTTGTAAAGTTTTTATTAGCTTTTTTTTTTTGGCCAATTATTGTCCAACATTATTACCTCCTACTTCAGTCCAGTTCCTGTTCATATCTGCCATCAACTCTGAATTCAATCCAACAATTATTAAGTACTCATGTGCAAAGCATTGTGGTGCCTGAATTGATGAGATTTTTTTTTTTACTGTAATAGAATAGACATTTGATAAAAACTCAACCCTCATTTCTATGTGTATTTCCTTCAAATAGCTGGCGCTAAATACTGACACCTGCACGCACTCATATCTGTCATAGCTTCTCTGTGAGGAAATTGAACTGCTGCTGTAGGGGCCAGCCAGATTCTATCTCTGGCAGCAGGTGCTACTTACTGATTACCCCTCAGGTCAGGAGCATAGTTTAGATGAACACCTCCCACATCACTACCCCCTTGGAGAGGCAAGAAAGACCAGAAATTGAATGGTATTCTCTCCATTTAATTGAAGATTGTTGTGTTTGTAAAGGATAAACTGTTATGACAAATCCCACCGCAACAAAACGTTAGAGGAACATTTTTAAGCCCTACCCAGTGGTCTTATTTTGTGCAATTCATTCGTCACACACATGCCATTAATTCAATATGTGACTTCGGGATCTTCTCCTCCCTAGGTTTTAATTCTCCCATTTGTAAACTGAAGTGGTTGGACAAGATAACCATTAATGCTCCTCTTAGAGCTCACATTCTGAGTCTATCACTGGGGCATATTTAATATATTCATGGAATATTCAAAAGTAGCCTTGGGATAGAGTGCTGGGCTTGGACTCAGGAAGACCTGAATTCGAATTCCATTTCTGTTATTTATTAATGGTGTGCCTCAACCTCTTTGAGCCTCAGAGAACTCCCTAGAAATTATGGAGTCATAGGTGGGTTTTCATTTGTGTTGGTGGGAGTTCCCATGCTGGGCACACCCCAGGCCAACGAAATCACAGATCCATCACGTATTCTCATATTGAGTGACTACTAGGTACCCTGTGCTCAGTGCTGTGGGGGGGGGGGGGCGGGGAGGACAAGATTTATGATTCAGTCCTTGCCCTGAAGGTGCTTACAATCTAGGCGAAGTACACCAAAAGTTAAGCAACAATTACAAGGGTTAAGTAAGAGTGGAATAGGCCAAGAGATGGCCCGAGGCAATATGTGATAAATTGCCAAACAGTGCTACATGGACCATAAATTTTGTGCAGTCATTTCTACCTTTACAACATCTCTTGCATTTTGACCCTTTCCTTTTACTCACACAGTTAACAACCATAGTTCAGACCCTTCATCACCTCCCACCTAAATGATTGCAGTAATCTTCTAGCTGATTTCTGTGCCTCAAGTCTCCCACCAGTCTTTGAGTACACATTGCTGCCAAAGAAATTTTCCTTAAATACTGATCTGACCATGTGACTCCCCTCCTCTACCACCTCAAGAGGCTTCTTTTTGCTTCTAGGCTAAAATATAAACTCCTGTTTTAGCTTTAAAAGACCTTTATGGGGCAGTTAGGTGGTGCAGTGGATTAAGCACCAGCCCTGGAGTCAGGAGGACCTGGGTTCAAATGTGGACTCAGACACTTAACACTTACTAGCTGTGTGACCCTGGGCAAGTCACTTAACCCTGATTACCTGAAAGAAAGAAAGAAAGAAAGAAAGAAAGAAAGAGAGAGAGAGAGAGAGAGAGAGAGAGAAAGAAAGAAAGAAAGAAAGAAAGAAAGAAAGAAAGAAAGAAAGAAAGAAAGAAGGAAGGAAGGAAAGAAAGAAAAAGAAAAGAAAGAAAGACATTTGTAACTGGCCCCAACCTTTCTGTTTCATACCAAGGTAGTTTTCCAGATTTTATTTTAATGAGAATTCAATAACTGTGTATTGTGTCTTCATCCCTGTTATGTTCTGTGTTCTGGGTATGTGTCTGCCTTTCTATTTTTGAGGGCCTTGGGGGATGATGGTGATACAAAGACACCATGGTTGGTAGGAAAAACACTGGGCTGGGATGCAGGATGCCAAATTAGCTGGATAACCTTCCATTAGAAATTTCCCCCGCTGGGCCTCAGTTTTCTCCTCGGTAAAATGATGATGTTGAACTAGACCAAGGGTTCTTAAGCTGGGATCTGTGAACTAGATTTCGGTATAATTGGTTTCCTCTGTAATCTGAGTATTTTATTTTATGCATTTAAAACTATCCAGAGAAAAGGTGTTTAGGCTTTACCAGAGTGACAAAGAGGTCCAGGACACACAAAAAGGTTAAGAAGCCCTGAACTAGATAATCTCTAAGGCCCCCTAAAGCCTTAAAAGTATATAATGATGATGATCAATAACAATAATAGGTACCAGGATCTAGGCTCAGTACTTTATAAATATATAAGAGAGAAATATTATCTCATTTGATCCTCAAAACAGTGCTGAGAGGTAGGTACTATTATTACTCCCATTTTATAGTTGAGGAAATGGAGGCAAACAGAAGTTAAGTGACTTGCCCAAGGTCACACAGTAAGTGTCTGAGGCTTGCTTTGAATTTAGGTCTTCCTGACTCCATGCCCAGTACTCTATGCCCCTGGCTACTACCACTTTAAGTGGCTTCTGTCATCTGTAACAAGATAAATGTCTTTTTTTGTGATTCTTACATATCTACCATAGCTCTTGACTCTTCATTTTTCATTAGGGTAAGGGATGCCTCTTTGGTATTGACCAGTACGTGATCAAATGAAGTGTTCGGTCTAATAAGCATGCACATAAATCATGAGCACTGTTGTCAGTGTTGCTTTCTGGGCCATGCAATGGAGAGGAAAAATCTAATCTCTAAAAACAGGATTCATTCTCTACGAGTATCAGTTAAATCTAAACGAGTCCTTTCTCTGGCAATAAATCTTGGAGACTGTTTTAAAACCTTGACCCAGCAATCCCTGCCTTTTAATGGGATTCCTCCTAATGTGTCAGCAAGTGGAAAAAATGAAATTTTAGAGTTTCATTTGGTCTTTTTTCCCCCTTGCAAGTACATAAAAATTATTTACAATCATAGAGGCACTTTCTAAATTGGCTAAAATGGCAATAAACTTGCCAGCTTTGTCTAGGGAGGTATTCTGGATGGTTGAACAGCTCTTGACAATGAGTTAGTACCATGGATCCAGCATTACTAGCCTTCCCTGTAGGATTCAGTCAAACAGCTGGTGAGTAACTGGTTTCCAAATGTTGTTTTTTTTTTTCCTTTTCTCAATGTAAATGAGGATTTCTTTTCACCATTAAGAAGAAAACAACTTGAATTTATAGATTTTGTTTAAGTAGATGAGAATTACACAAAACATCCTTTTAGTTGTAATAAGCTGGGGGTCCTCTTGGTAGTGAGGAAGATTAAAAGAAATTATTTTCCTAGGAGCAGGTAGGTGGTACAGTGGATGGAGCATCCGGCCCTGGAGTCAGGAGGACCTGACCTTTCATCTTTTTTTTTTTTTGGTCAGAAACTTCTTGCTTCATTTATTTATTTGTTTGTTTGTTTGCTTATTCATTCATTCATTTATTTGATAATAAACATTTTTATTTATAGTTTTGGGTTCCAATTTTTATCCCTCTTTCCCTCCCTCCCTTTCCCTCTCCCTGAGGCAGCAAACAATCATATATGGGTTATACATGTCTGATCATTTAAATATGGCACTTACTAGCTGTGTGACCCTGGACAAATCACTTAACTCTGATTGCCCTCCCCCCCTCCTCCGGCAGTTATTTTATATATATATTTATATATATATATATATATATATAAATAAATAAATGTTTTTCTGTAGGGAAAGCATTTTGTCAGTTAATTGGGACATCTGGGAGCATGGTATAATTGGGGGAAATGGGGGGGTACCCATTGAATTTGAAGTCAGAACACTTTGATTTGAATCCTATATCTGCCACATTGTACCTGGACAAATTGCTTCCCCTCTCTGGGCCTCTGTCTCCCCTTATGTAAAATTCGGGGCTTGGACTAGATGGACTCTCTAAGGGTCCTTCTAGCTTTCAAATTCAGCCACTCTCCTCTGGTCCCACAAGAGAAGCTGTTAACTGCCGGCTTCTTTGCCAGAGAGAAGACATTAAATTGCTATCCTCAGTTTAATTTGCTGAATGACTCACTCAGTTAGCTCTCTGAGCTTCCTCCTATCTTACTAAACAGTCCTTCTTGTTCTTGTTTCTCCATTGAGGACATTTTTCTGCATCATCTGGCTTGAAGGGAGAAAGGGAGGATGTCAATATTGTCTCTCTAATTAGATTATAAGCCCTCTGAGGGCAATAGGAATGTGAGGCCAAATGAAGGGATGGAACATAGCTTCTCTACCCACCAACAGGGACCAGCACAGCTCTACAGTGCCCATGTAGGTACTCAAAACAGTTCTTGGTAGATAATCTAAAAATCTATTTGTTTAAAGTAATAAGAGGGGGGCAGCTAGGTGGTGCGGTGGATAAAGCACCAGCCTTGGATTCAGGAGGACCTGAGTTCAAATCCAGCCTCAGACACTTAACACTTACTAGCTGTGTGACCCTGGGCAAGTCACTTAACCCTCAGTGCCCTGCAAACAAACAAACAAATAAATAAAGTAATGAGTTTACATTTGTACAGATCTACAATTTAAAAAGCTCTTTCCTCCCAATCATTCTGCACAGTAGGGTGTGTATTATGATCCACATTTTAAAGAACAGCAAATTGCTGAAAGCTCTAAAAGGTGAAGGATCTTTTACATGATCAGACATGTATAACCCATATATGATTGTTTGCTGCCTCAGGGAGAGGGAAAGGGAGGGAGGGAAAGAGGGATAAAAATTGGAACCCCAAACTATAAATAAAAATGTTTATTATCAAATAAATGAATGAATGAATAAGAAAACAAACAAACTAACTAACTAACAAATAAATAAATAAATGAAGCAAGAAGTTTCTGACCAAGAAAAAAAGATGAAAGGTCATGGACAGTCTTCCTTTTCCTAGGTGGAAACTGATTTCTAATTCTTAGCCACCACAAAAAGAGCTGCTATAAATGTTTTTGTACATTGTACAAAACTGTAAAATAGGTCTTTTCCTCTTTTTGAGGATGTGTTTGAGATATAAACCCAGCAGTGGTATTGTTGGATCAAAGGGTATACACAGTTCTTTAGCCTGTTGGGCATAGTTCCAAATTGCTCTTCAGAATAGTTGGATCTTTTCACAACTCTACCAACAGTGGATTAGCATCCCAGCTTTCCCACATCCCCTCCAACATCCAATATTTTCCATTTTTGCCATATTTGCTGCTCTGATAGGTGTGAGGTGATACCTCAGAGTTGTTTTAATCTGCATTTCTCTTTACAATAGTGAATCCAGATCCTTCTTAAATTGTGCCCCCCCCCCAGGGCAGCTAGGTGGTACAGTGGATAAAGCACTGGCCCTAGATTCAGGAGGACCTGAGTTCAAATCTATCCTCAGACACTTGACACTTATCAGCTGTGTGACCTTGGGCAAGTCACTTAACCCTCATTGCCCCGCCTCCCCCAAATTGTGCCCCCCCAAACTGAACATAATCCTCAAGAGGTGGTCTGAGTAGGGTGGAATACAGAGGAACCACCCCTTACCCCTGAAAGCTGTGCTTCTTCTGTCCCCCTGCCCCATCAAACCCAATGGCATCTAGATTGGCCTCTGTGTTTTTCAAAGCACTTTGCACACACGGTCTCATTCCCTTCTTACTGTAGCCTTGTGCAAGGTCACACAGGTAGGATGTGACAGCCTGGATGTGAGCAAATCTCTGTGACTCTGAGTCCTTTTCCATTTTGCCCCAACATCAAGTCCAGAGGTTTCTCTCTTGCCCATCTCCACTCCCATTCCCTGCCTTCTCTAAATCTAGGGAGCACACAATAGGAAAAATAGGGATGATCATTTGAGCTTATCATCGAGTTTCATTTGCGTTTTGAAAAAAAAGGTTTTTTTGGTTTGGTTTGGTTTGGTTTTCTGGAAGCATCAACAACATTCATTTCCCTATTAAAGCTCCATTTCCTTTGGTTTGGGCTTTTAATCCAATGTTATGCAGGTGCACTTTGTTAGTGAGTCATTTTGTCTAATAGATTCTCATTCACCTAATTATTCCTTACAAGCAGCTCTTCATTTTTTTGTCGTTACAACAAATTAAATGGAGGTGCTCCCTCCCTCCCTCCCCCTTCCTCACTCTTTCTCTCTCTCTCTTACTCTCTCGCTCTCTCACTCTAGCTCTCTCTCTCTCTCTCTTGCTCTCACTCTATCTCTCTCTCCAACACCCACCAAAGAAAATTCACCTTTAGAAGACTGTCAAGAGTCTTCTAACAGGGACCCAATGATTGCACCTGTCCTAGGTGTTCTGTGGGGCTTTCAAAACAACACAGGATAGCATCCCAGAGTTGGTGTAGCTAGCCTAGTATGTCAGGGACGTTGCCCTATAGTGCTGACACGAAGGGAGGTGCTAGATTTCCTCACAGGAAAATAGTGTCTTATCTCATGGTCCTCTGGCAACTACTTCTCCCAGCCCACAGTGATGTGATACAGCTGTTCCCAGACCACCCCAGCCAAGATTCTGTAATGGTGTTGTTGCTCTCCTAGGGATTCCCCCTCCTCTCCAAAAACCCCTTGCTAGGATCCAAGTGACCACTCCCCTCCTTTTCCTGAGGTCAGACTGTGGTGCCACTTCCTGCCCTCTCTCAGCCATTGAAAATATTCCGGGGCAGCTAGGTGGCGTAGTGGATAAAGCACTGGCCCTGGATTCAGGAGTACCTGAGTTCAAATCCGGCCTTAGACACTTGACACTTACTAGGTATGTGACCCTGGGCAAGTCACTTAACCCCCTTGGCCCCGCAAACCCCCCCCCCAAAACAAAACAAAACAAAAAAGAAAATATTCCTAGATGGACTCTGAAATAGTTCTTGCCATTGGAGGGATTAACAATTTCCTTGAGGCAAAAGTACTCACATTTTAGAAAGACTTATGAAGACATTTAAAGCAGTAAATAGACATATATAATGTATACACTACAAACACTTCAGTGATGGGGTGGGGCACAGAATCAGGATTTGATGGAGTTAATGGGGAAAGTTTTTGAGGGCCTAATTTTGAGTATGACTAGAATAGAAATCAAGGGAGTTTTTGTTCATCTCCACATTCAGGAAGTCAACAAGAACCCTTCCCTTGGGCATTGTCTTCATAGCCATGTCCTTCCTCTTGGTTCTCTTGCCACCACCCTAACTCAGGCCCTTAATCCCCTTACATTAATACTGCTGCAACATCTCCTTGCCTTCAGTGTCTTGTTCCTTGAATCAGTCTTACTCATCACTGCCGGGTTAATTTTCCTAAACTCCCCTTTGATTATTTCATTCCAATCAAAAACTTCTAATCATTCCCCATTTCAGAATCAATTAATCAACAAGATTTTATTAAACACCTACTATCTGCCAAACGCGGTTTGAGACCTTTCAGAAGCAAAGACTGAAATGAAACTGTCTCTTGGAACTCAGATTTCACTGGAGGAAGGTAACATGTGGGTATATACACACATATGTATATACATATACACACATATCTATACATATGTGTATATAGATATACATATATATACACATAAAACAAAATACATATAAATACTGTTAGTTATTTTGGTGAAAAGACACTGGCAGCTCTGGGGAGGGGGGAATCAGGAAAGATTCAGGTAGAAGGTGGCATTTGAATGGAGCTTTGAAGGAAATTGGGAACACTGTGAGGTACACATGAGAAGGGGACACATTCTAGGCATGGAGAGCAGTCAGTAAGCAGAGGCCCAGAGATAGGAAGATAGAGAGTCATAGGTGAAAAACAACAAGAAAACCAGTCTGACTAGATTGTAGAACATATCAATCAATATGTTAATTAATCAGCATTTTTTGTTTGTTTGGTTTTTTACAGGGCAGTGAGGGTCAAGTGACTTGCCCAGGGTCACACAGCTAGTACATATAGTAAGTGTCAAGTGTCTAAGGCCGGATTTGAACTCAGGTCCTCCTGAATCCAGGGCTGGTGCTCTATCCACTGCACCACCTAGCTGCCCCAATCAGTATTTATTAAATGACTATTAGGCACCAGGCAGGGGAGTGTATTCTATGGCTAGCAAGGTAGGTTCTGGCCAGATTGTGAAAAGTGTTAAATGCCAAAGAGAGGAGCATATAATTGATTCTGTTGGAATAAAGAGCCCCTGGAGTTTATCGAGCAGACAAGTGACATGATCACAGCTGTGTAGTGAAATCTAAACTCCTCAGTCCAGCACTTATCTACTTTTTCAGCCATATCTTCTATTACTTCCCTTTGGGAATCCTCTACTCTTGGTCAATCAGGCCTTCTAATTTTCCTTCAAAGACCCTGCCCTTGCCTACCTAAGAAGCAGTTACCTGGGAGAAAAAAAATTGCTGCAAGTTTCTCTAATAAAGGTTGAGATCCATGACATATAGAAAATGGAATCAAATATATAAGAACAAGAGTTATTCCCCAGTGGATAAATGGTCAAATGATATAAGCAGGCAGTTAAAAATATAAATAAAAGTTATCAACAACCATAAAAAAGAATACTCCAAATCTTCAGTAGTATAGAAAACTGAAAATTAAAACAAATTGGAGGCTCTGGTTTATACATACCTATCAGATTGGCAAAAGTAACAAAAGAGGAAAATGACAATTTTAGGAAGCGTTGTGGGAAGGCAGGGAAAATAATTCACTAATGGTGGAGCTATGAATTAATTCAGCCATTTTGGAAAGCAAGTTGCAACTCTAGCCACAAAGCCACTAAACTGTGCTCTTCCCCACCCAAATTGACCATCACCAGAAAGACTGGAATGAAATCCTACCTCTGCCTGGGACCCTGGGCAAGTGACTTAACCTTTCTCAGTGTCCCTGGCAACTCAATAAGACTAGGTTATTATAACTGAAAGTACACTGGCTCTAGAGTTGATGGATCTGGGTTCAAATTCTGTAATAAACATTTTTATTTGTAGTTTTGGATTCCACTTTTTATCCCTCTTTCCCTCCCTCCCTTCTCCCCTCCCCCCTTCCCCCTGCCTAAGGTGGCAAACAATCAGATATGGACTATACATGTATGGTTATGTAAAACATTATCATATTTGTCATTTTGTACAATAAAACTTGATTTACAAATGAAAGAATGAAAAATAGCATGCTTCAGTCTGTGATCCATCAATATCAGTTCTTTCTTTGGAGGTTGATAATATGTTTCATCAATAGTTCTTTGGGATTGTCTTGGATCATTGTATTGTTGAGAATAGTTGGGGCAGCTAGGTGGCACAGTGGATAAGGCACCGGCCCTGGATTCAGGAGGACCTGAGTTCAAATCCAGCCTCAGACCCTTGACACTTTCTAGCTGTGTGACCCTGGGCAAGTCACTTAACCTCAATTGCCTCACCAAAAAAAAAAAAATAGTCAAGTCATTCACAGTTCTTCATCAAACAACATTGCTGTCTCTGTGTACAGTGTTCTCTTGGTTCTGCTCACTTCACTATATATCATTTCATACAAGTCTTTCCAGGTCTTTCTGAAAGCACAATAATATTCCATCACCATCATGTACCACAATTTGTTTAGCCATTCCCCAATTGATGGGCATCCCTTTGATTTCCAATTTTTATCCACCACAAAAAGAGCTGCTATAAATACTTTTGTACAAATAGGTCTTTTTCTCTTTTGGGGGATGTCTTTGGGATATAAACTATTGCTGGATCAATGGTTATGCACAGATCTATAGTCCTTTGTGCATAGTCTAACTGGAAGTTCTTTATCAGTGGTGTCAAACTCAAATAGGAATGGATTACTGTGGGCCACATATTGATTTAGAAAACCACAAGTTAACATTACCTATATTGCATTGTATTTTAATTTTTGTTAAACTTTTCCCAGTTAGCATTTTAATCTTTGTACCTGAGCCTCACCTGACATTTCTGCTCTATATCAATGGTGCAATAGTTCATCCAAAACAAATTAAAAAACTCAAGACATAGGAGCATAGATTTTAAGTTGAAAAAGACCCTAAAGATTGCTAAGTCTAAATCCTTCATTTTACCGATGAGAAAACCAAGGCCTAGAGGGGTTAGTGACTTACCCAAGATCACACAGATTATAAGTGACCAATCCAGGATTTGAATCCAGGACTTTTGACTAATGCTAGATGCTTTTCTAGATGCGATACTTCCTTACTTCATAGGTCTTTCCATGTTTCTTAGTACGTCTCATACCTGTCATTTGAATGATGCAGATAATCTATTATATTGTTAAACTGAAATTTGTTAATGTATCGCAGAGTTATAGCATTTTAAACTTGAGAACCACTTTTTCTCATAGTCCTGTGAGTCTGGGAGTGAAAATGGTTTTATCTCCATTTGACGGATGAAGAAGTGGAGGATAAGTGATTTGCCTAATGTCACACGATGAGGAAGGATCAGAATTTGGATTAGAACCCAGTTCTTTTAATTCCATGACTACTGCTTTGTTCACTTAATCAAACTGCCTTACATAAAGTGTGTTTCTATTTTGTTTTCTTATCACAAATAAACCAGCCTGAGAATTAACCTAAATACAGAGACTTATTACTATGGGGCTAGCCACTTGGTGAGCAATTTTTTTTTTTTTTGGGCTATGACAACCCATGAAACAAAGAAAAATACAAAATAGCCCTCTGCTCTTTGCCATACACTTCTCCTTTATTAGTAACAGTGTTGTTGTTGTTTGTCCTTCATTCTTTTTGGGGGGGGTGGGGGGTGGGGCAATGAGGGTTAAGTGACTTGCCCCACACAGCTGATAAGTGTCAAGTGTCTGAGGCTGGATTTAAACTCAGGTCCTCCTGAATCCAGGGCTGGTGCTTTATCCACTGTGCCACCTAGCTGCCCCCTGTCCTTCATTCTTGAAGAGGACCATGACATGGGAAGGTGATGGCATTACTGGCAGTGAATTGGATATAAGTGAGGAAAGGCTGTGCAAAGTCACCAACCTCACTCTTTCCTCCAGAACCATCAGAATCCAGGGGCAAAATATATATCAGGATGACTGGAGATGGCCCCAGTTGTTTGAGGCAATTGGGGTTAAGTGATTTGCTCAGGATCACACAGCTAGTAAATGTCTGAGGTGAGGTTTGAACTCAGGTCCTCCCAACTTCTGGGCCAGTGCTCTATCCATTGGGCCACCTAGTTGCCCCCATCAGTAACAGTGTTATAATACCAAGAAAGGGTCCTAAGAATCGCTCAGTTTTTAGACTGTCTAGAAACTCCCTTTACCTCCTGGGGTAAACGGATGGGAGAACATGGACAAAGACCACACAGGATGGGTAGGAATGGCTGGGTTTCAGCCAACATTAACAGAGGGATGAGGTCACAGATCCATTTGAATAAATATAATAGGTATGTAGCTGCTGGGATCAATACAGTGATCCATGATAATTGCAAAGAACTCCTGGTGAAAAGTGCTATCCACCTCCAGAGAGAGAATTGATGAACTCTGAGTGCAAATTGAACCCTTTCCCCCAACTTTATTTTTCTTGCTTTTTTCCCCTGTAGCCTAGCTAATGTAGAAATATGTTTTGCCTGTCTTCATATGTATAATGGGTATTGGATTATTTCTTCCTTTCTCAATGGGTAGGGAGAGGGAGTGGAAGGAGGGAGAGAATTTGGAATTGAAAATAGAAATTTTTAAATTAAAAAATGTAATAGCTATGAATACTTTGGTACAGATCGCTCTTTCCCATCTTCTCTCTCCCTTTTTCCTTTTAATTATATACTTAGGTTAAAGCTTTAGTAGTGGAATTATGGAGTCGGAGGGTGTGACTAGTTTTGTCATTCTTACTGTATTTTGCCAGGTCATTTCCAGAAATAGAACACAGTTGTACAATTACATTGTGTGGAGTAATATAGGAAATATGGCACCTATCATTTGAGTGTCATTGGATTTTAGTTGTCTGAAGAAGACAAAGTACACCCTCCTTTCAGCAACATCAAGGTTTATTTCCCTATTAAAGTCCTTCTTTCTTGAGTCCAGGCTTTTAAACCACTGTTAATCAAGAGTAAGTTATTAGTCACTTGTCTCATAGTTTAGAAGTTACTTAATTGCTGCTTGAATGTAGATTCCCCATTCTTTTTACTATTAAAGTGATTTCAACAGTATGCACTTAC